>NC_059110.1:57328462-57652462 GCF_020740685.1 Jaculus jaculus | reverse complement strand
AGCCAAATAATTTAAATTTATAAATCACCCTTATAGATATTAACTCTTATAATCACTTCATGGCTTAGATATGATTTGATTGTGTCCATTAATGACCATGGTAAAATACAGAAAGGGTAGAAATTTAATCTAAATATGAGGAGAGACTATGATTAGATAAGGTCATTGGTGTAGAAGTCTATGATTGGATAATGGTGGGTTCATATAAACAGGGCAAGAGATCAGAACACATACTTACACTCCTATTTCTGGCTATGCAAGGCCTTATGCTGATGTATGACTCTACCCACAGGAAAATCACCTTGAGGTTGGAGCTCTAGAACCATGATCCAAATTCAACATTGTTTCTCTGTGAAAGAGACTGCATCAAGTATCTTATACTAATAGAAAGCTAATACAAACACATTCTTGTACCTTTTCCTTAAATCATATAAAAATAGAAGAAAACTAGTTATTTATTTATTTATTTATTATCTATCTTTGTGGTAGGGTTGTGCTTTAGCTCAGGCTGACCTGGAATTCACTATATATTCTCAGGCTGTCCTTGAACTCACATCAATCTTCCTACCTCTGCTTCTCAAGTACTGGGATTAAAGGTATGCACCACCAAGCCCAGCTCCAATGAATTTTCTTAAATTCTCTCCTCTCCTCTCTCTCTCTCTCTTTCTCTCTCTCTCTCTCTCTCTCTCTCTCTCTCTCTCTCTCTCTCTGTGTGTGTGTGTGTGTGTGTGTGTGTACATGCATGCACACATGTGCATATCTGTGTTCCTGATGTACATGTGTGTGGAGTCCAGAAGAAGTAAAAAGTGTCTCCTATTACACTTGTACTTTAATTTACTGAGACAGAATCTCTCATTGAGCTTGCTACTGTTGTTTTTCAGTTTGGACAAGTTGACTAGTGTGGTAGTTTGAATAAGGTGTGTCCTATAAACTCATGCACTTTTAATGCTTGGTCCTTAGCTGGTGAAAATTTGAGAGGTGAAGCCTTACTAGAGGTGGTGTATTGTTGGAGGGAAGATCTCAGCTTCCCCCTTGAAAAAGCTCAGCTTGCTTTTGCTGCTTTCTGCCACCTAATGTAGTAAGTAGTGATGTCTAGACTCTGCTTTACCCTGCTTTACTTGCAATGCTGAAACTGTGCCTTGAGACTCTAATTGAAAATAAATCTTTTCCTCCCATTAGTTTCCTCTGGTCAGTGTTCTGCCTCAGAAACATGAAGGTTCATAGAAACCAGCAAGCTCCAGTGATTTTCCAGTCTCCACCCCTTCAAGACAGGGGTTATAGTGATGTGTGGCCACACTTGGATTTTTATGTAGGTGCTGGGAGTTGAACTCAATTCCTTATGTTTATACAGCAAGCACTGTTATCTTCTAAGTCATCACATTCACCCTCCTGGCTCAATATATTTTGAATCTGCATTTTTCAAACACTGCTCTTTATTAGAAAAGATCCTTTGTCAATCATGTTTGTCATTACACTGTTCATAATAGCTAGAAACTGCAATCATCCCATTAACAGACAGATGGTTAACAAAGATGTAGGACATACACACAATGGAATTATCTTCAGTAGTAAGGGAAGGAACATGGTGGACTTGGAAAAAAATCATAGTAAGTGAACTCACACAAGGACATAAATATAAACGCTGCATGGTCTCCCTCATATGTTGTTCCTAACCTGGAACAGCTTGAGTTGAAGATCCACGTGACAGGCAATTCAAGGACAGATAATAGAGGGTGTAAGGGTCTTGGGGAGAGTAAGAAGGGAGAGTGAGGGGAGACTGACACACAACTAAAAACATGAATTAGTAACATAGAGATATTTCTCCTGGATAGCAAGCTAAAGGATATAACCCTCAATGGTAGTGAGAAGGAATGGACTGGGTAGAAGGGTCTGATGAAGGGTCAGGAAAACCTAATCCTAATACCACTGTAATTTTCAGTGTCAGAAATAGGTGAAACCCCACAGTTGGTTGAGATCTCCAAAACAATACAGGTTTATGGAAAAGCACTTTATTAACCACCAGAGCTAAAAGGTAAAACACTTGATCATGACCCCCCAAGCTGTTAACAAAGAACATGGAGATATCCTGCTGGAATCTGGAAGGAAGCCAGTTCCCAGATGGCTAGATAGCTGCTTGAGGAAAATGGGCATCAGTTTTGTAAGTGAGCAGGGGACCCTGGTATACAAAATCAACCAGTGGGCCAAGACAGGCACTGGTACAAGTGGAATCCGGCTTGGGGTGGAGGGGGGTAATGAATGTCTCTATGATTGGCTAAGGGACCCACTCAGTGAAAAGACATCTATAGCTGGTACTGGGAACCAAGAATATTATGGTGACCAGGATTATGGCTCCAATGAGAAGCATCTCCTAGTCTTTGGCCAAAAGAGAGACTATACCCATCAAAATCTCTCTTAATTAACCTATGCTGCTCTAACTCTCCACTGCAAAATTTATTTTTCTTTACAGAGGGCAGTGAAAACCACATTTCTTCAAAGGCCTCCCAGGCCTTGAAACCATGTGGGTAATAGTAGAATTTGTTATGTGTCTCCCACCAGAAGGACTCTTGTCCCTTCCTTTCTGTACTATTTTAGACTTATTTATATTCATTTAGAAACAGAATCTGAGTCTGCATTGTTTTTCAAGTCAATCCATTAAACTTTAGAGTTAATTGGTGCAGAATTTTTTTTTTTAATTTAAGTAATTACTAACATACATAGTACGGATACATCATCAGTTTGTACAATCCTTTCTATCCTCCCTGCCCTCCTTATTCTGGGGGCCCTCCTCAGTGCTATTGCAGGTATTACCCTTGGGGTAGTGGGTTATGCACTGTGGGAGCAGCAATTAGTTGTTGGGGGAAGGCAATACATCTGGGTATGATGTCCCAATCTGTGGCACTTACAATCTTTCTGCCCCCTCTTCCACAGAATTCCCTGAGCCATGTTAGGTGTGTCTTAAGTCTAAAGGTGATGAGCTCTTAGAAAATTCTGGACCTTTGCTTTGGTAAGATGCAGAGTATCTGAAGAATCTGTCTCCTTCATGCTGGCACTGATTGTCAGGCTCATCATGGAAGCTGCATTTGTTCTTATCTTCCCCATTCCTCCGTGGTTTCAACTGGGGCTTGGCTGAAGTGTGAGGGGTGGTTTATCTCCTCTTGTCTCACTATCTTCTAAAAGTAACAACAGATTCTTCAATGGAGAGTGAAATCAGCATAGGTTAAATGGGATAAGCCTTGTTAATTTAGGGAGAATTTGTTGGATGTTGCCCCTTAGCCAAAGAGTAGTGGAAGCTTGACATTTGAGAGCATAATCTTTGTCTCCATAGGATTCTTACCTAGTTCCCACTTTCAGATGTGGATTCCTTTCTTCTGAGCAGACTTCTTAGCCAATCAGAAAGCTATTGCTTACTCACAAAGGCTGTGTGCCACTATTGCACTTGTGTGTACAACTTGTCAGGGTGTTTGTTTCTAGTAAATTTGACCCCTGGTTTCTCAGACTTTTGTTGTCCACTTACTCCCAGTAGTTCCTGTTGCACTTTACAGGACAAGACAGGCTAACTGTATGGGCACTGACTCCATTCTGTATTCCAGCCAAGTCATTCCATATTCTGTGTTGGAAGCATGTGGTGTCTTCAGAAATAGGACCTTACCTTTTACCTCACATGTGTAATCAAGTGCTTTGACATAAGCCTATTTAGTTTGGGGGATTTTGAAGATCTCTCCGATCAACAGCTCAATGTAGGTAGCAAACACATTCCAGGTGTGAGAGTTATAGGCCAGAGCCAATTATTTTTGAATGTTAGGGTTCATCTCACAATCTCTAGGGTCCTTCTTTTAAGGTACTCCCCCATGCTCCTGTTGAGATTTCAATCCTTCAGTCTATCTTCAGAGGTAATGGTTACTAGAAACTGAGGTGAACTTGAAAAGATGGAAAGATCTCCCATGATCCTGGATAGGCAGAATTAATATACTGAAAATGGCAATTCCACCAAAAGAAATATACAGATTTAAAGCAATGCCAATTAAAAAAAAAAAAAAAATCCACCATCATTCTTCACAGACACAGCAAAAAAAAAAAAAAAAAAAAAATCTGAAAACTCATATGGAATGGCATCAGGCCCCAGATATCCAAACATATTCTCAGCAAAAGCAATACCTTTGTAGGTATCACCATACCTGATCTAAAGCTATAGTACAAAACCATAGTAACAAAACAGCATGGTACTGGAATAAAAACAGAAACATAGATCAATGGAACAGAATGGAATTCCTGGATTTTAGGTCAAGCAACTACAGCTACTTGATCTTTGACAAAGTACCAAGAATGTAAACTGGAGAAAATACAGCATTTTCAACAAATGGTGCTGGACAAATTGTATAACCATATATAGAAAAATGAAACTAGACCCACACATCTCACCATACATAAAAATAACAAATATTAGCCAGGATGTGGAAAAAAAGACACTCTCATTCACTGCTGGTGGGATTGTGTGCTTGTACAACCACTATGCAAATCAATATGGAGATTCTTGAAAAGGATGGATATAGAGCTACCAACAGATCCAGATATTCCATTATTGGGCACTTACCCTAAATCCTCTATGCTTTACTACAGAGATATTTGCCCAACCATTTTTATAGCCATTCAATTCATAATAGCTAAAAACTGGAATCAACTCAGGTGTCCATCATTGGATGCATGGATAATAAAGTTGTGTACATTTACATGATAGAATTCTACTTAGCAGTAAGGAAAAGGACACAATGAAATTTGTAGAAAATGGATGGACTTGGAACAGATCATACTCAGCAAACTCACACAAGTATAGAAAGACAATCACTGCGTGGTCTCACTCACTTGTAGTTCCTATCCTGGATCAGCTTGAGTTTCTGACATACTCATAGACAACTTGAGATCCAGAAGAAAGGGATAGAAGGATTCCAGGGGAGGGGAAATGTGGAGGTGTAAACAAAACTAAACCCAAATGAACTGGTTCAGAATTTTAATTCCTCATTTCCACAGAGATTGTATGTTCATTATATAAGTAAAAATACAGGTCATATCATTTTACTTTTAAATTATTTCTTGAAAAATAAGTTACAGCACAACACAGGTAGATGCCAATCTGTGATATTGCTATGTCAGAAAATAGTCACATGGTGTTTTTGTTTTATCATCATTATGGATGATAGCATTGCAAATCAGCTTTATATCAAACAATGAATGCTTCTTTGTATTCTAAGGAAACTTTGAGGTTCCTTTTTCTTTTCTTTTTTTTTAAATTTATTTATTTGAGAGCGACAGACACAGAGAGAAAGACAGATAGAGGGAGAGAGAGAGAATGGGCACTCCGGGGCCTCCCGCCACTGCAAACGAACTCCAGACTCATGTGCCCCCTTGTGCATCTGGCTAACATGGGACCTGGGGAACCGAGCCTTGAACCGGGGTCCTTAGGCTTCACAGGCAAGCGCTTAACCACTAAGCCATCTCTCCAGCCCCCTTTTTCTTTTTATAAAAAAAATTGTTTATTTCTTTGAGAGAGACAAAGAGAGAAAGAGGCAGAGAGAGAGGGAGGGAAGGAGGGAGAGAGAAAATGGGCACACCAGGGCCTCCAGCCACTGCGAACAAACTCCAAGACGCTTGCGCCCCTTGTGCATCTGGCTAACGTGGGTCCTGGGGAATCGAGCCTCAAACTGGGGTCCTCAGGCTTAACAGGCAAGCGCTTAACCACTAAGCCACCTCTCCAGCCCTCCTTTTTCTTTATTTTTTTATTAGTTATTTACACAGTGTGTATGCTGTGATGTTGGTACCATTGTTAATCTCCTCCCTGTCTTCTATCCTCTGCAGGGACCCTACTCATTGTGAAATATGGGTCATGCATTGCGGCATTAGCCATCAGTTGCAGGTAAGAGGCAATGTCTCTGGGCATAATGATCCAACTTGTGGCTCTAACAATCTTTCTGGCCCCTTTCTGCAAATTTGCCTAAACAATGTTGGGTTCATTTTAGGTCTACTTCATTGATGAGGACTTGGGATCTTTTGTATCTCTGAATATCTAGTTTGGTAGGAGTTGAGTGTTCTCTGTGTCTATCTCCTTCACCATTATGCTGGTACCATGTTCACCAAGAAAGTAGCACTTTTGCTTATTTCCCCAATTACTCTTGGTTTCAGCGGGGACCCTGTTGTATTTCTTACTCTGAGACCTGCCTATCCAGTTCTTTGCCCCATTTTGTGGGTGGGTTGTTTGACTTTTAATTGCTTAGATTTTTGAGTTGTTTGTAGATTCTAGAAATTAGGCCTCTGTCAGTCATATAGTCAGAAAAAATTTTTCTCCCATTCTGGGGATAATCCATTGGATCTGCTTAGTGTAGGTTTGCCTGTGAAGAAACTTTTCAACTTCATAAGATCCCAGTGGTTGAGTCATTGTTTAAGTTCTGAGCTACTGGGTATTATTCAGGAAGTCTTTACCCATTTCTATATCATGGAACATTCCTCTTATTTTTTCTTCCAGTAGTAGCTGAGTTTCTGGTCTTATATTGAGGTCTTTGACCTATATGGACTTGATTTTTGTGCATGGCAACATGTGTAGATAGAGTTTCATTTCCTTGCATATGGTTATCCAGTTTGTGCAGCACCATTGGTTGAAGATACTGCTTTTTTTTTTCCAACCTACATTGTAAATGCCTTTGTCAAATATCAAGTAGCTGTAGTTATTTGACCCAAAGTCTGGGTCCTCAATTCTATTCCATTGGTCTATTATCCCGTTTTTATGCCAGTAAGATGCTGTTATTATTACAATTGCTTTGTAATACATCTGTAGATCAGATATGGTGATGCCTTCAGAAGTGTTTCTTTGAATGAGGATATGTTTATATATCCAAGGTCTTCTGCCATTCCATATGAACTTTGAGATAATTTTTTTTTGTATCTCTAAGAAGAACAATGTTGGGATTTTTATTGGCATTGCATTAAATCTGTATATTTGCTTTGGTAAGATTGCCATTTTCACAGTGTTAATTCTGCCCTTCCAGGAGCATGGGAGATCTTTCAATTTTCTCAAGTCCTACTCAATTTCTTATTTTGAGTGTTTTTATGTTTTCATTGTATAGGTCTTCCACAACCTTGGTTACTTCATTTTATTTGCTACTGATAATGGGACAATGCTTCTTATTTCTTTCTCTGTATCTTTGATATATATATTTGATAACTTCTATACTTACAGATAAAAAACCATGGTATTTCCCTTCCCTCCTCTCCCCTGTCCCACTTTCTCCTTCATAACTCTGCTCTCTGTCATATCCCCCTCCCTCTCTCCATTTGTATCCCTTTTAATTTGATGTCATAATCTTTTTCTCCTATTATGAGGGTCTTGTGGCGGTATTGCTAGTCACTGCAAGGTCTTCCAAATTCTGTCTGAACAGTGGTATATAAGGAGTAGTACTCTTCCTTTGGCTCTTACATTCTTTCCGACACCTCTTCTGCAGTGGACCCTGAGCCTTGGTGGGTGTGAGTTATTTCAGTGCTGGAC
This sequence comes from Jaculus jaculus, assembly GCF_020740685.1. Classification (NCBI taxonomy): domain Eukaryota; kingdom Metazoa; phylum Chordata; class Mammalia; order Rodentia; family Dipodidae; genus Jaculus; species Jaculus jaculus. The sequence continues at coordinate 57,644,931 of NC_059110.1, read as the reverse complement.
ACTTCTCCATCCCTTCTTCTCAAGCACTATGTTGCCTTTTGGGCCATCCCAGTGATCATTGCCATCTGAAAAGAGAAGCTTCTCTAACCAGAAGTGAGAATAGCATTAATATTTGAGTATGAACATTAAGTGTAGTGCTTTCAGGGCAATTTGATGAGAGTAATATATGCACTTATCCAGAAAAGAGTATGTTTTTTACCCACAAATCTCATGAACTCCCCTTCTTTTGATTAGGTTTTCAGTACCAGTCACATATTCCGTCCCATAGAGTGGGCCTTCAGTCCAATTAGCAAACATGCCACTCATTAAGTCATTTTTCCTGTCTGGCCAAACATGAGGTTTCCAGTGTCCACTGTTTTCACCACTGATGACTTCTGTCTCCCATAAGATTGCATACAGTACAGATTTGTTCCAGCTTTCAGTTGGCTGGACTACAGAGAGGTTTTCTGCTCTGTACTAACTTGACTTCTCAGTGACTTTGCCTCTCAGGCATGTGAAGTCTTCAGCAATAGGGTGTTACCATCTCTTTACTTACAGGGAAGTAAGGGCCTTGGCAATAGCCTGTAATGTTTTAGAGGCAACAGGGACCTCCCTGGCCAACAACTCACTAGAAGGTATCCTATCCCAGGCACTGAAAATTTTCTAGTAACAATCTGTGGCTTCTGGATGTGCCTTTATTCAAGAAAGTAGATTTTCATATGTCTTATTCAGAAAAAACTTGAATTTTGATTGATTGACCCAACCCCTGCCCTTCTTTTATATAATCTCTTCCCTTGACCTTGCTTAGCCCCCCGCCCCCATAATCTGTTCTTCTACATATATATATATATATATATATATATATATATATATATATATATATATATATATGGTACCATACTCCTCTTAAGACCTTCCCTCTCCTCCCTCCTTTATAGCCTTTTTCTGGCTTATGGGCCTCTGCTACTGATTTTTTTGTTCCATGTCACACTCAAGTCTATACATTGTAGCTAGGATCCACATATGAGAAAGAACATGTGATGTTTGGCTTTCTGGGCCTGGGTTACCCACTTAGTATACTCTTTCCAGATCCATCCATTTCCATTCAAATTTCATAATTTCATATTTCTTTACTTCCAAATAGAATTCCATTGTGTATATGTACCACATCTTTATTACCCATTCATCTATAGATTAACATCTAGGCTACTTCCATTTCCTAGCTATTATGAATAGAGCAACAATAAACATGGTTGTGAAAGTATCTCTAAGGTAGTTGTGGTGGTTTGATTCAGGTGTCCCCCATAAACTTAGGTGTTCTGAATGCTAGGTTCCCAGCTTATGGATATTTGGGAATTAATGCCTCCTGGAGGAGTGTATTGTTGGGGGCAGGCTTATGGGTGTTATCATCAGTTTCCCCATGTCAGTTTTGGCACACTCTCGTGTTGCTATTGTCCACCTTATGTTGGCCAGGAGGTGATGTCCACCCTCTGCTCATGCCATAGTTTTCCCCTGCCATCGTGGAACTTCCCCTCAAGCCTATAAGCCAAAATAAATCTCTTTTTCCCAGAAGCTTCTCTTGGTTGGGTGATTTCTACTAGCAATGTGAACCAGACGACAACAGTAGTGAAAAGAGTCATTAAGATATATGCCTAAGAGTGCTATAGATGGATCAAATCTATTTTTAACTGTCTCAAGAACCTCCACACTGATTTCTATAATGACTGTACCAAATTACATTCACCCAAAAGTGCAAAAGGGTTACCCTTGTACTACATCCTTGCCAACATTTATTGTCATTTGTTTCTTAATGGTAGCCATTCTGATGGGCGAGAGATGGAATTTCAAGGTAGCTTTAGTTTGCATTTCCCTGATGGCTAAGGATGTAGAACACTTTTTTATATGTTTATATGCCATCTTTATTTCTTCCCATGAGAAATTTCTATTCAGTTCCATAGCCCATATTTTTGATTGGGTTGTTTTATTTCTTATTGTTCTGTTTTTTGAGTTTATTTGTATATTCTGGATATGAATTTTCTGTCAGATATGTAACTGACAAAGATTATCTCCCATTATGTATGTTGTCTCTTTGCTCTATTCACAGTGTCCTTTGCTGTACAAAAGCTTTGTAATTTCATGAGATCTCAGTGGTTGATTAGTGGTTTTATTTTCTGAGCAATTGGGATTATATTCATAAAGTCATTACCTGTGCCAATATGTTGAAGGGTCTCCCTTAGCTTTCCCTCGAGCAATTTCAGAGTTTCAGGTCTGATATTAAGGTCACTGATCCACTTGGATTTGATTCTTATGCATGGAGAAAGACAAGGATCTATTTTCATCTTTCTAAATATAGATATCCAGTTTTCCCAGCACCACTTGTTTAAGAGGCTGTTATTTCTCCCATGAATATTTTTGGCATTTTTGTCAAAAATCATATGGCTGTAGCTGCCAGGATTAACATCTGGGTCCTTCATTCTGTTCCATTGATCTACATGTCTATCTTTGTGCTAATACCATGCCATTTTTCTTACTATGGCTTTGTAGTATAGCTTGAAATCATGTATTGTGATACTACCAGTCTTATATTTGTTGCTAAAAATCGTTTTGGCTTTTTGAGATATTTTCTGCTTCCAAATGAAATATAGGATTTTTTTCTATTCCTCTGAAGAATACCATTGGAATTTTAATGGGGATTGCATTAAATGTGTAGATCGCTTTTGGTAAGATTGAAATTTTCACAATATTGATTCTTCCAATCCAAGAACATGGGATATCGTTCCATTTCCTTGTATCTTCTGCAAGTTCTCGCTTGAGTGTTTTAAAGTTCTTATTGTAGAACTCCTTCCCTTCCTTAGTTAAGTTTATTCCAAGGTACTTTATTTTCTTTGAGGCAATTGTAAATGGGATAGATTCTCTGATTTCATTCTCCACATGTTTGTTGTTAGTATATAGGAAAGGTACTGATTTCTGTGTGTTTATTTTGTATTCTGTGGTGTTGCTCAAAGTGTCCACCAGCTCTTAACAAGTTTGCTGTTAGAGTCTTTAGTGTCATATCATCTGAAAATAGTGATAATTTTATCTCTTTGTTTCCCATTTGTATCCCTTCTATGAGTGTCTCTTGACTTATTCCTACAGCTAAGACTTCTAGTACTATATTAAATAAAAGTGGGGACAGTGGACACCCTTAATTTGTTCCTGAATTTAGTGGAAAAGCTTCAGATTTTTCTCCATTTAGTATTATGTGGGCTGTAGGTTTGTCATAAGTAGCTGTTATTATGTTGAGATATGTTCCTCCTATTCCAAGTTTCTGTATTACTTTTACCATTCAAGAATGTTGGATATTGTTGAATACCTTTTCTGCATCTATTGAGATGATCATGTGTTTGCCAATATTTTATTCATAATTTTTGCATCTATGTTCATGAAGGAGATTGATGTGTAATTTTCTTTTTTTTGTTCTGTCTTTATCTGGTTTTGGTATGAGGGTGATGCTGGCTTTATAGAAGGAGTTTGGTAGAATTCCTTCCTTTTCTATTTTATGAAAAAGTCTGAGAAGGATTGGTGTTAGTTCTTCCATGAAGTTCTGGTAAAATTCGCCAGTGAATCCATCTGGGCCTGGGCTTTTTTAAGTTGAGAGACTTTTTATAATTGCTTGGATCTCTGTACTTGTTTAGGTCTGTTTAAATGGTTTATCTCATCTTCATTTATTTTTTTTTTACTGTTTTCTTTTTTTAAATTTAATTTATTAGTTTTCTTTTCAGCAAATACAGGCAGTTTGGTACCATTGTTTAGGCTCATCCATGATCTACCCCCTCCCAATGGACCCTCCTTATTGATTATCATCTTCATTTAATTTTGGTATGTCATATGAATCAAGGAAATCATCTATTTCTTTCAGGTTTTTAAACTTATATGTATATATATTCTTAAAGTATATCCATATAGTCATCTGAATTTCTTTGGTATCTGTTGTAATGGTGCCCCTTTCATCTCTAAATTTATTAAATTTTGTCTCTTTACTCTTTCTTCTAGTCAAATTTGCTAATGGTTAATCAATCTTGCTTATCCTTTTAAAGATCAAACTCTTTGTTTCATTGATTCTTGGAATTTTTTTTTTTTTTTTTACTTTCTATTTCATTAATTTCTGCCCTAGTCTGTATGATTTCTTCTCATCTACAGCTTTTTGGTTTGCCTTTTTCTTCATTTTCCAAGGCCTTAAGGTGGAGCATTAAATTGTTTATTTGTAAAATCTCCAATTTATTAATATAGGCACTTAGAGCTATAAATTTCTCTCTTAGGACTGCCTTGATTGTGTCCCTAAGGTTTTGGTATGTTGTATTATCATCATCATTTGATTCTATGAATTTATTGATTTCCTTTTTTATTTCTTTTTTTTTGTTTGTTTGTTTTTCGAGGTAGGGTCTCACTCTAGTTCAGGCTGACCTGGAATTCGCTATGGAGTCTCAGGGTGGCCTTGAACTCACTGCGATCCTCCTACCTCTGCCTCCAGAGTGCTGGGATTAAAGGCGTGCGCCACCACACCCGGCTTCCTTTTTTATTTCTTAAATGACCCTCAGATCACTGTTTAGTCTCCATGAATTTCTTTATGCTCTCTACTTTTCTTATTTCTACTTTTCAGTTCAATCCTATTGTGGTCAGATAGAGGACAAGGGATTATTTCATTTTTCCTATATTTATGGAGATTTGCTTTGTGTCCTAATATATGGTCTATTTTAAAGAATGTTCTATGTGCTGCTGAGAAAGTGTGCATTCTTTAGCATTTGGATGGAACGTTCTATAGATAACTGTTAGGTCCATTTGTTCCATGACATCATTTAGTTATGAAGTCTCTCTGTGTAATTTTTGTCAGGATGACCTGTCAATTGATGAGAGTGGGGTATTGAAGTCTCCACTATAATTGCATTTTATGTTATCTGTGACATTAAGTCTAACAGTGTTTCTTTGATGAAACTGGGAGCCCCCATGTTAGGTGCATATATGTTTAGGATTGTAATGTCCTTCTGCTGGAGTGTTCCTTAATCAGTATAAAATAACCTTCTTTACCTTTCCTCACTAATGTTGGTTTGAAGTCTGTCCTATCAGATATTAGGATAGCAACCCCTGCTTGTTTCCTAGGCCCATTTGCTTTAAACATCATTTTCCATCCTTTCACCCTAAGGCGCTGTGTATCTTTTATTGAGAGATAAGTTTCCTGGAGGCAACAAATGGCAGGATCCTGACTTTTAATCCAGTTTTCAAGCCTGTGTCTTTTGGATGGTGCATTGAGGCCATTGATATTAGGAGTTATTATTGAAAGTTATGCACATATTCTCACCATTCTTCTTATTTTATAGTGTTTCCTGTTTTGCCTTTACTTGTTTTTTTTTTAAATATTTTATTATTTATTTATTTATTTGACAGAGAAAGAGGGAGGGGCAGGGAGAGAGATAGAGACAGAGAGAAAATGGGCATGCCAGGACCTCCAGCCACTGGAAATGAACTCCAGACGTATGTCCCCCTTGTGCATCTGGCTAATGTGGGTCCTGGGGAATCAAACTTGGGTCCTTTGGCTTTGCAGGCAAATGCCTTTAAGCGCTAAGCCATCCCTCCAGCCCGCTTTACTTGTATTTTATTAACTGTTATTTTAGTGTGGTTAATTTTTTTTCCCATATCCTCCTGTGTGTGTTTTGCTTTCTCTTCAGCATAAAGAATTCTCTCAAGAATTTTCTGAAGAGCTGGCTTAGTTGTCATAAATTCCTTTAGCCTGTTTTTGTTGTGGAATATCCTTATTTCTCCATCAATTTGGATAGATAGCTTTGCAGGATAAAGTAATCTTGGTTGAGAGTTTTTATCTTTCAGAACTTGTAATATATCATTCCAAGCCCTTCTGGCTTTTAAAATATGTGTTGAGTAATCTGCAGTTATTCTGATGGGCTTGCCTTTGTAGGGGACTTGCTTCTTCTCTCTAACTGCTTTCAATATATTTTCTTTGGTTTGTGTGTTTTGTAGTTTAATTATAACATGGTGAGGGAGGTTTTTTTCCAGATTTTGCCTGTTTGGTGTTCTAAAAGCTTCTTGTATCTGCATTGGCATTTCTTTCCCAATTTGAGGCAAATTTTCTTCTATGATTTTGTTGAAAATACCTACTAAGCCTCTGTATTGAAATTCTTCTCCTTCTGTTATACCCTGAATTTTTATGTTTGATCATTTCATAGTGTTCCGGATATCTTGAAATTCCCATTCATATTTTGCTATTAGCTTGCCTTTCTCTTTGTTGGACCATATTAGATCTGCCACCTGGTCTTCTAGTTTACATATTCTGTTCTCTCCTTCATCCATTCTACTGGTGAGACTTTTCATAGTTTTTTATTTCATTGACTGTATTCTTGAGAGCCAGGATTTCAGCCTGGTTTTTCTTCAGTATTTCTATTTCCTTACTCATGTCTTATAATAACCTCTTTGTTTCATTAAGCTGGTTTCCTGTGTTCTCTTTCAGAAGTTTGTTTCCTTCTCTAATTCCTTTGTTTTCTTCTTTGATTCCCTTCATTTCTTCTCTGATTTCTTTGCACATAGATACCATCTTTTTCTTGAAATCTTTGTCAGGCATTTCATCTAAAAGAGTCTCATTGGTGATCATTTCTGATGGATTTATAATTTTGGACGGGACTATATTGTCTTGATTCTTTGAGTTTCTTGTATTATATTGTAGCAACTTTTGTATTCTGAATTGATTTGATGCTTGGGTTTTCTACTTATCTGTATGTTCCCAGACATGGCAATCCACCTCTATATCCCCTCAGAATATGAGTTTCAAGGTGCCAGGTGTAGCTCTTGTCCCCCTATCAAGCCACAGAAGTAATCCTAGGTGTTGAGTTTGTTTGCTAAGCAAGTATTCTAGTGGACTGGGTGGCAAATTCTGAACTTCAACCAAGTAACCTACACAATCAATAAAAACTAGCACAAGGTATACAATTGTGGGGATTAAAACAAACAGTCTGATAAAGCCAAAATCCTGAAGGGTATGTATTGTTCTACACCCTTAATCTTGTCAGCAGGGAGGTAGAGATTTCTGTTGTGAATTGTGTTCCAGGTCAACCTGGATCAGACACTGCCCCCAATAATGATAGAAGCAACAAACAAAGGCCCTAAATATATAAAAACGCCAAAGACACTAAAATTCAACCCCCAAATAGAGGTTATTTGAAAATGGCAAAGCTGGCCAAGAATATTTACCCCATAACCTGCCCTGACAAGGAAAAAGAGATTAGCTCTTGCAGGACTGTGTACCTGATTTTTTTATTTATTTATTTTTTTTTTTGTGGCTTACAATCTCACCAATGCTTAGTATCTGCCTCAATCTTTCCATGTTGTGCTGTGCAGCTGTGCCTCTGATCTGCTCTCCTTGCTGTGCTGCCACTGGGGGCTGAATGCTGGAAGTTCCTGGTTCTAATGGTGGGGGATGGGAGGGTTCAGACTTCTGGAGTTGCTCACACATTCAGTAGCTCTTTAGTTGAACTCAGCTGTATTTCCTTCAGATTTCTTAACTTTGCAAGGCTAATGGAGTTGAAAATTTGTTGCTTGGTTTCTGCTGCTACTGCTGCCACTGCCTGGCATGCCTGGTGGGACTGCGGTGGGCAGGTGCATGTGGATCATGGGCTGCAATTGCCTCTGTGGGACTCTGGCCGTTTTCCTCCTTTCTGGTGGGTCTTGATCTTTCCTGCTTCTCCGCAGTGTCTAAGAATAACCTCTACTCCTTCACTATTCAGAAGAAGAATGTATTTTGCTGGGGTTGTACTTAAATCCTCCCAAGGCTGGTTTGGTATGGCTCCAAAACTGACATCTTCTCTATCTTTGTCTTTTGCATGTAGAAAGGTTACTGATATTTTTGCACTGATTTTGTATCCTGCTACTTTGTTATTAATTACTTTTAAGAGTTTGAGATGGAGGCTCTTGGGTCCATTATGAATAGTCATGTTGTCTGTGAATAGGGCTAAATTAACTTCTTCCTTTCCAATTTGTATCCATTTTACTTCTTTCTCCTGTCTTATTGCTTGAGCTAAGACCTGCAGTGCTATGTTGAAGAACAGTGGTGACAGTGGACAACCAGTCATGTTCATGATCTCATTGGGAATGCTTTCAGTCTCCCTAGTTAAGTATTTGGGCTTTAGGAACTTAATATATAGCCTTTATTATGTTGAGATATAAACTGTCCATGCCTATTCTCTCCAATGTTTTGATCACAATGTGATGTTGTATTTTGTCAAAGACCTTTCCTACATCTATGAAAATGATCATCTGTTTTTTGGGTTTAAGCTTATTTATGTGGCGTATTATATCGACAGATTTCCATATGTTGAACCATCCCTGTGTTCCTAGGATGAAGCTTGCTTGATCAAGGTGGACAATGCTTTTGATGTGTTGTTGGATTTCATTTGTGAAGATTTTGTTCAGGATCTTGCATCTAAGTTCATCAGGGAAATAGGTCTATAGTTTTCTTTTCTTGTGGCAGCCCGTCCTGGTTGTGGTATTAGGGTGATAGTAGCTTCATAGAATGTGTTGGGGATCCTTCCCTGTTCTCCAATTGTGTGGCACAACTTGAGACAAATTGGTCTCTAGTCTTCCATGAAGGTTTGATAGAATTCAGCTGAGAAGCTACCTGTTCCTGGGCTCTTCATTTTGAGAGATTTTGATTACTTTTTCAGCCTTTATGGTATGATATGTTTGATTAGGAGATGAATCTGCTTTGAGTTTAGCTTTGGTAGATGGTATGTGTCCAGGAATTCATGCATTTCCTCTTCCATATTATCCATTTTTGTGGAGTGAGGCTTTTGAAGTAAGTCTTAGTGATCTCCCAATTTCATTAAAGTCTGTTGTGCTCTGTCCTTTTTCATTTTTAATTTTGTAAACTTAAAGTGTCTCTTTTTATCATGTGATCAAATTGGTCAATCTTGTTTATTTTTTCAAAGAACCACCTCTTTGTATTATCAATTTTCTTAAATGTTTTCTTAGTTTCCAAACAATTAATTTCTGTTATGATCTTAATTATTTCTTTCCATCTGGAGCTTTGTGTGTTGGATTCTTTTGGCTTTACCAGTGACTTTAGGTGGATGGTTGGGTTATTGATTTGGGATCTCTCTTTTTATGAAGGCATTTAGTACTATGTATTTTCCCCTGAGGACCACCTTTCTTGTGTCTCATAAGTTTTGGTACGATATGTTCTCATTATCATTGTTATAGAAATTTCACAATTTCATTTTTTATTTCATCCATGACCCATTTATTGTTCAAAAAAGTGTGCTGTTCAGTTTCCAGGAACTGGTGGGATTCCTGGCCCATCTTTTGTTGTTAATTTCTAGCAATACAGCATTGTGATCTGATATCATGCAGGAAATTATGTCAATCTTCCAAAATGTATGGAGGCAGGCTTTATGACCCAGTATATGATCTCTTTTAGAGAAGGTTCCATGGGCTGCTGAGAAAAATGTGTAGCCTGAGGATTTAGGGTAGAATATTCTGTAGATGTTCATTAGGTCTAATTAATCTATGGTTTTGTTGAGCTCTCTCACTTCCCTGTTAAATTTCTATTTGGATAATCTCTCTGCTGTTGATAGTGCAATATTGAGAACCCCAATTATGATGGTGTTGGTGGTTATTTCTGCTTAGTTGTCAACTAGGATTTGTTTTATGACTGTGGTGTACCCCCTATTATCAGGTATGTGTTTGCTAGGTAGAGTAGTTTGGGTTGGAAGCCATAGGTTATTAGACTTTACAGTGTTCCCATCTGGACCCTATATGGTTTGGAGAATGTATCCACTGGCTCCATCTGTTTGGAATTCTGTTAGCTTCTTGATGGGACTTTCTTTTGAGAGCAAGAAAGTTTACTTTGATAATTTTATTAAATAAATTCTCCATGCCCCTGGTCTGAATTTATTCCCCTTCTTTTATTCCCATGACCTGAATGTTGGGTGTTTTAAGGATATCCTACAGTTCCCTCAAGTCCTGTTCACAAAAGTTTTTGAATTTATTGAAACTTTTTGGCTCACGAACTGTTTCTTCTATTTTGTCTTCTAGTTCTGAGTTTCTCTCTTCCACATGGTTGACTCTATTTTTGAGAACTTCTATCATTTTAGGCTCATTAAATTTGGTTTGTATTTTCTACTACTTTTTAATGTATAGTTTCCATTCCTCCATCGAGTTCCCTTTTCATGTCATTTTCTGATTTCCTTAATGCTTCTGAAAGTTCATCTTTGCACTTCTTTATGCCTTCAGAGATTAGCCAGCTGATTATTAAGATCCTCTTTTTTTACTTTTTATTATTATTAACAATTTCCATGGTTGTAAACAATATCCCATGGTAATGCCCTCCCTCACCCAACTTTCCCCTTTGAAACTCCTTTCTCCATCATATACCCTCCTCTTCTCAATCAGTCTCTGTTTTTTTATTTTGATGTCATGATCTTTTCCTCTTATTATGATAGTCTTGTGTAGGTAGTGTCAGGCACTGTGAGGCCAGGGATAGCCAGTCCATTTTGTGTGTGAGGGGAGCATGTTATAAGGAGTCCTACCTTCCCTTTGGCTCTTACAATCTTTCCACCACCTCTTCCAAAATAGACCCTGAGCCTTGGAAATTATGATAGAGATATTGCAGTGCTTAGCACTCCTGTCACTTCTTTCCAGCACCATGATGTCTTCTGAGTCATCCCAAGGTCACTACCATCTGAAAAGAGAAGGTTCTCTACCAAAAGTGAGAGGAGCATTAATATATGGGTATGAACAGTAATAGAAGTGCTTACTGGGCAGTTTGATAAGCATAGTGTAGTTTATACATTTAGCCAGTCAGAAACAGATGTTATACCCCTAAAGCTCATGACTACCCCTGTTTTAAGTTTTCAGTATCAGGGATGAATTCCCTCCCATGGAGCAGGCCTCCAGTCAAACTAGAGGACAGTTGGTTTCCACCACAACATACATGCCACTGTTATGCTGGTTGGCTCATTTGGCCTGGCTGGCAAAATTTAAGACTGGCAGTGTCCACTGTTGAGTATCCTCACTGGTGATTTCTTTCTGTCCCATTGAACGGCATGCAGAATGGCTTTTTCCAGCTTTCTGCCAGCTGGTCTACATAGAGGAGGTGACCAGCTCAGTTCCAGCAGGATTTCTCAATGGCCTTGCAGCTCAAGCATGTGGATTCTTCAGTAATAGGATCTTACTATCTATTGAGGCCATCAGGGACCTTCCTGACCAGCAACTACCTGGAAGGTACCCCATCCCTGGCACTGAAAATTTTCTAGCAACAATCTATGGCTCCTGAGTGTTCCATCATCCAAAAAGTTAGGTTTCCATTTAATTTATTTATGTCTTCTTAGATCTTGATTAACCCTCCCTTCACCTTTCCTTTATTGCATCTCTTCCTCTGACTTCACTTGGGCCTTTTCATCCCCATTAATCTATTCCCATTTCCTCTTTCTTTTTCACTTTCCTTCAGATCATTTAAATGTATTTGGTTCCCTTCCTGGTTGTTATCTATTAGGTCTAATCTAGCAAAGACAGAATTCATATGATTATTGGCCCTTTGTTCCTTTTCTGAAAGTTGTGCTATTTGATTGGTCAGGGTTGCATAGCTTCTATCTTTATTTTGGGCTTCTGATCATGTCTCTTCTATGACTTGATTAGAGACACCCATTGTGGGACTGGGTGATCTTACTCAATTTACTTAGCTTTGAATTTTAATGTTATTCCTTTCTGCTGTAGTCTGCCCATCACAGTGTAGAAGCCCCCCCCCCCCCCCTTTTCTTTTTTTAGTTTAGGAGGAAGCTGTAATCTACCCTGTGTGTCAAATGACACACAGGTTCAGGTGTGGAAGTTCCCTATGGAGGGGGGAGCTCTAACCTCCTGGCCTGTGTCCATGCACAGAGGGGCATTAGCATGTGGATGTCCCTGGTAGAGGTGGGGGGGAGTGCTAAATTTTTGATCAAGGTCTGCATAGGGAGGTGGGATATGGCAGTGAGTGGGACTGTGTTTATGCATGGATATTCCCTTGGGAAACACTAGCCTGCTGGCTGGGCTGGGTCAGTACTCTGAGGTTAGGGGCAGTGGCAGCAAGTGTGATGGTCTTCATGTGTGGACGCCCCCTGGGGGAGTGCTAGCCTTCAGTCCTGGGTCTGCCTATGGGGGTGGGGGTGGCTGTGGCAAGTGGGATGGTGTTCATGCCTGGAGGTCCCCTGGGGGAATGCTAGCCTTCAGTCCTGGGTCTGCCCATAGGGATAGGGTGAGGTGGCAAGTTCAAAATAGTTTACACCTAGAGGTCCCCTGGGGGAATGCTAGTCTGCTGATCTGGGTCTGTGAATGGGGGTGGGGAGTGGATGTGAGTGGGATGGTGTTTGTAAATGTGGAGGTGTGTAGCCTGGTTCCTCTTGCCTGTGGTAGTGCAGGAGGACCCTCCATCTGGGACTATGGCTAGGGTGGCTGCTTGAGGGTATTGGTGGCCTATCCAAGAGCATGGGAATCAGCGGATTCCCTTTTTTTGCTCCTTTGTGCCCTCCCACTGGAGGTCAACTGGAGTCTGCTCACCCCTAGAAGACCCAATGAACCCTCATCCTCTTGCTGTACCTTGCCCAGGAGGTGTGGTGTGGGTAGGTGGATGCCATCTTGTCTGGAATTTGAGTTTCTTTCTCTGAGGTTCCTTTTCTTAACAAGGAAAAAACAGTCCCTAACTGTGTCAAATGAAGTCTAGTCAATATAGAAACCCTGCTAAGAACCAAACAAGCTAGCAGGAAGCCCCAGGCATTTCTGTCCCTGCCAGACTCAAAGAAGTTGGCTAGCACATAAATGAGCCTTTGTGTGCTTGAAAATCCTGGCAATCTCATAAAATCCTTCAGTTTGTTGATGTCCATTAGCCATCAATACTTATTCCAGAGATGTTCCCTGCTTCACACTGCTTCCTTTAGAGTTTCTTATGGGGCTGGGGATAGTTAAGAGAGAAATGGTTATCTTGCAAATGACACATTATTTCTATCACTCTCCAAATTTTTTTTAATTTCTAATGTTTTCTTTTTCCAAAATGTCATGAAGATCTGATCACAGTAAATGACATTATTTCTTAGCAGAATAGTTAAACTATTTCACACAAATATATGATCATGATAAACTTAAATATCTTGAAATAAACAGAAGTGTTTATTTTTCAATTTCTTCATCTGACTTACTTTATCCTTCCATACTATGTACCAGTAGTTTTAGCCTGAACTGTATTATAGTATTGTTATGCTATATTAAAGTTTTAAATGCTAAACTTCCTTAAGAGTGGATTCTAGAGGTATGTATCTCTGAGACACAGCAAAATTTATGTCAAAGACCAGGCACTCAGGAAGTGGCTATTGAGATAAAATTTGGATGTGGATGAAGTGTAATAAGATGAACTAATGCACAGATCTAACAATGCTCAACACTTGTGATCAAGAGCTTCCTAGAATGGTCTTCCATCTCATATCATTATTTTTTTACCTATTTCTGTGTCTCTTCATATGTATTTGATTAGCAAAGCTTTGTTCAGAATACACTCTGGTCATTGATCATAATTTTCTGTTTCAATAATACAGAATACAGAGCATTTGTCCTCAAAGTGAAGAAGGTTAGTCTTGCCAAAATCTTATCAGTTTGGGGCTCTTCATATTCTTTAATCAGAAAAAAATCCTAGTATAACCACAAAAAAGAAAATACTTAGCCTTATAGCCAGTGTTTTGGCCTATACATATCTCTATTTAATATTTAGCTGATATTTCATGCTTTAGCCTAAGGGTGGACTTCATGACCTCAAAGCCACCACTGATATCTACTAAGTGCTTTCAACCATTCAGGTGTCCATACTATGTCATGGTGGAAAGGGGGTTGTTCACCTTCTGTATGCTTGCTCTCTTGTGAAAATAATAGGTTGTATTTTTAGAAACTGTTTTCCTAAGGCAATATTTATTTTATTATTTGTGTATGGTTTTGTATGGTAGAGTTTCACTGTAACCCAAGGTGCCCTGTAATGTAGTCTTAGGCAGGACTCACACAGTGATCCTTCTTCCTCAGCCTGCCAAGTGCTGGGATTAAATATAACACCACTATACCAGATTTATTTATTGCTAAGACAATTTAAAAATAACAGTGGTGACCATCTCATAAATACTTATGCTTGCTTACATAGACATGTATCTTTAAAACAATGAATTATATTTTGGATATTAACTCTCTGCTTCAGGCTTCAGAACCTTATGTCCTGAGAACACACCTAAAGTCGATAGTAATGGAAGGAAAGTATAGTCTAAGTGTGAAAATAAGACTTTTGTGTTCTCAAAATAGTTGTGACTGTGCAGAAAAGACATATTGCACATTGACTGGTGATACATGCCAATTTTCCTGGTAGTGAATGTTGGCTGGAAGTATAAATTTCCTTTCTTCTTAGTCACTGGTTACATTTTCTTTTATTATTATTATTGTTATTAGTTATGTATATAGTGTGTATACAGCCATGATGGTATGATCATTAGCCTTCTCCCTGTTGTCCACCCATGAGGATTCTGGGTGTTGCATTGTGGGGGTGGTCATGCGTTATGGGGGTGAGGCAATGTCTTTGCATATAATTATCCAATTTATGGCTCATACAATCTTTCCACCCCCTCTTCCATGAATTTCCCTGAGCCATGTTGGGTTTATATTAGGCCTATTTCAGTGAGGAGGTCTGACAGTCTCTGTTCTCTGGATATATGCTTTGGTAGTGTTTGAGTGTGTCTATTTTCTTCACCTTTGTGCTTATACCAGGTTCACAGAGAAAGCAGTTCTGGCTCATTTCCCCACTAACTCTATGGTTTCAGCTGGTGCCTTGGTGGGGTATGAAGGGCTGATTCTCTCCTCTGGGCTCTGCATCCATCTGAAAAAGAGATGCACATTTTCCAATTGAGAGTAAGGTCAGTGCAAGATACATTGATATTCATTATTATTTTAGAGATAATTTAATAGCTGCATGTGCTCTTGTAGCCCACTATTGTTGGGAGCTAGGTATTGGAGAGTGGGCTCATTTTTGGATACAGTTCTGAGTTGTTTCCCCATTTTATGTATAAGTTCTGTTCCACTGAGTAGATCCATTAGCCAAATCAAGAGCACTTGGTAACCCACCATGGCTGTGTGCCACTATTGCACTTGTGTGAGCATCATATCAGGTTGATTGCTGATGATTAGCTTAGACCACAAATTGCTTAGACAGTTGTTGGTCATTTTCCCCCAGTTGCTCATGTAAGACATTCTGGCATTAGATAAGCTAACTGTCTGAGGATTCACTCTCTTCCAGTTTCCAGCTAGGTCACTCCATGTTCTGTCCCAACAGCATATGTTGTCTTTGGCAATAGAGTCTTACCATTATCCTTTGGTGGGTCATCAACTACTCAGATAGAATTCTATCTTTTTTTGGGAAACCTTGTAGGTCTCTGTGATCAATAGCTCATTGTGGATGTTACCCACATGCTGGTACATGGAATTACAGGTCATGGCCAAGGGAGAAGAAGGGAGAAAAATATAGGTAACATAAAATACAAAGAGAGAAAAGAGAAAGAGAGAGAGAGAAACAGGAGAACATTCGGGATAGTCTTTATCATACCATCTCCAGGCCCCAGTGAATCAGATATTCTCTCTCAACACCTAATGAAGGTTAGACATTTTAGTATGTCTTTCAGGATGTAGAATTTTATGGTACAATTTCAATTTGGATCCAGTATTTTGTCTCCCCTCCCATACACACGTACTCTCCCCTCCCACCACATCATTCTTATTTTCCAGTCCTTGAGATGTTTATTAGGTATGTCAGCATCACGGGCAGATTCAGGCTAGAAGCTACAAATGAGTGAGAACATGCAATGATTACATTTCTATGACTGAGTGAATTTGCTGAGGATGATATGTTCCAAGTTTTCCTATTTTTCTTCAAATTTCAATGTGTCATTTTTCCTTATTGCTGTGTAGAATTCAATTGTGTGGATATAACACATATTTGTTATCCATTCATCTAATGATGGGCATTTGGGTTGATTCCAGCTCTTAGCTACTATGAATTTAGCAACTATAAACATGGTTGAGCAAATATTTCTGATCTGAGGTTTAGAGCTTTTAGGGTAAATGCCCACTAAGGGAATAACTGGGTCTGTTGGTACCTCTACAGTCATCCTTTTTAGGAATCTCCATATTGCATTGTATAGTGGTTGTACCCGCTTACATTCCCACCAATAGTGAATGAGGGTTCCTATTTCCCCACAACCTCACCAGAATTTGTTGTCATTAAATTTTTAATTTTTTTTCTTTATTTTTATATATTTATTTGAGAGCAGCAGACAGAGAAAGAGGGAGGGAGGGAGGAGGGAGGGAGGAAGGGAAAGAGAGAGGGAGAGAGAAAGAAAGAAAGGAAGGAAGGAAGGAAGGAAGGAAGGAAGGAAGGAAGGAAGGAAGGAAGGAAGGAAGGAAGGAAGGGAGGGCATGCCAGGGTCTCCAGCCACTGTAAACGAATTCCAGACACGTAAACCCCTTGTGCATCTGGCTAATGTGGGTGCTGGGGAATCAAGCCTTGAACTGGGGTCCTTGGGCAAGTGCTTAACCACTAAGTCATCACTCCAGCCCATGTCATTAGATATTTTTTAATTGAATAATTTTTATCTTTACTATTCCTGCATACATGTATGTTCTATGCTGTATAGTTATATATACACATCAATACAAAATAATTAAATGATATCTGTAAGACTTGGAGAGCCAATAATGTGACATCATAGTATTTATGTGTTTTTTATCGCACTTTTCTAGGAACATTGGCAGAAATTTAATTACTGAATTATATTTTATATACCACAAAATGCTTCTGTTATATTTAGGTGACTTTATATTATTCTGTTAGTTTTTTTTTGGGGGGGGTAATCTATTGGCTCTGTTTGTTTATTTATTTATTAAGAATTAGTTTTGTACTCAGCAAATACAGTCAACATTTGCTATCCTCACTGTGGTAAGTTAGCATCTCATAGTTATCTTAATTTGCATTTCCCTGATGATTAGGGATGTTGAAAATTTTCTTAAGTGTGGTGTTTGCTATTGTATTTATTCCTCTGAGAACTCTGTGTAAACTTCTCTGCCCCATTTTGTGAGTGGGATGTTTGACTTTATTGTTTAGGGTTTTGAGTTATTTGTAGATTCTAGAAATTAGGCCTTTGTCTGATATGTATCCAGAAAAATGTTCTCCCATTTTGTGGGTAATCTATTGGCTCTGCTTATTGCATGTTTTTCTGTGAAAAAAGCTTTTCAGTTTCCTGAGATCCCAATGGTTGAGTGATTATTTAATTTCCTGAGCTACTGGGGTTTTGTTCAGGAAGTCTTTTCCCACTCCTATATCATGTAAAGTTCTTCCTAGTTTTTCTTCCAGTAATAGCCAAGTTTCTGGCCTTATATTGAGGCCGTTGATCCATATGGACTTGATTTTTGTGCATTGTTAAAAGCTTGGATTGAAGTTCATTTTTCTGCATATGGTTATCCAGTTTTGCCAGCATCATTTGTTGAAGTTGCTGTCTTTATTTTCCAGTCTTCATTGTTAGGGTCTTTGTCAAATATCAAATAGCTGTAGTTACTTGATGCAAAATCTGGGTCTTCAATTTTGTTCCATTGGTCTATGTTCCTATTTTAATGCCAGTACCATTTTTTTTTAATTACTGTGTCTTTGTACTATAGCTTTAGTTCAGGTATGGTAAGGCCTCCAGAGGAGTTTCTTTTGCTGAGGATATGCTTGGTATCTGAGGCCTCTGCCATTCCATATGAATTTGGAGATTATTTTTTTCTATCTCTATGAAGAAAGATGTTGGAATCTTTACTGGGATTGAATTAAATCTATATATTGCTTTTGGTAAGATTGCCATTTTCGCAATGTTAATTCTGCCTATCTAGGAGCATGGGAGGTCTTTCCATTTTCTCAAATCTTCCTCAATTTCTTTCTTGAGTGTTGTTACATTTTCATTGTAAAGGACTTTCGCCTCCTTGGTTAATGTTATTCCAAGGTATTTCATTTCTTTTATGCTATTGAAAATGGGACAAGGTTACTTCTTTCTTTATCTGTATCTCTATTTTTTTTTTGCATATTGAAATGCTGCTGATTTTTTTGCATTGATTTTGTATTCTGCTACTTTACTGAAGGAGCTAATGCTGAGATGGAGGTTCTTTTGTCACTAATGTATAGAATCCTGTCATCTGCAAATAGGGATAACTTAACTTCTTCCTTTTGTATCCAATTTGTATCCCTTACGTTTCTTTCTTCTGTCTTATTGCTTGAGCTAGTACTTCCAGTACTATGTTGAAGAACAGAGGTGAGAATGGAAAACCCTGTCTTGTTCCTGATCTCAGTGAAATTCCTTAT
Organism: Jaculus jaculus; assembly: GCF_020740685.1. Classification (NCBI taxonomy): domain Eukaryota; kingdom Metazoa; phylum Chordata; class Mammalia; order Rodentia; family Dipodidae; genus Jaculus; species Jaculus jaculus. The sequence continues at coordinate 57,626,534 of NC_059110.1, read as the reverse complement.
TCCGTTAAGTATTATTTGAGCTTTGGGATCTTTATATATAGCCTTTATTATGTTGAGGTATAGACAATCCATGCCTATTCTCTGTAATGTTTTGATCATGAAGTGACGTTGCATTTTGTCAAAGACCTTTTCTGCATCTATCAAGATAATCATGTGGTTTTTGTGTTTACGCTTATTTATGTGATGCATTACATTGGCAGATTTTTGTGTGTTGAACCATCCATGCTTTCCTGTGATGAAGCCTACTTCATAAAGGTGGATTATGCTTTTGATGTGCTGCTGAATTCATTTTGTGAGGATTTTGTTCAGGATCTTTGCAACTAAATTCATCAGGAAATAGGTCTGTAGTATTCTTTTATTGTGGCATCTTTGCCTGGTTTTGGTATTAGGGTGATATGAGCTTCATAAAAGGAGTTTGGGAGCTTTCCCTGTTCTCTGACTGTGTGGCACAATTTCAGAAAATATGGTTTAGTTCTTCTTTGAAGGTTTTATAAAAGTCAGCTGAGAAGCCATTTCATCCTACACTCTTCTTTCTAAGGAGGTTTTTAATTTCCCTTTCAATCTCTGTGGTTGTGATAGGTTTGTTTAGGAAATTAATCTGCCCTGATTTTAGCTTTGGTAGGTGATATATGTTCAGGAAATATTCTTCTATTTCCTCCATGTTATCCAATTTTGTGGAGTAGAGGTTTTTGAAATAAGTCCTGATGATTTTCCCAATGTCATTTATGTCTGCTGTGGTCTCTTCTTTGTCATGTCTAATATTGTTAATTTGAAGCATCTCTCTCCTTTTTTTTTTTGCTTGATCAAATTGGCCTGGGGTTTATAAATCTTGTTTATTTTTTCAAAGATCCAGGGGATGGAGAGATTGCTTAGTAGTTAAGCACTTGCCTGTGAGGCTTAAGTAACTCGGTTCGAGGCTCAATTCCCCAGGGCCCACATAAGTCAGATGCAGAAGGTGGCATATGCATCTGGAGTTCATTTACAGAGGCTGGAGTCCCTGGTGTGTCCATTTGAGAGAGAGAGGGGAAAAAAAAAAGATCCAGCTCTTTGTTTCATCAATTTTCTTAATTGATTTTGTAGTTTCCAATTCATTAATTTCTGCTCAGATATTAATCTCATTTCTTTCCATCTGGAGCTTTGGGGTTGAATTCTTCTTGTTTTTCTAATGCCTTTATGTAGATGATTAGGTTATTAGTCTGGGATTTCTCTGTCTTTGACATGAAGTCATTTAGTGCTATGAATTTCCTCCTGTGGACTGCCTTCATTGTGTCCTATAAGATTTAGTACATTGTATTCTCATTTTTATTCATTTCTAAAAATTTTGCAATTTCAGTTTTTATTCTGTCCACTACCCATTTATTATTTAAAAGTGTGTTGTTCAGTTTCCAGGAGATGGTTGGGTTCCTGATGCATCTTTTGTTGTTAATTTCTAACAATAGAGCATTGTGATCTGATATCATGAAGGAAATTATGTCGATCCTCCTAAATGTATGGAGGCAGGCTTTATGACCCAGTGTATGACCTGTTTGAGAGAAAGTTTGATGGACTGCTGAGAAGAATGTGCAATATTTTTATTTATTTATTTATTTAACAGAGAAAGAGGGAGAGAGAGTTAATTCCAGGTCAGCCTGGGCCAGAGTGAGATCCTACCTCAGAAAAAAAAAAAAAAAGAAAGAAAGAAAGAAAGAAAGAAAAATAAGTTTTGAGTTATTTTGCAGCCAAATACTGTCTCCTTTGCACATGTGTTTCTGGGTCAAGATTAAGAAATGTTATTATGCAAAGGAGAGGCATTCTGTGTACCCAGAAAGTGGTAATTGCTAGTAAGTCAATGAGGAGTTAAATTTACTTTTTAAAATGAGGTTTTCAAATTCTTAAATCATTTTTAATCATGCCCCAGAGCTGTCTTCTTTTTATCGCATTATCCTTACATAGAAGCCTTCGTGATTTTGATGGCAGAGATTAGCTTGAGTAGGTGGTACTGAGTTAATTCATATCCCTGTTGCCCTGGGAAACCTAAATTTAAGCTGCCTATTCTTTTTCAGAACAAGAAATAAAAATACAGAGTGCCATTTCTTGATGCTGTGCATTTCAAACCTTGATCTTTATCTAGTTCTCCTGGAGCTAGGGTTTATTTGGATTTTCACCATGAAGACTATAATACTGCTAACTTTGGTGGAACCTGAAAGATAGCAAGAGAGTTGGTTTTCACAGATCATTGAAGCTTAGATGCTGAATGAGTGCATTGCTGAACAGGAGAAATGATAATCTCAGGTTCATTCATTCATTAGTAAATCATTCACATGCAGTTTGCTTAGAAGTCATTAAGTGGGAAATAAACATATTAAGATATTCGTTACTAAGACCCTGAGAAATAAGAGCTGCATCAGTATCTAAGTAGCCTACTTCTTGAGAAACATTTGTGTGAGTTCTCCTGTGTGGGTTCCTAAGCATACAAGGATGAACACCAGGTGATGTAGTGGGGGCTCACAGGCTGTTGCAGCCAAAGGTACAAGTTCATATTAAAAAAAAAAACAAAAAACTGAGATGGCTTAGTGGTTAAGTGTCTTGCCTGCAAAGCCAAGGGAGTCATGTTTGACTCTCTAAGTCCCACATAAGCCAGATGCCAGATGCACAGTGGCCTGAGCACAGAAGGTGACATATGCACACAAGTGAGCCCACGGGTATGAAGTTTAATTGCAGTGGCTAGAGGCTCTGGCATGTCAATTCTCTTTCATTCTCACTCTTGCTTTTGTTCTCTCACATTAAAAAAAAAAAAAAAGACAAGTCTTCTGGGCTTGCCTCAAAGAAAAAAACTGTTTATAATAGACTATATCTTTGTATCCTCCATAATTCCTCCCACAGAGCTCTACTTATACTAAACATATACTAAACTAATATTTCTTGAATGGATTAATATTGATATAGTTCAGTTCAAAAACAAAAGGGTTCATTATCTAATGTCCCTCTTTGCCAGTAGACTTGGTTTGGAGATGCTAAAATATGCATAAGGAATCCATGGCTTTATTTGACCTTTAGTTGTTGTGATGTATAGCAGAGGCAAAGCTGGAAGGGATGGATACCATGAAGCATTGCATCAATAACAACTCTGCACCATCAGTACTGCCTTGAACACACACACAAAAAGTCTCCCCAGCTCTTCTACAGCTTCTGATTCAGCACAGGGAAAACACATGACACACAGTATGAAACTCCTGACCTTTTGTGCAGAGCTGATGTTAAGACTGTTACCATTTCACACTTGTATGATCAGAATTGCAGCAGTGCTGCATGAAACAGAGCCAAGTAATAGCTGTGCATGTAAAATAGCTCTGAATATCTCTTCCTAAGCCCTGCTCTAAAGCCCTCTCCAAAGGCTGGCTGTCTCCACAGTAACAGCATCACTGGGATTCTATTGAAATGTGTTTTGAAAGCTGCCTCCACCTGAGACGTTAGCATATGACATATAAAACTGCATTTTTGCCTATCTCAGGTTAATTTTCTAATAAGAAAATCTTATAGAATAACGTTTGCTTATTTCTGATTAGAAGTCTGCATTATTAGTTATTATTACTATTATATCTTCTTTTTTCCTCTTCCTCCTTCTCCTCCTTCTTTACAATTTTATGGGGTTATTTTAAATAATTATGATGCTCAAATAATATCACACTATTTAAAAATGCTGTGTGGGCCTGGACAGGTGGCTTAACAGTTAAAGCACTTGTTTGCACAGCCTAAAAACCTGAGTTTGATTCCCCAGTACCCACGCACAGCCAGATGCACAAAGTAACACATGTATCTGAAGTTTGTTTGCAATGGTTGGAGGCCCTGGTGTGCCCACTCTCTCTGTATATATCTCCTCTCTCAATCCCTAGCTGCTTGCAAATAAATATAAATATTTTTTAAAAGTGTTGTGCATACAGAACAGATAAATTAGGCCAATGAACATAGATTGTTTCACAACTGAAGAAAATTTTCACAATAACAGCCCAGAACTGGGAATCATGAGGTAATCTTTTCTGTCCAGGTTTTATTGCCAATAAACAATGTAATCTTACACAACTCACACCTTCACATAAACACAAGATGATGTCTTATCTCTAACATTCTCTCATTCTTTGTAGCCCAGAACTGAATTGTTAGTACTAAATTAATGATTAATTTGTTACCTTATTCTATACTAATGATCTTTGGATGTCTAATAGTTTACCCCTGGATCCTATTCTTCTTTGGAGGTATTATTTAATATTCTGTTTAGAGCCTATAAGAATACTAAGGTTAACAATGGGATCATTGTGGATTTACTTATATGTTATTTCATGAAAAATACTACAGAAAATGATCTCCAATGATATGGACATGAATATAGTAGCCCTGTAAGACTATCTGGTTATAATACATCATGTGAAATGAGAATATATTTGCAGTCTCATTGGAAAGTGCAGTCTGTCAAAGAGACTTCACTTATAAAAGGAACCATTCATGTTTATTATTGATTTACTCACTGTTTCAATAATATTTACTAAATTTATGGCATATTTCAGATAGTTGAGAATATATAACCATCAAACATAGATAATGACATAAGAAAGGAAAGCAATAGTGTGCTCATGTTCCTATCAGAGAGACAAGTACAGTGTGCAAGGAAAAGATAGCAAGGATAAGAACATGCCAGATCCCTCCCATTTATGCTATGAAGATCATTCCTGTTTTTATTGGCATGCTTCTGTAATGTATAGGAACCAATCAGTACCATCCTCTCTGCTTTGGTCAACATGTTGTCATATTTGCTGATGGCTTATTTGCTTTCTTATTGTGTTTCAGTTTTTAGAAGCAAAATAACTATAAAATGAAATTGTGTTTCTTTTATTCTTTTAAAATCATGTTTTAATTCTCTCAGGTATTTGAAATAACAGACAGAAGAGAAGAATGTAAATAACTGAATAAGATTGTCTTTCAAAGTGTCATACATATCTTTCCCCATCTTAGGAATTTAGAAAGCAGCTTTGCTAAACAGTTTTAAATTCAGATCTTTCATGTTGTTGGAGCTAGGTACCAAATATATCAGCACACATCTGATGGTTTGACTGGGGTTGGAAGTCAGATGCAAAGGTACCCTGGAGAAACATTACAAATTCATCTCATATATTTTCTCATCTCCATGTAGGATTCTCATGTGTTTCAGATGACCCCCCTCAAAACTATGCCTTTTTTCTAATATATCTGGATACATTCAAGTTCATCCATAAATGAACCTAGATTTGATCTTCAGGGCTACTATATTCATGTCCAAATCACTGAAGATCATTTTCTGTAGTGTGATCCCTATGAACACTAACATTAGAAGTCACATGTCATACACAGTGGTATTAAACTGCTTGGGTCTGATTACTTACAATACAGTTAAACTGACACATGACCATCAGTAAATTACAAAACTTTGAGCCTTAACTTTTGATTTCTTATTGATAAATAGATGAACAGTGAAAAAAATGTATATGAAGACAGAATAAATCTCTATCATTGATTGTTACAAAGATCAAAATAATTTCTTTGATCCTGTGTGCTGTGTAGCAAATTCCTCAGAATTGAAATCTGCCCTCCTGGAAGGAACTGAAAAGCTCAAGTCTGAGAAAGCTGAAAAGGTAAAAGACAGCTCTCCAAGGTTATAGGAGTGTAACCCAGTGTTGAGAGGCAAACTTTGACCAGTATTGTATAGCATTTGAAAGATTCTCTCCTGGGGTGAGGAAGGAAGCTCAGCAGACTCAGGTCAACAAGTCTGGTTGAATGTCAGTGGTATCTGAAAATCTGCATACTACATGTTGTCATTTTTATGGTAGTCCTGAAAGATCTGCTCATATTGAAAATCACTACACCAGTGTTTCCAGGAAGACAGGGAGTATTAACTCCAGAAAATGCACCAAGCATGCATTTATGATTTGATTAAAATGCTGTTAAAAGAACTGGCTTTCTTGTAATAATCCCATAATATTACAGCATTGCAATTGTTTACATAATATTTGTGTTTCAATAGTTATAAAACTAATCTTGATTGTATATCAAGTATACCCTAGGGTCTAAGTAAATTAAAGATCATATTATCTAAGGGACTTCAACAACCACAGACATGGTCTCTACAGAAATTTGACAACCCTCATGGATGCTGAAAGACAGCTGAATATCACAATAAATGTTTGAATACAGGAACAAATAGAGAGACCATTGGGGTGACCAGCGGGGCTTGGGGGGAGGGCTATCAAATAAATTTTTCTGAAATTTTTTTGGCTCTTTTCAGAGCCACTGTTGCTGTTACCTACTATTCATGCTCACTTAGGAACCATCTTTTTTCTTCATGTCATAAGACACATTTCCAACTCTAGTGACTATTGTATGTCTCCAACAAATGTGTTTTGAATTAAATTGTTCTAGAAATATCTTTCCTATAGATACATACATATTTGAGTCACAGTATTAATTTGAAAATATTTAAGATAATTTCCAGATACTAATAAAGTGGGGATGTTATGCTTCACTGATTTCTTTAAATGCCACAAGAAATAATAGCAAAATACATAGAGGTAAAGAGAGAATTTCACAAATTGAGGGTTGCTGCTATGGTCCTAAGCCTGTGACTTTGAAGTACATTTGTCAAATATTGCAATGTTTGTGATAAGGGAGCTTGCTGAGAGCTCATACATAGCACCTCACCTCAGATGACCAGCAGTTTATAGGTTACCTGCAAAGAAAATGTTGGCATCCTGACATGCATAATCGGTAATTCAGGAAGGCTCTGATTTAAAGCACTTGATTTAAAAAGAAGCCACTGTGACAACAGTAAATACCCTTATGGAGTACCACAGAATGTCATGTGAGAGGTGAGATGACAGTGAAAATGCCCAACAGGTTACTTTATCATTTAGGTTAGGTACCTGCCTACAGAGAATTAGAGCAGTTAAATCTGAGCAAAGAAGGAGGGGGACCATAAGGAACACATCAAATCTCTAAACCCTGAAACACAAAAGGCTTCCTTATGACACTGACTTCTCAAGTGGAGGGAAAATAATATGTTTTCTCTCTATGGTAAGAGCAAAACAAAACAAAAAACATACTAAGTGAGAAGTTGTTTGAAACAACAAATCCAAATAAAAACTTCTCTGTGTTTCCATGCCTTGTATTATCTCTCAGCAGGCAGCTGGTCCCTTTCAGAAGTATTAAAAACATAAAGAAACCACCAGGCACAAGAATAAAATATGCAGAAATGAAACATTTTAATAAGAAAAAAAGAACACAGGCAAACAGTGTAAAGCACTTATCACAACTTTTCATAGTTTTGGAAACAAGCAGCATAAGTTATTTTTTTTAAAAAAAAAAAAAGCAAACAACATAAACACTCAAGAATAGAATAGAATAGAATGGGCAATGAAAAACAGAAAAAGTGAGATGGAGCCATTCAGGAAATTATGGAAAGATGCAGAAAAATGCCCACAGAATGAAAGGCACAAAGGAAGCAAAATAGAAAGAAACAACAAAATAAAGATTTCCCCTTTCATTCTGCCAATATGCATTCATATGTATACGTATAGGAAATATATGTATCCAGAAGAGAAGATTTACAATCAGACTTGACACATATTATGAAAGATTTGATAATAACTAGACCTGAACCTTAGGAAGAAAAGGGCCATTGTGTGCTATAAGAACATGGATGAGTCATTTACACTAAAATACATCATTTACATCAAAATAAGATGAATGCAATTGAAGAAATTGCCACGTGACTATATAAGCATAAAAATTCTACAATTTTTGTTTTATATTTGGATATATTGGATGCAGAGTGTTCTTGTTCTTCTCCACAAGTCAGATGATAAGAATCAATGAAATTTTGAGGGAGCATGAAGGAAGCCAAGTATATTAACTGTGTATCTCTATAGAAAGAGAATCAGCATGTTGCTCTGATATAGAGGGGCACACAGCAATGCTAAGGAAAGACTGACTCAGTAGTTCTGGAGGCTCAGAAGTCCCATGGTTGCTTTTAGTTTAAGATTAAATAACAGTATGCAAAAGCAATGTTTTAAGTTACATATATGTATATACGTACATTATATATATATATTATATATAATTTCTCTATTATACTTAAGTACATGAGTATGTATATTTGTATGTGTGTATATATATCTGTCTGTCTATCATCCATCTATCTATATCATCTTTTCCACTGTTTTGTATATGTATATAAAGGCAAAGAGAGGAGGCTGGGATACTTCTCATTGCCAAATCACTGAGTTTATTACAATGATGGGACTTCTTAAACTTTGATTTTGTGCTTGTATTTGATTTTGTGCTTGTATGTATGAATTTGTTTTTAAGAAATGGTTGTTTCTAAAATAACAAAATTCATTTTGTCTTGCATTTTATCAAAGTAAATATTCAGCTCAACCTAATTGATTTTAACAAATGCTATAAAAAAGAGTAGAATACCCAAGAGAGTAGTCTCAAAGTTAATTTAAGTAATAAATGTAAATTATACTTTCTTCAGGAATCCATGATTATTTTATGTTTTCTTTTTTCTTTTCTTTCTTTCTTTCTTTTTTTTTTTTTTTTTTTAGGTTGGTCAGGGAGTTTTCTCTAGAGTTCAAAAGAAAAAAAAAAAATGACGTTGGTATAGAGGTTTACTATCCAATGTTTGGCAGAACCAAACAGTGTGAAGATGATAAGTATGAGGAAAATAATGTAGTGCTGGCACAGGTGGTGACTCTGCTTCTCAGACGCAGGACAGCAGGGATATCCTAGGGAAAGCACCATGAAACCAAGATGGCTTAGAATGATAAGTCAGCTCTGTTCTCATAATTAAGTCAGTCTCCTGGGATAGAAGAGATTGAAATTAGAAAATGGTTCCTCTGTGAGAAAGTCACTCTTGCTGTCAAAGATTTTTGGCTGATCATGAGGCCACAAAGGCTCAATCTACTGGAATATAAATATGATCTATACAAGGCCCTTTGTAATAAGTTAGAGACATCAGACCTTCCAGTATCCTAATAGTGTTTTTATGTCTCATTGTACACAAAAGCCAGGATATTTTTCCTTCTTCTTGGTTTATTATTCTGAAGGCCATATAACTGACATTTAATAATGAAGTACAAATTCATAAAGCAAGATTTTTGAAGTTACTTTTGTTTCCATCTGCTTGTCTGAGGGTTGAAAGAATGGTATGGGAAGAAGGTGATCATTAGGCAACAGAAAAGCAAATGCATAGGACAAAAAGAGTACTGCATCTCAAGGTCTTGCTCCAATACATGACATGGGACACCCTGCCTTCATAATAGGGTCAATTAAAGAGATCTCCACCTACAAGAGGTTAAATAAAGCAAGTATATTATACTTTCTGTTCTTTAATTTACTTAATTGATTCAATGTGATCAATTGCTTTCTAAGCACACAAGGACAATTTTATATTGTTTTATTGTCATTTTACTTGGAATAATCTTTTGCTTGTTTGTTTGTTTTGTTTGTTTATTTTCTTTATTTGTTTCTCAAGGCAGGGTCTCACTCTACTTGAGGCTGACCTGAAATTCACTATGTAGTCTCAGGCTGGCCGTGAACTCATGACGATACTCCTACCTCTGCCTCCTGCGATTAAAGGCGTGTGCCACCACACCCAGCTGGAATAATCTTAATAGGCTTGCAGCCATCATGGGTCTATTGCCACAGTTTATATTCTCACTTCTTAATTTTTTCCAGGGCTAATTTTAGTCATGCTAGTCAGTGAGTAATTTACTGAATTTCCTCATTAATTTTCCTTTTTCCTTCCTCTGACCCCTTCCTTATTTCCCTCTCTCCCTCCTTTCTTTCCTTCTTTCCCTCCCTCCCCCATCTTCCTTCCTTCCTTTCTTCTTTCCTTTCCTACCCCTTGCATCTTCCTTCTTTTCCTCCCTCCCTCCCTTCCTTCATTCTTTTCTTTTCATTTCCCTTTCTTTTTTTCTGAGGTAGGGAGGCAAGTTCTTCCTCTAACCCAGGCTGGTCTGAAATTCAATGTACAGGTCAATGTGTCCTGAACGTGTGATACTCAGACTCCCAAGTGCTGGCATTACAGGCATGAACATTCTTTTTTGTTAGCATTCAGAAGACAAAACATGCTAGCATGTTTTACAGATTTTAGAGGCTGAGTTTTATGCTTGGAAGTCTTGGGGGTACTGGAGTTCTTATAAGCTCCTTGCCTTTCTATAGTATTATTTCCAAATGTAAAGCATGTTTAGTTACATTCTTGGGCCTTACATGGTCTTGAGCTTTTGATTCTTGGCTTTGTTTTCTTGAAAAGTGTTTCTTATGTTATACAATCCTATATGGACACAAGTAAATAAGCAATGTCTAAAACTATTCTCCAAGCCACCTGATGCCATGATCTGTTTATACACATGATTTTCATCACATCTAGCATAGTGCCTAACATTTAAAAAATGTTTAATAGATACGATTTAATTTTAATTATACAATTAATAATTATAAAGGTAGAAAATTTTGAAGAAATGAACAATTTGAAAGCAATGATCTAATATTTTGTGTTGCTCTGTTTAATGTCAACTTGGTAAAGTAAGCTCTCTCTGAATCCCTTATCTCAATAGATTCAGATAGAGTTGCCCAAATAAGAATAGGGGGAGGATCTGGGCGAGGGGAAAAAGATGTAGAGCTCTCAGGTGGGTAGTGTGTCTCATGTGTTCAGAGACACATGAATAGGTTATAGTCATAACCAATGTCCCTGTACCCCCTTCATCTGTTTTGAACTCTTCTTTTTATTGAGGGCTGGCTCTTTTGACCATTAGTGATCCGGGTCCTGACCAGAAAGGCTAATGCTCTCTTTCTGCTCTTCTTTGAAGGCTGCATTGTCTTTGGGCCATGCACTGTGCACAGATTCTTGGGCATTTGTGTCAAAACCAAGAAAGGATGATAAATATCTGTGCCCTGAGCTTCTAGGTTCTCCTGTCTTTTCCACCACTGTATAAGCATTATAGTTATATAATAAAACCCTGACAGATATTTACTTTTGTAATACATGATTCTGGTATTTTTAAAACCCTCAAGGCCAAAAATGTAATTTTATTTAGAGTATCATTGATTTATCTCTATCTCTCTCTTTCCCTCTCCTCTGTGTCTCTCTCACATACATATATATTAACATGTGTATGAAGATCTCTCTGGGTCAGATTTTTGCAGTAATATCTAATACAAACATTCTTTTGTATAACTTCAATAAAGCTTAAGTATAATTTTCTCAGAATAGAATATATTTCCTTTCTCTGGAATCTATAATATATACATAGCTAGGCAATATTTTCATGTTTACTATTGACTCAAAGAATAATCAAAAATATGTAAATAATGTCCTTCTGCAGAAGCATTCTAGGTCCTGGTCCTACCATACAATTCTCTTCATCTTATTACTGTTTTTCTACAGCAAATCGTAAGTAACAGAAAAAGTCAACATGTAAGCACATCATGGTTTTATGTGTATTCAGATAGTGTTAATTTTCCATAACAATACATTGGATGAACTTTTCTAATATTTTGATAAGCCTATGCACAGTTTCTAACTCTGTAAGTATTGCAGGAGAAGGAATGTGAACATTTCATCACCTGCAAAGATGAAGCAGAAAGTTTGTGAATTTAAGCAAAGCCTTAGCTATATAAAGAGAGTGTTATTAGCCTAAATGACATAGCAAAGCTGTCACAAAACCAAAACCAAACCAAAACAAAACAATACTTTCTAAGGACCTCACTTACATTGTCAGAAAAGTTTCATTGAAAGTAAGCATATATAAACTTTAGTTGCACTAAAGGATTTGGTACAATATCAGTCTCATCCTTGCTATGGCTTTCATGGGATCTAAATTTTTGATCATCATCCCATGTTATCATTGTCAAATAAACAGAGAAATTCCTTCAATATTGGGTGCATTGCCTTTCTTTGCTTTTTCAAGTCTCTGACTTCTTGTTTCTCTTCATACCTCTCTCTATTTTAGTGTCCTGGCTGTCAAATTTTCTTCATGCTGTTGTTCTTTACTGAATACTCTAGTTTCATCATGATGCTGATTTCATATCCTTTTTACCCTTATTTATTTTCCTCAATGTTCTGTGTATATGTCATCAGGAATGACAGTGCTAAAGATGTCCATAGCATTCTTCACATGACTGTACGATGGTTCTAAACACTGTTTAGTGTCCTAAAGAGTTCTAGCTTATCATTTCTAGGTACTAGTGTGTCCTATGATAAGTTTTGTCATCATGCAAACTGAATTTACACTGAATTTTAAGTTATGCTTAATATTTCAATTAAAATAATGAAAGCTTGATTAAGTAAATGTTTATTAATAAAATAAAAATTGCATAAAGAATAAAAATATCCAAATGCATGTTAATATGAAGTCAGTAAAATAATGTGATATATATAAATGTGCTCACCAGTATCAGAAAGTTTAAAATCTGTGTCACAAGGGAGCCCTACTAACCTCATGTTGCAGGATTTCAGTTGGCTTCATCATCTTATTTAATTCTCACCAAAAAGGTATACCTTTTTTGAAATAAACACATCATTTTTTATATTAAGAAATAAGCTCTTTTCTTTTGATTGATATATTTATTTGTGAGAGAGGAGAGAGAATAGGTGCACCAGAGCCTCCAGCCACTACAAACAAAGTCCAGATGTATGCACGACCTTATGTATCTGTTTTATGTGGGTCCTGGGGAATCAAACCTGGGTCCTTTGGCTTTGCAGACAAGCACCACAACCAATAAGCCATCTCTTCACCCCTCTTTTCTTTTTCTATCATGTGGAAGTATTGCTGATTTATGAACCAGGAAGGAAACTAGAGGGAGAGACTAGTATGGGCATTCCTTTGATATGCTTTCAGGAACAAGAAAACACTTTCCCTTACTTGACTTCCTTTCCTGCTTTTAAATGCATGTGTGTGTGGGGGGGGGATGCACATGTAGTGCCCATCTGATGACACACACTTTCCTGTAGTGTTCAGAGTAGAATATCAGGTGTACCTCTCCATTTCTCTTCCACCTGTTCTTATTGGAGCCAGAGAACCTTTGTGAATCCAGGGCTTTTATTGTGAACTCAGATGATTGTATGCTCTCTTCTTCACTATGGGACATGGGTTACAGACAGGCATGGACATACCCAATTGTTAAACATGGGTTCTGGAATTTCAATTTGGTACTCTAAAGTCCCTTCATGCTTGCTTTGAAAAAGAAGTGATCTTAAACTACTAAGCCATCTCCCCACGCCACCACCCTTTTTGAAACATGGTTTTCCTATGTAGTCCAGATAAATTTGAACTCGCAAATCATGATCATCTGATTTGTTTGGTCCTCTGAGTGCTGGGATTACAAGTGTACACATTCATGGCTAACTGGAGCTAAAACACATCCAGATATGACCCTTGCATTTGTTGGGGTCTTACCACAAACTGCACACCTTAAAACAGCACACATTTATTATCTTACAATTTCTGTAGGCAAGAATTATAGGTGGGCTGTATTGAATAAGCTATTTGGGGGTAGGTTATAAAGTCAAAATTGAGGTAAAACCTGGTCAGGGCCATTACCTGGAGGACATAGGGAATAATTTGTCTCCCAGTTTATTTAGGTGTTTGTGAAAATTTGCTTCCTTCTCACTTTTCAAGGTTACCTTTTCAAGAAAGAGAGGAAGAGAGAGAGAAAGAGAGAGAGAGAGAGAAGCGCTTTGGGGAAGTTCTCAGACATAAACTAGACATCAGGTCTAAATCCCCTTTTTCTGGTTCTGAGTGACTGAGGATGGACCATCCATGACAGTTTTTATGCATACCTTCCATATTGATAGAGGCCTTAGTACTATAGTTGATCACTTGTGCTTGGAACTATGAAGTAGGTCTAGGAAATCACACTGCATAGTCCAAAGACAACTGATCTACAACTACTAGTTACCTTAAAATACTGTCTAGTTAGTAAATTTTGTATCTTATCTAACTGCTTGGCTCATACTGGGGGAATGAACTGAAAAACAGAAATAGTACTTCTCAAAGTTGCAAGTACAAAACTCAGTATTTGCAATCAATCTACAGTTGATCAAGTTCTGAGATACTGACTTTAAGTAACCAACATGGAGGGTGAAAGACTGTTTCCTTTGGAATAAATGCCCCATTCTGGTGTTTATAACATAGACCTGTTATGGACCAAATGCAAATTGCCATCCTGCCGGAGGCACAATGATCTCAAAGATATGGCTATATGGGCATTTGGATAAAAAATAATAAAGATTAATGGGCAGGTCTATATTTTGACAAAACAAACTAAGGATTCCCAAAGAATACTACCCAAAATGTAGGTAAGATACTGCTGAGATGTCTTAGCTAATTTAACTTTATTTCAATTACAATCTAAACTCAAAGAATTTCAGTTTGAGGCCTGGATTTGCTATTGTCTTCATGAACTTTGGTAAGCTTAATTTTCTTTAGAACATGAATGTAATATTGGCCATAATGTTAAGAAAACTAATTGGGAGGATTCACTTGCTAGCATTAAACTCAGACAGTGTCAGTCAAGATATCTGGCTGGGTCTGGAGAGATTTCTTAGTGGCTAAGTCTCATGTCTACAAAGCTTAACAACCTGGGTTCAATTCCCCAGTGCCCATGTAAATCAAGATACACAAAGGGGCACATACTTCTGGAGTTCATTTTCAGTGGCTGGAGTTCCTGGTATGTCACTTCTCTTTCTTTCTCTTTTTCTCTCTCTCTGTCTCTCTCTCCTATGTCTGCTAGAAAAATAAATAAAATATTTTTTCAAAAGATATCTGGCTGTATGTACACATATTCTATATGTTCCCTTCCCACGGCACAGAAAAATGCTTGTTTTTTAGGATCTCTTATTTTTATTTAAATCTGTAATGTTTATTCTGTGTTACCTCATTTTTATCAATATGATTTTATTACATTATTATAATTGGGTTATTTTATTTGGAATTTGCTGATTTGCTTCCCTCTTTTAGAAAGGTATTTTTCAGTATTTCTTAGTAGGCTATGATTTTCTTTATGTTATTACCAAGTCTGTTACAGTCAGGTTCACATTAGTGGAGGGTGTATTTTGGCTTACAGACTCAAGGGGAGCTCTATTATGGAAGGGAAAATGACATTAGCAGAGAGTGGACATCACTCCCTGGCTCACATAAGATGGACAACAGGAACAGGAAAGTGAGCCAAACATGGGCAAGGGGACAATGGCTATAATACCCATAAGCCCACCCCCAACAATACACTAGCTCCAGGAAACATTAAGTCCCAAATCCTCATTAGCTGGGAACCTAGCATTCAGAATACCTAAGTTTATGGGGGACACCTGAATCAAACCACCACATTCAAACCCTAGTCCCATAAACTGATTACCATTCATGATGTAAAATGCAATGCATTCATCTAACTTCAAAAGTCCCCATAGTTTTTGTCAATTCCAATGATTTTCATACATCCCCAAATTCCGAGGTCTTTAATTAAGCCATAATACCAAAAACAAAAAAGAAAAAAGCCCAAACAAACCTCAAAAACACCATAATGGCGCAGAATAAACATTCACATTGCAAAACATGGCACTGGGCAAAGCAATGAAATATTAAACCAATACAAGATTTAAAACAGGGAAAAGATCAAACTCCGAAGTTTCAAGTCCAACAGCTCTAGCCAGAGACAAATCTCCAAGTCTGATAATTCTAACCAGTAACTAGTCTCTGGAGTTCCAGTTCTGCTCCTCATAAGCTCATATGCTTATGAGGTTGGAGAAATAATATGAAAGAAACAAAATAGCCCATGGATAAAAGAACACAATGGTAATAGATAATCTCAGAATCAGGGAAGCTAGTAACTGAGGTAAAGGTTGTGGTAATGAGGAAGCTGTGCTTTGTTTAAAGATGATCAATCAATCTTTTTCAGCAGCAGCTGGAAATGTAAGTTTATAATAATAGAAAATTTCAAGAAATGTCAGACAAATATCCATTGTATTCTGTGCTATCTCTAAGTCTTAGAATGGTGCAGAAGAATGTAAATTTATATATGTACCACCAAATCTTTGCTAAACGAGGTAGGTAGACAGGGTGTTTGAGACAACAGACTCTGGCTTACCCAGGGAATCACATAGTTATCTATTATTACAAACACACACACACACACACACACACACACACACACAGAGAGAGAGAGAGAGAGAGAGAGAGAGAGAGAGATCATAGATAGAGACATATGTATATATGTGTATAATAAATTTTTAATGGCTTTCAGAATCCAGTTTCAAATGAGATAGATGTGTAGATTTGCTTCCATGACCATTTGGATCATCTGATTGCTATATTTTCTTACCACTTGATGACTTGCCCTTACAAGTAAACTCAGCATTGTCATTGTGCTTAACCTTTTTAAAGTCCAACTATGCTATGGGAGGAAGGGAGTAAGACCTCTCCAAAGCTATCACAGAAATGTTCTCAAGGCTCTATATTAAGACATATAAAAATACTATCATAAAAATCATCATGATATATTTGAAAACCATTCTCCCTTCCTTAGGACATTGTGTTTAAAAGGCATATTTCTTCTGCTGTTGTTCCATAGAAGCATATATATGAATGTTTCATAGTCACGGTGCACAAATGAAGACCTTATAGAGATATGTCTGGTATGTAGGTAGGGAATACAAAATAGAAACAAATATCTGGCTCATATTGTAAGCCTATCATTGTGGCTTAAATATGAGCAACCATTAGTATCAGCTTCCTCAAAATTTTGTTTTTTGTTAAATTTTGCAAAGACTTCCATACATACATGAATAAGTGAATGAATGCCAAAACACTATAATCACAGAACTTTCCACCATTTGTCACCTGTAATATGTTTTTCATAGTATATTCTCAGTTGTCCCAAGTAACAGCCAATGTGAAATATATTTTATGTCAAAACATATGCAACTTACTCAATAAAAAATAAAGATTATACATCTAGATAATAGTTTCATCTAACTAAAATTTCAAAATCATTTCAAGTTGAAGAGGAAGTAATATATGGTCGCAGTCTTCTAATAAGAGTGCTCCTTATTAGTGCTAGAGAAATAGCTTAGTAGTTAAAGTGCTTCCCTGCAAAGCAAAAAGACCTTGGTTCAATTCCCCGGACCCACATAAGCCAGATGTACAAGGTGGTGCATGCATCTGGAGTTTGTTTGCAGTGGCCAGAGGCCCTGACTCACCAATTCTCTCTCTCTCTTTCTCTGCCTCATTCTCTCTGTCAAATGAGTAAATAAAAATAAATAAAATATGTAAAAGAGTACTCATTCTTAAAAAAAATCATGAAAAATTGAGAAAAAATAATTGAGAATCTTAAAATATTTCGCATTTCTTTGTCTCAGTAATTCAACTTTTGAGATTTTCATCAAAAAATAATTAAAGGAAAACAAATACTGTCCCCAAGGCTATTTCTTACAGAATATTGGATATACTAAAAAATTTGAAATATTTTATGGATGTTATAAAAACTAATTTACTAGAAGTTATACCACTTAATAACGTAGCTATTTTAGAAAGATACAGGATGAAGCAGACTTGCATATTTTATTGAAGGTATTTACGTAGGCACTCACAGAGAAAAAGAAAGCATACCTGGAAGCATGGGCATGTACTTCTCCATGAAAGAGCATCACAGGGAAGGAATGAATCACACCAATTCAAGCACCACAATTAGTTTTCTTTGCCTGAGGTTTAATTTAAAACATATCTAATGACACCATGTATGGACAACCAAGCATGCTCCATGTTTGGTAAAAACGAAACAAGAAAACTATATAATTGAATTGTAATGTTTTTCAATTTTGTATTTAAGATATTAACTTAGAAAGAAAAAGACATATAAATACAATGTAATTTACAAAAGAAACCGCAAGAAGAGGGAATTGACAACTTCCAGCCAAGATGGCATCTGCCTAACAGTACCATACACCAGAGAAGGAAAGGCAAGACATTAAGGGTTCATTAGGTCTTGGGGGTGGGGGGGAGAAAACACTAATAAACCTCCAGGGGGAGGGTACAGAAGGGCAAAAGAGGGAATTGGTTGATTCCCATGCTCTCGGGTAACACAACAATCCCCAAATAAATAAATAAATAAATAGGCCATCAACAACCAACTGGTTAAGCTCAATGAAGATGTAAATAAATGCAATGATTCATTCCAAGAAGCATCAAGAAAATCAGCAAATGATATGAAAAGGGAACTTGACAGAGGGATGGAAACTATACATAGAAAAGTAGTAGAAAATACAAACCAAATTGAACTAGCCCAAAACTTTGTAGAAGTTCTCAAGAATATAGTCAGCCAAGTGGAGGATAGAAACTCAGATCTGGGAGACAAAACAGAAGAAATAGTTAAAGAGTCCAAAAGTTTCAATAAGTTCAAAAATTTCTGTGAACAGAACATGAGGGAACTAGGGGATACCCTTAAATGTCCTAACATTCAGATCATGGGAATACCAGAAAGGGTGGAATTTCAGACCAAAGGCATGGAGAACTTATTCAACAAAATTATTGAAGTTAACTTCCCCACTTCCTCAAAAGAAAGGCCCTTCAAGTTATAAGAAGCTAACAGAACTCCAAACAGACTGGACCAAAGGAGAAACTCTACAAGACATAGTGCCATTAAGACTTAAACACTGAAACCAAAGAGAAAATTCTGAAAGCAGCTAGGGAAAAATAATGCATTATATTTAAAGATAACCCCATCAGAATTACTTTAGTCTTCTCAATGGAAACCCTGGAAGCCAAAAGGGCCTGGAATGGAACACTGCAAAGTCTAAGAACCTGTGGACTCCAACCCAAACTACTCTACAAAGCAAAAGTATCCCTCATTAATAGATGGTTAAAGAAAACATTCCATGACAAAAGTCAAGTTTATAATTATATGAACACAAAGCCAAACCTACAGAGAGTACTTCAGGGAATTCTCCACACAGGAGAATCAAATAATCAGTCTCAAGTGACTACATGAAGCAGATCACAATAACAAAACTCTGAGAAGGCACCAAAAATTTCAAAGTCCAAGAAAACACCAAGCCACATAAACCAACACAATACATCAAGGATCAAATCAAATTTCACTGACAGCACCCAAAATATTAATGGCCTTAAATCACCCATCAAGAGACATAAGCTAACAGAGTGAATCAGAAAATAAGACCTCTCAATCTTCAAGGAACCCACCTCACTACTAAAGACAGACACCTCCACAGGGTGAAAGGGTGGAAAATGATATTCCAAGCAAATAGGAAGCATAGCTTCCAAGCAAGCATAGCTATAGTAATATCGAATAAAAAATACTTCTAACCAAAAGTAATGAAAAAAGTCAAAGAAGGCCACTTCCTACTTATCAAGGGGATGATCCATCAAGAGGATGTCATAATCATAAATTAAATAAATAAAAAACATAAATAAATAAATAAAAAATAAAATAAATAAAAAACAATGGCACCACAATTCATATATCAAAACCCACTTGACAATAAAACAGAAATAACTACCAACACTATCATAGTTGTGGACTTCAATACTCCATTATCAGCAATAGATAGATCATCTGAACAGAAAATCAACAGAAACATTAGAGAGCTCAACAAAACCATAGAACAATTAGATGTAATGGACATCTACAGAATCTTCCACCCTAAATTTACAGACTACACATTCTTCTCAGCAGCACACGGAACCTTCTCTAAAATAGATCACATACTGGGTCCCTAACACTGACTCCATATATTTAGGAAGATAGACATAATTTAATGCATGATATATCATCACAAGGCTTTATTACTATAAATGAACAAGAAAAGATGTACTAAGAATCCCCTTGTCTCCTGGAAACAGAACAGCATATTTTTCAACAATAAATGGGCAGTGGATAAAATAATAAATGGAATTGAAATTTTTCTAGAAATGAATGGCAATGCGAATACATCATACCAAAACTTATGGGGCACAATGAAGGTCATCCTCAGGGGAAAACTCAACACTAAATGCCTTTATAACAAAGACAGAGAGATATGAAATCAATAACTTAGCCATTCACATAGTTATAAAAACAACATGGTACTGGCATAAAAACAGAAGTATAGACCAATGGCATAGAATCGAGGTCCTGGACTTTGCATCAAGTAAGTACAGCTGCATGATAGTTGACAAAGGCCCTAACAATATAGAGTGGAAAAAAGATAACATCTTCAGCAAAAGATGCTGGACAAACTGAATAACTATATGCAGGAAATTAAACTTTGATCCATTCACCTTGCTATGAGCAATGATCAAGTCCAAAAGGATCAAAGACCTCTATATAAGACCAGAAACTTGGCTACTACTGGAAGAAAAAAGGAGGAACTTTCCATGATATAGGAATAGGAAAAGTCTTCTTGAACAAAATCTCAGTAGCACAGGATCTTAAAAAATCATTCAACCAATGGGAACATGAAGCTGAAAATTTTCTTTATGAACAAACATTCAATAAGCAGAGCCAATAGATTATCCACAGAATGGGAGAAAATATTTGTTGAATATCCAACTGACAGAGGCCTAATTTCTAGAATCTACAAAAAACTCAAAAACCTAAATAATAAAAAGTGAAACAATCCACTAACAAAATGGGACAAAAAACTGGACAAGCAGTTCTCAGAGGAAGAAATACAAATGGCAAACATACGCTTAAGAAAATGTTCATCATCCCTAATCATCAGAGAAATTCATATCAAAACAACTATGAGATTCCACCTTATCCCAGTAAGGACATCAAACATCAAAAAGTCAAACAAAAGTAAACGCTGGTGAGGATGTGGAGAAATAGGGACCCTCATTCACTGTTGGTGGGAATGTAAGATGGTACAACCACTTTGGAAAGCAATATGGATACTCCTAAAGAAGTTGACTACAGAGTTAACAACAGACCCAGTATTCCCTTACTGGACATTTATCCTAAAAACTACATGCCTCAGTTCAGAGAGATTTGCTCAACCATGTTTATAGCTGCTCAACTTGTAATAGCTAAGCACTGGAATCAACCCACATGTCCATCATTAGATGATTGGATAACCAATATGTGGTGTATGTACACAATGGATGGAATTCTACACAGCAGGAAGGAAAAATGACATGACATAACAAACTTTGAAAAAAAGTGGTGAAACCTGGAATTGATCCTTCTCATTGAACTCACTCACTCACAGAAAGATAATCGCTTCATAGTCTCACTCATCTACGGCTCCTAACCTGAGTCTATCCAAGATGCCAACATACCTAACAAGCATCTGAAGGACTGGACTATATGGTGGGTGAGGAGGAAGTGGAGGGTAAGGCAATTGTACCATAAAATTCTACATCCTAAAAGATAGACTAAATGGTTGAACCTTTGATCACAAGTCCCTGGAGAGTGTATGATGAAGACTGACCTTAATCTTCTCATGCCCCCCCCCCTCCAATCTCTCTCTCCATCCCTCTTCTCTATCTGTTTTATATTACTTATCTTTTTCTTCCTTCTCTTCTTGGATGCTGATCTGTAACTCCCATTACCAGCATATGTCTACCATCCAAATGGGCTCTTTTTCAGAGAGACCTGCAAGGTTTCCCAAAAGAAGATAGATTGCTTTCAGAGTACTTGATGACCCACCAGAGTTAGTGGTAAGACCCTACTGCTGAAGACACCATATACTGTTGGTATGGAACTTGGAGTGGCATGGCTGGAAGCTGGAAGAGAGTTAGTCTCCAGACAGTTAGCTTGTCTAATTCCAGAAGGTGCTACATGAGTAAATGGGGGAAAATGACCAATATTTGTCCAAGGAGTTCATGGTCTAAACTGCTCAGCAGCAAATAGCCTGATGTGATGCTCACACAAGTGCAATAATGGCACACAGAAATGGTGGGAAACCAAGTGCTTTTGACTGATTTGTCTAACTGATCTGCTCAGTGCAACAGATCCCAAGCTGGAGCTGGGACTCAACTCAGAACCATATCCAAAATGAGCCTGCTCTCCATTACCAAGCACTCACCAAGCACAGGTTACAAGAGGGCCTTCACCTATTAATTTCTATCTAAAAAGTAAAGCTTATTCCATTTGTCTGAGACTAACTTCACTCTATATTTGAGAATTTCCTTCTCTTTTTCAGATGGATGCAGATTCTAAGGAAATAAGTAGCCCATCACTCCTCAAAAGGGCTCCCAAGGCCTCATCACTGAAGCAGACCTAAGATGAACCCAACATGGCTCAGGGAAATTTGCAGAAGAGAGGGTAGAAAGAATGTCATAGCCACATGTTGGGTCATGATATGCAGAGACATTTCCTCCTACCTATAACTGATGGCTAATCCACAATTCACGACCCATATTACCCAAAGAGGAGGGCCTCTGTGGAGGGAGAGGACAGGGAGGAGGCTAACAATGGTACCGACTTGACTGTATACACTGAGTATAAAACTAATAATAAAAAAGAGGGAATCAAGTATAGTGGAAATAAAATTCCTTTTTTATTAGTTTTTAACATTTCTTTTTAAAAATTATTTATTTATTTGAGAGTGACAGAAAGAGAAAGTGGAAGAGAGAATTGGTGTGCCAGGGTCTCCAGCCACTGCAAACGAACTCCAGATGTGTGCGTCCCCTTATGCATCTGCCTAACGTGGAAACAAGCCTTGAACCGGGGTCCTTAGGCTTCACAGGTAAGCACTTAACTGCTAAGCCATCTCTCCAGCCCAGTTTCTGACATTTCTTGGGCATTCTATATCTCACTATTTTTTCTGTAGCCTCTGGTACCCACTTTTTAAAAATAGATTGTTTCACAAAGGTGATTAAGACACTATAAATTCACTGACTCAAAAACATTTTTATGTATGTATTATTTATTTTCTTATTTATTTTCAAGGACACACAGAGAGAGAGAGAGAGGGAGAGAATGGGCATGACAGGACCTCCAGTTGCTACAAACCAACTGCAGAAACATGTGCCACTTTGTGTATATGGCTTTTAAGTGGCTACTGGGGAATCCAACCTGGGTCATTAGGTATTGCAGACAAATTAAATAACTGCTGAGCCATTTCTCTAGCTCAAAAATAATTTAAAAGTTCTATTATATTGTGTTATTTTAATTAGTGATGACAACTATATTGACAAAACATTGCTGCTCATGAAATTGATTGTCAAGCAATGTATCATAGAACCTTTTTTTCCACCATGGAGGCACACATAACAAAACCATTTTGCAAAGATATTAGGTCTATTGCCCTGGCCCAAAGTCATCACCAAGAGCCCAGCTCCATGGCATTGTAAGTAAGAAACAAATGTCTTAAATAATCAAATCAGTAAATAAATAAATACTTAAGAAAATCACCTTAAAACAGTGGCACAAGGAAAACCATTTCAACAGTATTAACTTTTATCAGAATAGAACTTAATTAAAAAATTAGCACAAGCAGAAGTTAGAAAAATTTTAAAATGCCACTTTTGCTCAACATGCTTTGAATTCTTTCTCTGTTTGATATCTTCAAATATCAGAAGCCATGGTAGATTCAGTTATCTATAGTATTCATTTAATATGTGATTTAATTCAATTTCCAGTATGGTGAGACTTCTATTCCTACAGCAAGGCAAAATTACTGAATTAATAAGGATGATATACACAGGGATATTCTTAAAATAATTATTCAAAATTATCATTTCATGTATTTTGTTATTATTAGTTACTCACACAGTGTGTATACAGCCATGTAGAACGCATGATTAGCCTCCTCCTTGTCTTCCCCTGTCCAAAGGGATCTTCCTCATTGGGGAATGTGTGTCATGCATTGTGGGGTTTGCCTTCAGTTATGGGTAACAGGCTATGTATCTGTGCATAATGTCCCAACATGTGGCTCTAACAATCTTTCCGCCCCCTCTTCCACAAATTTCCCTGAGCTATGATGGGATTGTTTTAGGCCTACTTCAGTGATGAGGTCTTGGGATCCTCTGGGTCTTTGGATATCTGGTTTGGTAGGAGTTGAGTGTTGTCTGTGTCTATCTTCTTCACTTTTGTGTTGGCACTAGGTTCACCAAGAAAGTAGCTCATTTTCCCCAACTACTCTATGGTTTCAGATGGGACCCTGGCAAGGTGTGATGCACTGATTCTCTCCTTAGAATCTGTATCCATCTGGAAAAGAGAAGCATGTTCTCCAACAGAGAGTGAAGTCAGCACCAGATAAATGGGATAACCATTATTACTTTAGAGAGAATTTAGTAGGTGTAAGCCCTCTTTTAGCCAACAATTGGTGGGAGCTTGATAATGGAGAGTGGGCTCATTTATTGGATATGATTCTGACTTGTTTCCCAGATCCAGCTATGGGTACCATTTGACTGAACTGATCACTTAGCCAAATAAAGAGCAGTTGGTTACCCACAATGGCTGTGTGCCACTAATGCAATCATGTTAGCAACACCTCAGGTGGTTTGCTGCTGAGTAGCTTAGACCACAAGTTGCTTGGACAGATGTTGGTCATTTTCCTCCAGCCTCTCATGTAGCACTTTCTGGCACTAGACAAGCTAAGAATCTGGGGGCTGACTCTCTTCCAGACTCTAGCCAGGTCATTCCATTTTCCATACCAACAGCATATGGTGTCTTTGGCAGTAGTGACTTAACATTAACCTTTTGTGAGTCATCAAGTATTCTGATAGAGATCTGTCTTCTTTTGGGAAACCTTGTATGTCTTACTGATCAACAGCTGTGGATGTTAACCACATGCTGGTACTAGGAGTTACAGGCCAGTGCCAAGGGAAACGAAGGCAGAAAAGATAGATAATATAAAAGGGGAGGGGGGATAAAGAGAGAGAAAGAGAAGATAGAGAGAGAGGAAAAAAGAAACAGGAGAAGATTGGTGTGAGTCATCATCATACCCTCTCCAGGGTGTGTGATTCAGGTGTTCCCTCTAAGGACCTGATGAAGGTTCAACCATTTGGTCTACATGAAATTCTATATGGATATAGAATTTTATAGTAACATTGCCATTTGTGTGCAGTTTTGTGTCCCCCTCCACACACATACACATCCTTACCCTCCCCTCCTGCCCAACCTTCCCTAATGGCCAATTCTCAAGATGCTTATTAGTTATGTGAGCATCTTGGGTAGATTCAGGTTAGGAGCCACAGATGAGTGAGAAAATGTGCCAATTATCTTTCTGTGATTGCTTGAGTTCGCTGAGAAAGATCTGTTCTGAGTTTGACCATTTTTCTTCAAATTTCATTGTGTCATTTTTCCTTATTGCTCTGAAGAATCCCACCATGTAGATATACCATATTTTGGTTATCTATTCATCTAATGATGGACATCTGGTTTGATTTCAGCTCTTAGCTGTTATGACTGAGCAGCTGTGAGTACATCTCTCTGAACTGAGGCATGGAGCTTTTGGAGTAAATGCCTAGTAAGAGAATGACTGGGTCTGTTGGTAACTCTATATAGTGCATTCCATAGTGGTTGTACCATCTCACATTCCTACCACAAGTGAATGAGGGTTCCTATTTCTCCACATCTTTCTGAGCATTTGTTTTTATTTTTATTGACAGATTTCATGATTATAAACTATATCACATGATAATTCCCACTTTCCTCTTTGAAACTCCACTCTCCATCATACCCCTCCCCCTCTCAATCTGTCTCTCTTTTATTTTGATGTGACGATCTTTTCTTCCTATTATGACGGTCTTGTGTAGATGGTGTCAGGCACTGTGAGGTCATGGATATCCAGACCATTTTGTTTCTGGAAGAGCATGTTGTAAGGAGTCCTACCCTTCCTTTGGCCCTTACATTCTTTCTTCCACCTCTTCCTCAAGAGACCCTGAACCATGGAAGGTGTGATTGAGATATTTCAGTACTGAGCATGCCTCTGTCAATTCTTCTCATTCTGAGTCATCCCAAGGTCACTGACATCTGAAAAGAGAAGGTTCTCTAACCAAAATTGAGAGTAGCATTAATATATGAGTATGAAAATTACGAGAAGTTAACAAATCCAACCAAGGCTCAGGAACTATTTTGGGAGAGGAAGTGAGAAGACTGTAAGAGCCACAGAGTAGGTAGAAACATCCTGAGGCATCCCCCCAAGACTGAATGAGACCTTAAGATCTTAAGCACCCCAACAGTGAACATCAATAACCCCACTGAAAGCCCCCAAGAAAAGCAGGAAGGGAGTGGGAAGAATGTGATACAAGACTACAACCTTTGCAAAGAATAATAATAATAACAATAATAATAATTAATAATAATAATGTTTTGTTTTTGTTTTTTGTTTATAGTGACAGAGAGAAAGAGGCAGATAGAGAGAGAGAGAATGGGCGCGCCAGGGCGTCCAGCCACTGCAAACCGAACTCCAGATGGTGCGCTCCCTTGTGCATCTGGCTAACGTGGGTCCTGGAGAATTGAGCTTCCAACCAGGGTCCTCAGGCTTCACAGGCAAGCGCTTAACTGCTAAGCCATCTCTCCAGCCCATAATAATGTTTTCTAAAAGAAAACAATCCATAGCACAAGTAAAAAAATACATTGACAATTAAAATGTAGTAGCATGAATACATAAGAGTATCATAGATTTTCTTACATTATGTTTTTGAAAACAAGAATTGTGAAACTGATAGACAAATTCATAAAATTATTTTAAAAAAATTCCTCAAAAGATGCTTAAAAAATAAAAGATATGTTCTTATCTACGTAGGAATATGAAAAAGAAAACTTGGAAACTGGTAGAAATTGATAATTTACTATTTAATATTTAAATACTTAAAGCTAAGTCATTTGTATTCAAGGAAATTTAAATGCTATTCACCTCTTATTTAACCTTTAATAGGTGACTGTTCTCATAAAAGAGGAATAGATATCTTTTAATTTTAAACTACATTTCATTCAATTATGTACTGAATAGAGAATGGAAAGCTGAAGTGATAAAACATTTTGACAAATGAAACAAAAAAAGGGAGCAGTATTCTGTGTGAGCTCTTAGTGATCATCTGGCAAAATAGTTCCTGAGCCTTGGTTGGATTTGTTAACAGTCTGGTTTAGTGTTGAGCCTCTGGGTCTCTGACTCATTCCCTGGAATTGGTTGTGGCCATATGAGTATTACCCCTGCTGTTAATATAATATTTATTAGTGTCTTTTTCTTAGTTTAATAACAGTTGAAGGAAGACTAATGGATCATTTAAAATTTACTTAGAAATAAATGGCACAAACTTATTATTTGTTAATTTATATCTCACTGTACTAGGAATGAAAATTTATCAATTTACTGGCCTTATGAAATTTCCTTCTGACAATTTTCTTTGAAATAAATTTTGAAAAAATATAATGAGTTACACTTAAAATAACTCAGAAGAAAATAAATATTGAGTCGTGGAGCAAAAAAAAAAAAAAATTAAGAGAAGTGCTTACTGGGCAGTTTGGTGAGCATAGTATATACATTTAGCCAGATAGCAGCAGAAGTTATATACCAGTTATACCCCTGTTGAAGGTTTTCCCTATCAGGGATGTATTCCCTTCCATGTAGAGGGCTGCCAGCCATATTACGGAACAGTGGGTTTCCCCCAAAACAGATATATATACCACTATTGCACCCATTGGCTCTTTTGGCCTGGCTGGCAAAATATAAGGTTTTCAGTGTCTACTGTTGTGTATCTTCCGTGGTGATTTTTCTCTCTCACTTGAGTTGCATGCAGTGTTGCTTTTTCCAGCTTTCTGTCAGCTGGTCTGTATGGAGGAAGATTTCAGCTCTGCTCCAGCAGGGTTTCTCAGTGACCTTGCAGCCCAAGTATGTGAAGTCTTCAGCAATAGGGTCTTACCATGTATTTCTTTTGGGAAACAAAGGGACTCTGTAATGACCTGTAATGTTTTGGGGGGTATCAGTGACCTCCTTGGCCAACAATGCACTGGAATTTATCCCATCCCTGGCACTGAAAATTTTCTAGTAATAATCTATGACTCTTGTGTGTTCCATTGTCCATAAAAAGTAAGATTCCATATGACTTACATATATCCTATTATATTTTTGTTAGCCCTCTCTCCACCTTCCCTTTACACTATCCTTTCCCCTGACCTCTGTTCATTTGTTCTAATTTGATTTTTTTTAATATTTGCTATCCTTACTGGCATAAGATGGAATCTTATAGTTGTTTTCATTTGCATTTCCCTGATGATTAGGGATGATGAACATTTTCTTAATGTCTGTTTATGTCTTAATGCCATTTGTATTTCTTCTTCTGAGAACTCCCTGATCAGGTCTCTGCCCCTTTTTATGAGTGGGTTTTTGAATGCTTTGTACATTCTAGAAATTAGGCCTTAGTCATTTGTATCCAGCAAAATTTTTATCCCATTTTGTGGGTCAACTATAGTTATTTTATGTTTGTCTGTGAAGGAACTTTTAAGATTCATGACATCCTAATGGTTGAGTGATTGTTTAAGTTCCTGAACTACTGGGGCTTGGTTCAGGAAGATTTTTCCCATTCCTATATCATGGGAAGTTCCTTGGAATTTTTCTTCCTGTAGTAGCAGAGTTTCAAGTCTTATATTGAGGTCTTTGATCCATTTGGACTTTATTTCTGTGAATGACAAGATGTGTGGCTTGAGTTTCATCTGGAAAATAGACCTATAGTTTTCATTTCTTGTGGCATCTCTGACTGGTTTTGGTATTAATGTGAGACTAACTTCATAAAAGGAGTTTTGGAGCTTTCCCTGTTATGTGATTGTATGGCACAGTTGGAGATAAGTTGGTTTCAGTTCTTCCATGAAGGTTTGATAGAATTCAGTGGAGAAGCCATCTGGTCCTAGACTCTTCTTTTTGGGGAGGTATTTGATTAACTTTTCAATGTTGATGGGTGTGAGAACCTTGTTTAGGAGATTAACTGCTCTGAGTTTAGCTTTGGTAGGGGGGGTACATGTCCAGGAATTCATCCATTTCCTCCATATTATCCAGTTTCTTGGAGTGGATGTTTTTGAAATAAGTCCTGATGACTCTCCCAATTTCACTTAAGACTGTTGTGTTCTCTCCTTTTTAATTTCTATTTTTTTTTTTTAATGTGAAGAGTCTCTTTTTTCACTTGATCAAATTGGCTAGGGGTTTATCAATCTGGTTTATTTTTTCAAAGAAACACCTCTGTGTTTCATCAATTTATTAATTGTTTTCTTAGTTTCCAATTCATTACTTTCTGCTCTGATCTTAGTTATTTCTTTCTATCTGGAACTTTTTGTGTTGGATTCTTCTTGTTTTTCCAGTGCCTTTGCATGTCTGTCTTTAGTGGTAAGGTGGGTTTCTTGAACACAGCAGATAGAGAGGTCTAATTTTCTGACCCACCCTGTTAGCTTCTCTATTGTTGGGTGTAATAAGGCCATTAACATTTAAAGACTGATTTAATTCCTTTCTTTTGTGAGTGTAGGAAAGTTTTCTTTGATACATTTGTTGAATAATTTCTCCATGCCTTTGGTCTGAATTTTTATTCCCTTCTGGTATTCCCATGATTAAAATATTGGGACATTGAAGAATATCCCACAGTTCCTTCATGTTCTTTTCACAAAAAACAATTGAACTTATTGAAAATTTTAGACTCACTGTTTCTTCTGTTTTGTTTTCCAGTTCTGAGTTTCTATCTTCCACATGGCTGACTCTATTCTTGAGAGCTTCTATAGAGTTTTGGGCTTGTTCAATTAGGTTTGTATTTTCTACTGCTTTTTTTTTTAAATTTAATTTATTAATTTTCTTTTCAGTAAATACAGGCAGTTTGGTACCATTGTTTAGGATCATCTGTGATCTACCCCCTCCCATTGGACCCTCCTTGTTGATGAAAATGGGTCATGCATTGTGGAGTTAGCCACCAGTTATTGGTAT
Organism: Jaculus jaculus; assembly: GCF_020740685.1. Lineage (NCBI taxonomy): Eukaryota > Metazoa > Chordata > Mammalia > Rodentia > Dipodidae > Jaculus > Jaculus jaculus. The sequence continues at coordinate 57,596,623 of NC_059110.1, read as the reverse complement.
GATAAATGTCTCTGCAAATCATGACCCAAAATGTGACTCTGATATTCTTTCCGCCCCCTCTTCTGCAAAATTTCCCTGAGCCATGTTGGGTTCATTTTTGGTCTGCTTCAGTGGTGAGGTGTTGGGGGCTTCTGAGGCTCTGGCTCTCTGATTTGGTAGGAGTTGATTTTTCTCTGCGTTGGTCTCCTTCCCGTTTGTGCTGGTAACCGGTTCACAGGAAAACATCACCCTTGCTTGTTTTGCCACTTGTCCTTAGTTTCAGTTGAGGTATGTGGGGGCAGCTCTCTTCTTATGATCTGCATCTATCTGTAAAAGAGAAGCAGATTCTCCAATGGAGATTAAGTTAGCACCCAGAGAATTGAGATAACACTTACTTTTTTGATAGACAGTATGATAGGTTTAGGCCCTCTTATACCCCGTGATTGATGGTAGCTTGATATTGTAGAGTGGGCTTGTGTTTGGGTATGGTTCTGACTTGTTTCCCAGCTCCAGCTATGGGTCTAGTACCACTGAGTGGATCAGTTAGCCAAATCAAGAGCAGTTGGTTCCTCACCATGGCTGTGTACCACTATTGCACTTGTGTGGGCATCACATCCGGTTATTTGTTGCTAATTAGGTTCAACAATGTGTTGCTTGGACAGATCTTGGTCATTTCCCCCAGTCGCCTATGTAGCACCTTCTGGCACTAGACATGCTGACTGTCTGGGGACTGACTCTCTCCTGGCTTCCAGCCATGTCATTCCATTTTACAGCAATAGGGTCTTACCACTGGCCTTTGGTGGGTCATCAAGTACTCTGACAGAAGTCTGTCATTGTTTTGGGAAACCTTGTAGGTTTCTCTGATCAAAAGCTCATTGTGGATGGTAGGCCCAAGCTGGAAGTGGGGGTTACAGGTCAGTGCCCACTAAGAAATTGAGGAAAAACATAACTAATATACAAGAGTTAGAGAGGAGAGAGATAGAGGGGAGAGGGGGAGAGGGAGGGAGGGAAGATGTAGGAGATTTAGGTCAGTCTTGATCCTACCCTCGCCAATGTCTTGTGGTTCATGTGTTTCCTGTAAGGGTCTAGTGAAGGTTCAGCTATTTGGTCTGTCTTTTAGGAAGTAGAATTTTATGGTACCATGGCCGTATAGCTTCCATCCGTCTGTTGAGTTCCTTTTTATGTCATTTTCTGATTTTCTTAATGCTTCTTGGAATTCATCCTTTTCATTTCTTTATGCCTTCATTGAGCTTATCCAGCCAGTTATTGATGTCTTCCTTTTTTTGCTCTCCTTCTGATCATTTAACTGTCTTTGGAACCCTTCCTGGTTCTTTTCTATTAGGTCTAATCTAGTGAGGATAGCATTCATACAATCATTGGCCCTTTGTTGATGTTTTGCAATTTCTGCTATTTGCTTATCCAGAGTTGCACAGCTTGTACCTTCATTTTTGGGTTCTGATCTTATTGTCTCATCTTATGTTTGCATTAGAAACATCCTTTGTGAGTCTGTGAAATCTTATTGGATCTACTTGCATTTGATTTTTCATGTTATTACTTTTGTGCTGTGGTCTGCCCATCAGAGTGTAGGAATTTTATTTGATTTAGGAGGAAGCTGTAGCCTACCCTTGAAGTATCTACAATGATTATTCCCTTTTATGTTTGCTTTGACTAGGCTTTTTATGGCAACGGGTTCTGCCTGCTCATAGGGAAGGAGCCCATAAGGCTTTTGTGGGGGGTCTGGGGTCCTGATGAAGGGTTTTATTGTTGGGTGGTTTGGGTTATAAGCTTGCCTGTACAGGTGGCCTGAGGGGACAGGGGGTAGGGGGAAGGGGACAAAGCAGACTGGTGTTGTGGCTGGGGTGCAGAGGGTGAGAGGATGGTAATGTGTGGTGGTTCTGTGATGTTGAGGGTAGAGGGTATGGGATAGTGGGTCTGTTGGGACCCTGTAACAGGGGTTGGATGTGACCAGAATCCTGTGACAAGGCAGGGTGGGGCTGCTCAAGGTCAGGTGATGTGGGGGACATGGAGGTCCCCCATGGCAGGAAAGCCTATTGAGGGTGAAAGAGGGAAATCCTGGGGAGGGTGGGAACACTGGTCTGCTGGCCTGGGTATGAGCAAGGTTGGGGTTAGGGGGTGGTAGCAAGTGGCATGGTGTTTGTGAGTGGAGGTATCCTGGGGGAACAATAACCTACTGGCCTGGGTCCTTGCAGAGGGGTGGGGCACTGAGGCACTTGGAGTGGCTTTTGAGCATGGAGGTCCCCTGGGGGAATTTTAGCCTCCTGGCCTGGGTCTGCACACAGTTATCCTGGGAGGTGGTGAGTGGGACTGTGATTGTGTGTGGAGGTCCCTGGTGGCAGAAACACCTAGGGCTGGATGTGTGGGGGGAGCCTAGCCTGCTGGCGTGGGTTCACACAGGGGGGTGGGGGAACAGCAGTGAGTGGGATGGAGTTGTCACCAGGAGCTATGATCGCCTGCTGGTCCACTTAGCCTGTGGTTCCTGCAGGAGGAACCTGGGGATGGATCTGTGGTTAGGATGGCTGGTTGAGAGTATTGGGGGACTGGTGGGCTACAAGAGAGCATGGGAATCAGTGGATTCCTTGCTTTCTTCCTCCTTGCCCTCCCATTGAAAATCTACTAGAATCTGAAAACCCCTAAAAGAACTAATGAACCCTAAAGGTCTTGCCTTTCCTTCCGCAGGAGGTGAGGCATGGTTAGACAGAGTATAATTATAACTAATTAAATTCCAACAAAAGCAAAACTGAGTATATTCAGCTCCATTTTGAATTATATTAAATAATCCATATCTCCTGAATTTCATAATCCATCAATATTATTATTAGTGGGTTGATAAATATTATGGTGGGAGGATGGAGAAAAGGAATTGATTCTCATAGAAGTCCTTTATTTATGAAATTTAAAGTAAAATGGACAATGAAAAGCACAGCTATGATATTTATGTTTATTTTTATGTCTATTATTTGTCTCTTTATGTAAATTGCAAGGCACATAATATCTTTAATTTTACAAGTTACCTGAATGTACCTCGTAAATGTAATACCAGAAGTAATGCACAAACAGAACTATTGATTTTAATAGTGAGTGGCTAAGAACAGGTTGACAAATTATCATTTCTGAAAATGAATACTGGTCTGGGGTAACAGCTTAGCAGTAAATTACAATCATATATTCATAAGGATCTGATTTCAATTTCAAGAATCTATATAGATGTCAGGCATAGTAGCAGGCACTTGAATATCCAGGGTTAGGAGACAGGAATAGGTATATCTGAGGCTTTCTGGCCATCCTTTTTAGTGTGCTTGGAAAGATTCAAACAAATTAGACACCCTGTGTTATTAAAGATGGATGACACCTAGAAAATGAGACCTGACATTATCTTTTGGGCTCCAGAAGCACATGCATATATGTGTATCCCCCACACCATCATAAACATGCAAAGTGTATACACACACACACACACACAAATTTTGGTTACTAGTTACATTTGCCATTGCTGTGACAAAATACCTGGCAAAAAAAAAAAAATTAAGGGGTCAAGGTTTCTTTTGAGCTATAGGTTGAGGATATAGGCAATCATGATTGGAGAGACATGATGGAAGAAGCATGAGGCAGCTGGGAACATTGTAACTACAGTCATGAAGTAGAGAAGGATGAAGTCTGGTACTCAGTTAACTTTCTCCATCTTCATTCAGTCCAGGACACTAGTGCATGAAATGGTGTATATATATATTCATGGTGAGTCTTCTCCCCTTCAGGATGTGGCAAAGACTTTTATCAATGTCCTACTAGAAAGCTGTATTATAAGTATAAAATTCATTGCTTTAGTTCACCAAATACTAGCATGAAGTTTTTGTTGTTTGTGTTTTCTGTTTTCTACAGGAGGCTATTCTGTCCCATTTGAAACTGAAAGAAACAATATATTTCTCATTTTAGAAAGCCATGGGAACTTTTAAGTCAAGAACTGTTTACATGCAGTAAACTTTATGGAAGACTGTGTGACCACTGAGATAATATGACAAAACAAAAATAAATAAATAAATAAATGAATAGAATCAGCTCCAGAGAAAATAGTAATTTTCTTGTTAGCAAACTTTTAAAAAACACACAGAAAAGGACTATATCACTTGCTTCCATGCATCCTTTCTTCAGCAGTTGAAAGCATCTGTATGTTGTAAAATATTTTTGAAACATATGTAAAAAAGTGCATTTGGGGTTTTGGTTTTTAAGTATGAAATGCACATATAACTGATAAGGATAGCACAAAAGATTAGATGTGCAAATTTTGGGCTGGGTAATGGGTAATATGAAACTTCTCAATTCATCCTGTGTATTAATGTTTTATAAAACTATATTGCTTTTTTCCTAACACTTGGCACTGCTATTCTTCGTAATATGACATTTTGACGTGAATTCCCATGGTGTATATTAATTATTACCATAAAGCAGAAACATGAAAACACTGTTAACTAGTGTTTATAGCTTTAGCCTATAAGAAGGAACCTCATATATATGGTGACACCAAGTAACTTTCCAGATATAAAAAATGAGGTCCAAGTCATCCTATATGGTATATTTATACCATTTCTAGATTTCCAGACATGAGTGCCTCTTATTTCCTAGGAAAAAAAATCCTTTCAAGTATTTTTATAGTAATAACAATAGTTTTCTACAGAAAATTAATATCCAACTATGTCTAACATTAGAATATATGACCACATAGGCAGAAACAAAAAGACTAGGGTTAAGAGATTTGGCTGTGGAAATATGTGCTAGAAACTCAAAAAGGGAAAGAAATGTGTTTTTCCTTCCTTTTCAGAGCAATCCTTGCTCACACATCTTTTTATACCCTCCAGATAATAAATTTGTGTTTTAACTCAGTCAATAATTTGTCAAAACACCAGCAAGAACCAGAGAGACCCAAATATGAAGGTGCATAAGAAAGTCTAAAAGAGGTAAGTCTCAGCCTCAGATTCACTTTGCTCCCCTTACTGCATATTGCAGTCACTTTATGGGGATAAGGTAAATTTGTAAATCCTTGCTATAAGCAATTTCTGGGGCTGAAGAAATGGTTTATCAGTTAAGGCACTTGCCTACAAAGCTTAAGGACCCTTGCTTCAACTCCCCAGTTCCCACTTAAGCCAGATGCACAAGGTGGTACATGTGTTAGGAGTTCCTTTGCAGTGGCTACAAGCCTTGGTATGACCATTCTCTCTTCTCTCTCTCTCTCTAATAAGTAAAAAATTAAAAAAAATATATTTAAAAATAAATTTCTGAAGCTATGGGGCTGGAGACATGGCTTAGCGGTTAAGTGCTTGCCTGTGAAGCCTAAGGACCCCGGTTCAAGGCTCAATTCCCCAGGACCCACGTTAGCCAGATGCACAAGGGGGCGCATGCATCTGGAGTTCGTTTGCAGTGACTGGAGGCCCGGGTGCGCCCATTCTCTCTCTATCTGTCTCTCACTCTCTCCCTCTCTCTCTGACACTCTCAAATAAATAAATAAATAAACTGAACAAAAAAAAAATTTCTGAAGCTATGTACCACATAAGAAAAATTATCAACAAGGTAAATATTTGTAAATATGAATGAATCAACATAAATTAATGTCACTTAGTAAAATTACATGTAAAATTCTTTCCACTTTGGAATCTTCAGTAGCTCACTGTCTTCCATGAGTTGAAGGCCTCAAATAAAAACCTTCAGAGCCAGGATTGGTGGTGCATGCCTTTAATCCCAGCACTCGGGAAGCAGAGGTAGGAGGATTGCCATGAGTTCGAGGCCACCCTGACATTCCATAATGAATTCCAGATCAGCCTGGGCTAGCATGAGATCCTACCTCGAAAAACCAAAAAAGAAAACTCAGTTATGAACTTTAATCCCAACACATCTTTAATCCCAGGAGGTAGAGGTAGGAGGATTGCCATGAGTTCAAGGCCACCCTGAGACTCTATAGTGAATTCCAGGCCAGTCTGGACTACAGTGAAACCCTACCTTGAAAAAAATCAATCAATAAATAAAATATACAGTCAACATACCAATAGTATCTATACAAAAGTCTAGAAGTACTTTCTTCATTTTTATACAACATTGCATACACACATATGAAATTGCTGATACTATACAAATGACAATTTCTTCCATCTATGCACAGAAACACCTCTGACAGGCTATAGCATTCTACCTGGTTGTACTTCAGTAATTTAATTCCTCAGTTGCTTGGTGTACTATAAGCACTTGGCTCACTTGGCTGGTGGCCCTTATCCCATAGCCACATGTAACCCCTTGAAAGGCCACCAATTTCCAGATATTTTTATGAATTGGGAATATGCTGTTGCCCGGTTTGCATCAGGGTTTGTCTCCTTTAGGTTATCCTAAAGGAATTTACTTAGTAAATATTCTGCATTCTTACCTCCTGGATGACTTAGTCTGTAGTGATGGAATTTAATGAAATAACATATAAAACTTCATAAGAGGGCTGGAGAGATGGCTTAGCAGTTAAGCGCTTGCCTGTGAAGCCTAAGGACCCCGGTTCAAGGCTTGGTTCCCACGTTAGCCAGATGCACAAGGAGACGCACGCGTCTGGAGTTCATTTGCAGAGGCTGGAAGCCCTGGTGAGCTCATTCTCTCTCTTTCCCTCTATCTGTCTTTCTCTCTGTGTCTGTCACCCTCAAATAAATAAATTAAAAATTAAAAAAAAAAAAACTTCTTAAGAAATAAAAGTCCAAAATAGTGTCTGCAATGTAAAGTTGAGACAGGAAAGCTGAAAAATCATTATAGGAATAAGTTCTTATGGACTAAAGTTGTTGCAACATGACCGTTCGTTCCATTATTAGAGAATGTCAATTAGTCAATTACTTATTAGGGGTTTATATAGCACTGGCTATGTTGTATTGAACAGTAATGAAAGAAGTCAGGCCTATTCATTCTTTGGATCTTTCATTTTATTATTTCTTTTGCTATAAAATATATGTAGGTGTTTCTTCACCTACTTATTGAGAAGTTATGCAGCATGCCAAAATTAAGTACACATAGACTCTGATAATGGTGGCAGGCACTTTTTAACCTCTTAAAATGCTAGGCCTGTTACTGTTTTCTAGCCAATATCAGGTTTGGTAGAATCTCCAGGGAGATTCAGCCTCATGTGTCCTGCAACAAGGAAATGGACAGATATACATGTATATTAGCAAGGAACGTGAGAGGATTTATTGAAAATGTACACTTCCATGGGAGGAAGTGGGCTGGTCCAGGGATAAAGTTTATCTACCATAATAGTGGCAATTTACAAAGATTGAGGAAATTGACGGGTCATTAGACTAATGCAGGGTCTTTTGCTCTTATTCTGCCTGTACAGGTTGGCTTCGTCTGAGGGGGTGAGGCACAGCCTTCTTCTTTGCTAACATATTTTTTTCCCTCATATGCCTATTCTATATCCACTGTGTAAATCTTTCCTGATCTGATTCTGCTCTACTCTCCTGCCTCAGTATTGTAATATTTTATTTTGCATTGTCAATTTCTCTCTACTGAGTCCCTTGCTTTTGAACTATGAATATTCGCAGCCTTTGAAATAAACAATAAAAGAAAAAAAAGTATGCAAATATTATTCCTCGCCTTTTTAGTTATACTACTTACAGTTCTCTATTACTTATTAAAGGTTGTTCTCCGAGAGCTTCTTATATTCCACAGATGTTTGGCTTTGAGATTTAAGCAATGCAGATCCCCACTGTAACAGGAGAGTGAATTTATTTCCTCTATGGCTCAGATGTAGAGAACAGCCAATAGCACGCATGCATGTGTGTGCGCACACACACACACACACACACACACACACACACACACACACACTGAAGTTGATTTTTCTCCCACATTTCAACCATTTTATTAACAGGAAAGAAGTCTCTTACAACAAAATCCAAAAATATTTCAAATTGAATCTAAAGCTTTGTTCAGTTTAATCCTTTTCTCTTCAGTGGCCCTTCTGTCAGTGATTCAAATCCACAGTTCCACTCAGAGCCACAGCTATGGTTGAATGTAAACCATGAAATCCCATGTTGAAGGCTTCATCATCAACGAGACAATCATGGTGGTGGCGAGGGGGGGATGGTAAAGGCAGGTGTCGGGCTTCACAAATGGATTAAAGTACATCATGGAAGGATTTGAGTTTGCAAGTTCCAACACTTGCTTTCTCTGCCTCATGCCTTCTTCTTTGGGTTGATACAACCAAATACTCTCAGCAAATGACAACCATGGATGTTGGACTATCTAGCTTCCAAAATCTAGACTCAGACAAACTTGTGTTCTTTGGTGGTAACATATGATGTATTTGGTCACAGTCATGCATATTCTTCCTATCTGGGACATATCAGTTTCCAAAACTTAAGCACATAGACTTTACTATGGTAGACTTTTTTTTTTTTTTTTTACCATGGTAGTGATCTTTGAAGGTTGATCTCATATTAACCTGTATGTCCTGTGTCCTATTGGCATTTGTGACTGACGTGAACTTTCAGTTGTTCTCTTGGGCCTGGACAACCTTACTCACTGCCTCTTCTTTTGACCACTCATTAGCTACAGGTCTGCAGACAATAGAAACATTTTCTACCTAATTAGTGACCTGAGAGTCTTTTTCCAAACACCAAAGCTTAACAACTCTTTCCTTTTGTTAATATTTTTATTTTAATATTGAAAAAAAAATTCAACTGGAGAGCAGTTGGTTATCTCCATAATCTATGTACCACTATTTTTGTTGTTGTTGTTGACAACTTCTATACTTACAGGTAACAAACCATGGTATTTCCCTCCCCTCCCCCACTTTCCCCTTTGTAACTCTGCTCTCCGTCATATCCACTCCCTCTCTCTCCATTAGTCTCTCTTCTAATTTGATGTCATCATCTTTTTCTCCTATTATTAGAGTCTTGTGTAGGTATTGCTAGCACTGGGAGTTCTTGGATATCAAGGCCAATTTCTGTCTGGAAAGTTCTGTGTAAGGAGGTGCCCTTCCCTTGGCTCTTACATTCTTTCTGCCACCTCTTCTGCAATGGATCCTGAGCCTTGGAAGGAGTAAGATGTTTCTGTGCTGGACACTCCTCCATCCCTTCTTTTCAGCACTATGTTGCCTTTTGGGTTACCCCAGTGGTTGTCACTATCTGAAAAGAGAAGTTTCTCTAACCAGAAGTGAGATTAGCATTAATATATGAAGTGTACATAGATGAAAATAGATCCTTGGCTTTCTTCATACAGAAGAATCAAGTCCAAGTGGATCAGGGACCTTAATATCAGACCTAAAACTCTGAAATTGCTAAAGTAAAAGGTAGGGGAAACACTTCAACATAAGGGCATAGGTAATGACTTTCTGAATAACCCAATTTGTTAAGAAAATAAAACCACTAATCAACCACTGGGATCTCATGAAATTACAAAACCCTTGTATAACAAAGGACACTGTGAATAGAGCAAAGAGAACCTACAGAATAGGAGAAAATATTTGCCAGATACATATCTGACAGGGTGTTAATATCCAGAATACACAAAGAACTCAAAAAACAGAACAATCAGGAAAAAAAACCCATTTTAAAAAATGGGCTATGGAACTAAAAAGAGAGTTCTCAACAGAAGAAATATAGATGGCATATAAACATTTTAAACAGTGTTCTACATCCTTAGCCATCAGAAAAATACAAACTAAAACTACCTTGAGATTCCATTTCGCTCCTGTCAGAATGGCTACCATCAAGAAAACAAATGACTATAGATGTTGGCGAAGATGCGGTAAAAGGTGAACTCTTCTACACTGTTCATGGAAATGTAATCTGTACAGACATGGTGGAAAGCAGTGTGGAGGTTCTTGAGAAGCTAAAAATATATTTACCATATGATCCAGCTATAGCACTCCTAGGCATATATCCTAATGACACCTCTTACCTTAGAGATATTTGCACAAACATGTTTATTGCTGTTCTATTCACAATAGCTAGGAAATGGAACCAGCCTAGATTTCCATCCACACATGAATGAATAATAAAGATGTGATACATTTACACAATGGAATTCTATTCAGCAGTAAAGAAAGATGAAATTATGAAATTCGCAGGGAAATGGGTGGATCTGGAAAGGATTATACTAAGTGTGGTAACCCAGGCCCAGAAAGCCAAGCCTCAATGTTCTCTCTCATATGTGGATCCTAACTACAAATGTATAGACTTCTGTGTAAGCTACTACCAAAAATCAGTAGTAGAGGCCCATATGCTAGAAAAGGGCTATAAGGGAGAACAGAAAGGGAAGGACTTTAGGGGATGGTATTGTATATATGTAAGTAAAAGAACAGATTACAGGGAGGGGAAAGGCCTAAGCTATGTCAGGGGAAGAGATTGTATCAAAGAAGGGTAGAGGGGAGGGTCAATCAAAATTCAAGATATTGTGAATAGACATATGAAAATCTACTTTCTTGAATAATGGCACATCCGGAAGCCATAGATTGTTACTAGAAAATTTTCAGTGCCAGAGATGGGATACCTTCCAGTGAGTTGTTGGCCAGGGAGGTTCTGTTGCTTCCAAAACATTACAGGCTATTGCCAAGGCCCTTGGTTTCCCATGAGAGATAGAAAGACCATATTGATGATGACTTCACATGCCTGAGCAGCAAAGTCACTGAGAAATCAAGCTGGTGCTGAGCAGAAAACTTTTTCCCTGTAGTCCAGCCAACTGAAAGCTGAAAAATGCTGCACTGTATGCAGCCTTAAGGGAGACAGACATCATCAGTGGTGAAAACAGTGGACACTGGAAGCCTCAATTTGGCCAGACAGGCCAAATAATTGAATGAGTGCAAGAGTAGCATTTCTGCTTTGGGGGAAACCAACTGCTTTTTAATTGCACTGAAGGCCTACTGTATATGAGGGAATACAAGCTGGGTACTGAAAAACTAATAAAAAGCCTATGGCAAGGGAAGCCATGAGCCTTTGGGGTATAAAGCCTGCTCTTGTGTGGATAAATGTATATATTACTTTCACCAAATTGCCTTGAATGCACTAAGCAACTCTGTGCTAAACTGAAGTGTTTAGTGAATTTTCTGTCATAGCTTACTACTCACTATCTCTAACTAGCTAGTACTCACACAAAATTATTGCTGTCATCTCAGAAAGAAGAAAGCAGTACTCAAATTTTAACTATCTTCTTTTCTTACTCTTTATCTCTCCTTTTTTATGCCTTAGAAATGGAAAGGATGAGGTATTGTTTCTCCTACAATATAATATTCTTTGTTCTTCATTCCAGTTAAGACACATTAGTTCCTTTCTCAAGGTTTAGGAGATGAAATCTCTGCTCACTAAATCCTGAAGAACAGTTTTCGATATATCTAATGTGTAAAACAGACTTTTTCAGAGCCAAAAAAATAAATAAATAAATAAGGCTAAATATTTTTCTTGTTTGGGTTGATGAGCTTAAGGACTCTACAATTAATGGTATGGGTGTGTCATAGCAGGGAATTGTGGGTAGTAGACTGCTAGGTTGAACTTAATTTAAGTTGAAAATTAAAACTAAGTCAGAGCTGGAGAGATGGCTTAGTGGTTAAGTACTTGCCTGTGAAGCCTAAGGACTAGGGTTTGAGGCTAGATTCCCCAGGACCCATGTTAGCCAGATGCACAAGGGGGTGCACACATCTGGAGTTCGTTTGTAGTGGCTGGAGGCCCTGGTGCACCCATTCTCTCTCTCTCTCGCCCTTCCTCTTTCCCTCTCTGCTTCTCTCAAATAAATAAATAAATAAAAATAAACAAAATTAAAAAAAAACTAAAATAGTTTAATGTTATATAGTTGTAGGCACATGGGAATGTTCATAGTTACCCAAATATCCATTTATTCATATGCTATTCTCTTGTCCAAGAACAGTATTGTTTACATTTTCTACTTGGAAACAGTATTTTGCACTTTAAAAGTAAAATGTCATTGTTTTGTGAGTTATTCTTTGATTTTCTTTTGATCTATTTAATTGATATGTACCTCTGTTCATAATTTATTTAATTGATTTAATCCTTTTTATTAGATTGTAGTATTCAGGAAAATCATTATATTATTTGTTTAAATATATTTCCCTCTTACTGCCCAGTAACATTCCTGGCACACAAAGTTTATATATGTACATGTAAGCAGCTTTGTAAATTAGATTTATATATGATATTATATAATTGGGTTGAGGAAACAATAAGTATACAGAATATAAATTTTAAGTTTTGTTTTTAAACTTTCTTTAATTAATTTTTTAAAAAAATTTTGTTGTTTTCATTTATTTATTTGAAAGTGACAGACAGAGAGAGAAAGAGAGAGAGAGAGAGAGAGAGAGAGAATGAATGGGCACACCAGGGCCTCCAGCCATTGCAAACAAACTCCAGATGTGTGCGCCCCCTTGTGCATCTGACTACCATGGGTCCTGGGGAATCAAGCCTGGAACGGGGTCCTTAGGCTTCACAGGCAAGTGCTTAACCACTAAGCCATCTCCCCAGGCCTTTTACTTATTTTTTTATAAGGTTATATGCTTATTTCTCCTCTCTTCTACCCACATTCCACTGAAAGCCCTCCTCAGTTGTGTTATTGGTATTCCTTGTGGGGTCTATGTGTGGGGGTTACTATGACTCAGCCTAATCCTACCCATGCTGTTATTTCTATAACGTTCCCTGACACTTAGCAAGTGTATTAGAAATCTGAGTGTTAAATTCTCTGAAGCCTTTAGATTTCTTTTTGCTGAGATTTGAATATCCATATTGTGAAATTTTCAAAAGATATTCCTTTTGCTGAGGACATTTTTGGCTATCTGAGGCCTTTCATATATCCACATGAATTTTTCTAACTCTATGAAGAATGTTATGGGGGCACTGATTAGAATTGCATTAAGTTTGTATACAGTTTTTGGTGGGATAGTCATTTTAACAATATTAACTTTTGTGATTCGTGATCATGGGATGTCAGTCCATCTTCTCATGTCTTCCACCAGTTCTTTCTTTACTGTTTTTTTTTTTGTTGTTGTTATTGTTTTTGTTTGTTTGTTTTTGTTTCTGTAGTTATTGTTTATGTCTGGTCCTTTTTTGGTTGAGATATTCCAAGGTACTTAATTTTTGTGGCTGTTGTAAATGGAACAATTTTTCTGGTTTCTTTTCCCTAGTATTTGTTATTGGCATATATGAAGGCAACTGATTTTTTTTTTTTGAGTTGATTTTATGTACTGCCACTTTGCTGAAAGTGCGTATCACTTCTATGACATTTTTGGTGGATGTTTTCTGGTTATCTTAATTTACAGAATCTTGTCATCTGTGAGTAGGGCTAGTTTGATTTTTTCCTTGTCATTTTTTTATCACTTCTCTCTTTCTCTTATCTTATTTTTTGATCTAAGACCTCAAGTAATATGTTGAACAGCAGTGTTGATAGTTGATAGCCCTGTCTTGTTCCAGACCTTAATAGGAATGCTTCAATTTTTTACCCATTTAGTATGATATAGGCTTTCGGTTTGTTTTGCTTTGCCATTATATGTTGAGATATGATCTCTCCATCCTTAGTTTCTTCAGTGCTTTAATCATGAAGTGCTGTATTATGTTGAAAGCTTTTTCTGCATCTATTGAAATCATTCTCTCTTTTAATGTTAAATATTTAATAATATTTAATATCCTTTCTGTTCTTCAATATTTTATGTTATCTGATTTCTGAGAGTTAAACATCCTGAATCCCTGTGATTAAACCTGTTTGATTAAGTTTGATGATTTTTTTGTTGTTGTTTTTGTTTTTAATTTTTTTTGTGTATTTTTACTTATTTGAGAGTGACAGAGAGAGAGAGAGAGAGAAAGAGGTAGATAGAGAGAGAGAGAATGGGCATGCCAGGGCCTCTGGCCACTGCAAACTGAATTCCAGACACATGTGCCCCCTTGTGCATCTGGCTAACGTGGGTCCTGGAGAATTGAGCCTTGAACCGGGATCCTCAGGCTTCGCAGGAAAGTGTTTAACTGCTAAGCCATCTCTCAAGCCCAAGTTTGATGATATTTTTGATGTGTTCTTGAATTATGTTTACAAGAATTTTATTGATAATTTTTGCATTTAAGTTCATCGGGAATATCAGTCTGTTACATGTTGTATTGTGGCCTGATTTTGGTACTAGTATAATGCTGGTTTTGTAAAAGAGGTAAGGGGGGATTGTCTCCATTTCAATTATGAGAAACAACTTGCAAAATAGCTTTAGTTTTTCAGTGAAGGTTTGGAGGAATTCAGCATTCAGTGCTTTGGGGCCTGGATTTTGTTTGTTGTTGTTGAGAGGTTTTTAATCATGTTTTCAATCTCATTTGCTGTCACAATGTTATTCAGATAATTTATCCCATTTGAATCTAGTTTGAGTAGGTGGTATGAGTCAATCCATTTTCTTCCAGGTTTTCCAATTTTATGGAGTATACATTTTTGAAATATTTCTCCAAATTTCACTGCTTTCTGTTGTAACGTCTTTTTCATTTCAGATTATGTTCATTTGAGCCTTCTCATTTTTCTTTTGATCAGCTTGACCTGGGATTAATTAATCTTAATAATCAACTTATTTTGAATTTGTAGCTCTTTGTCATCAATTTTTAATTGATTTTTAATTTCCAACTTATTGATTTCTGCTCAGATCATGATTACATCTTTCTATCTGATATTATTAGATTTGGGTTGTTTTGTTTTTCAGGTAGATGGTAAAATTATTATCTTGGGATCTTTCTTTAGTGCTATGAGCTTTTCTCTTAGGACTGCCAAGTTTGGGTATGTCATGTTTTCATTATTTTTTAGTTTTAGCAATTTATTGATATCCTCATTGATTCCTTTGAACAGCCATACATTGTTTAATAGTGAGTTGTTCAGTCTCAAGGTGTGGGTAGTTTCTGTTGCTTCTTTTGTTGATTTCTGGCTTTATTGTACTGTGGTAATATATAATGCATGGAGTTATGTAAATTTTCTTTAATTTGGAGAGACATGTTTTATCCCTTAGTGGCTTTTTTTTTTTGTTGTTTTTTTTTTTTTTGTTTTTTGGTTTTTTTTTGGTTTTTCGAGGTAGGGTCTCACCCTAGTCCAGGCTGACCTGGAACTCACTATGTAGGCTCAGGGTGGCTGCGAACTCACGGCGATCCACCTACCTCTGCCTCCCAAGTGCTGGGATTAAAGGCATGCACCACCACACTAGGCTCCTACTGTATTTTATAAACAGTCCAATGACCTGATGAAAGGAATGTGTATTCTGTGGAATTAGGGTTAAGTTTTCTATAGATGTTTGTTAAGTTCAATTGAGCTATGATATTTTTAGCACTTCTTATTTCTCTGCTTATTTTCTTAGATGTTCTGTGTATTAATAATAGTAGGGGAATTAAAGTTTCCTACTTTTATTTGTATTAGTAGGTATTCCTGCTCAATTGTCTAATAAATTTTGCTATATAAAGTTTGGCTCACTTGTGTTTGGTGCAAATAGGTTTATGATTATAATATCTTCTTGTGTTATTCCTGTAATGAGCATGAATTGGGCTTCTTTATCTTTTTTGATTACTTTTGCCTTAGAATCTATTTATTACTATTTACTTGGAATATGTTTTAACATCATTTCATCATCAGCTGGTTTATATCTGAGCATTTTATCACTTTAAAGTGTCCTACATTTACTTCAAATCTGCTCATACATTTTATTTTGAGTTTGTCATGCTCTTTGGAATACTTACTATGTCTTATCCTCAACTTCTGATAGTCCATATTCCACATGGTCTATTCTGTTAGTGAGACTTTCTTGAGAACATTTTGAAAGAGTTATTTCATTGTTTTCATTTAAGTTTTTTTCAGCACCGCAACTCTTTGTTGAATTCCAATTTTATTTCTTGATTTGACTTGCTTGATGTTTATTTGGAATTAATTACTGCATTTGAATATATCCACAATGCCTATTGAGTTCCTTTTATTATTTTTATTTTTATTAGTTTTCTATTCAGCAAATACAGGCAGTTTGGTACCATTATTAGGCTCATCTGTGACCTACCCCTCCCCAATGGTCCCTCCTTGTTGATGTATATGGGTTGTGCATTGTGGAGTTAGCCCACAGTTATTGGTATGATGGATGTCTCTGCATATCATGACCCAACATGTGGCTCTAACATACTTTCCGCTCCCTCTTCCGCAAAATTTCCCTGAGCCATGTTGAGTTCATTTTTGGTCTACTTCAGGGATGAGGTGTTGGGGCCTCTGAGGCTCTGGCTCTCTGATTAGGTAGGAGTTGATTTTCCTCTGTGTTGGTATCCTTCCCCCTTGTGCTGGTATCTGGTTCCTCAGGAAAATAGCACCTTTGCTTATTTTGCCAATTTTCCTTAGTTTCATTTGGGGCTTTTTTGAGGTATGATGGGGTGGCTCTCTCCTTAGGATCTGCATCTATCTGAAAAAAAAGAAGCAGAATCTCCAATGGGGAGTAAGTTAGCAACAGGACAAATGAGATAACCCTTACTTTTTTAATACAGAGTTTAATAGGTGTAAGCCCTCTTGTACCCCGTGATTGATGGTAGCTTGATATTGGAGAGTGGGCTTATGTTTGGATATGGTTCTGACTTATTTACCAGCTCCAGCTATGGGTCCCGCACCACTGAGGGGATCAGTTAGCCAAATCAAGAGCAGATGGTTCCCCACCATGGCTGTGTGCTACTACTGCCATCGTGTGGGCATCACAACAGGTTATTTGTTGCTAAGTAGGTTAGATTATGAGTTGCTTGGACAGATATTGGTCATTTTCCCCAGTCGCCCTTGTAGCACCTTCTGGCACTAGACACTCTGACTGTCTGGGGACTGACTCTCTCCTGGCCTCCAACCATGCCATTCCATTTAAAGTGTCAGCTGCATATGGAGACTTCAGCAGTAGGGTCTTACCACTGATCTTTGGTGGGTCATCAAGTACTCTGACAGAAATCTGTCATTCTTTTAGGAAAACTTGTAGGTTTCTCTGTTCAAAAGCTCATTGTGGATGATAGTCCCATGCTGGTAGTGGGAGTTACAGGTCAGTGCCCACCAAGAAAATGAGGAAAAAGATAACTAATATACAAGAGTTAGGGAGGAGGCTGGAAGAGGGAGGGAGGGAAGATGTAGAAGATTTAGGTTAGACTTGATCCTAACCTCTCCAGTGTCTTGTGGTTTAGGAGTTTCCTGTAATGGCCTGGGGAAGGTTCAGCCATTTGGTCTGCCTTTTAGGAAGTAGAATTTTATGGCACCATTGCCATTTGGGTCTAGATTAGTATTTCCCACCCCTTCGATGCCCTCCTCTCCCTCCCCCTCCATCCTAGTGTCTAGTCCATGAGACGTTTGCTGGGTATGTAAGGTATCTTGGGTAGATTCAGGTTAGGTGCTGTAGATGAGTGAGACTATGTTGCGATTACTTTTTTTTGTGATTGGGTAAGTTCACTGAAAATGATCTGTTCTAGGCTCAACCATTTTTCCTCAAATTTCTTTGTGTCATTTTTTCTTACTGCTGTATAGAATTCCATTGTGTAGATATACCACATCTTAGTTATCCATTCTTCTAGTGATGGACATCTGGATTGATTCCAGCTCTTAGCTATTACGAATTGAGCTTCTACAAACATGTTTGAGCAAATTTCTCCGGCCTGTGGTTTGAAGGTTGTAGGGTAGATGCCCAGTAAGGGAATAACTGGGTCTGTTGGAATCTCTATAGTTAGCTTTATCAGGATTCTCCATATTGCTTTCCAAAGAGGTTGTACCATACTACATTCCGACCAACAGTGGATGAGTGTTCCTACTTATCAACATCCTCGCCAGCATTTATATTCATTTGATTTTTTGATGTTTGCTGTCCTTATTGGGGTGAGGTGTATTCTCATAGTTGTTTTAATTTGTATTTCTCTGATCATTCGGGATGTTGAACATTTTCTTAAGTGTGTGTTTGCCATTTGTGTTTCTTTCTCTGTGAGCTGCCTGTTCAGCTCGTTGCCCCATTTTGTCAGTGAGGTGTTTGATTTCTTATTGTTTAGATTTTTGAGTTCTTTTTAGATTCTAGAGATTAGGCCTCTGTCAGTAGGATACCCAGTGGATATTTTATCCCATTCTGTGGGTAATCTATTGACTTAGCTTACTGTATGCTTCTCTGTAAAGAAACTCTTCAATTTCATGTGATCCCATTGGTTGAGTGACTATTTAAGATCATGAGCTACTGGGGTTTTGTTTAGGAAGTCTTTTTCCATTCCTATATCATGGAAAGTACTTCCTAAATTTTCTTCCAGTAGTATTTCAGTTTCTGGTCTTATGTTGAGGACTTTGATCCATTTAGATTTGAGTGTAGTGCATAGTGAAATGTGTAGATCAAGTTTTAGTTTTCTGCATGTGGTTATCCAGATTGTCCAGCACCATTTGTTGAAGATGCTACGTTTTTTCCAGCCTATATTCTTCTGGCCTTTGTCAAATATCAAGTAGCTATAGTTGCTTGACCCTGTGTCCAGGCACTCAAGTCTATTCCATTGGTCTATCCTCCTGTTTTTATGCCAGTACTATGCTGTTTTTATTACTGTAGCTTTGTAGTATAGCTTTAGATCAGGTATGGTGATGCCTCCAGAGGTATTTCTTTTGCTGAGGATATGTTTGGATATGCGAAGCCTTCTGCCTTTCCATATGAAATTTGAGATTATTTTTGCTATCTCTGTGAAGAACACTGTAGGGATTTTAATTGGAATTGTGTTAAATCTATATACTACCTTTGGTAGAACTGCCATTTTTACAATGTTAATTCTGCCTATCCAGGAGTATGGGAGGTCTTTCCATTTTCTCAAGTCCTCCTCAATTTCTTTTTTGAGTGTTTTTACGTTTTCATTGTTTAGAGCTTTCACTTCCTTGGTTAACGTTATTCCAATATATTTTTGTTGTTGTTGTTCTTGCTATGGAAAATGGGACTATGTCTCTTATTTCTTTATCTGTATCTTTGTCATTTGCATATAGAAATGCTACCAATTTTTGAGCATTGATTTTGTATCCTGCTACTATGCTATAAGAGTTAATCAACTTCAGGAGTTTTGGGATGGAGTCTCTCTGTCCCTTACATATACAATCATGTCATCAGCAAAAAGAGCAAACTTAACTTCTTCCTTTCCAAATTGTATCCCTTTTTATTTCCTTCTCCTGTCTTATTACTTGACCTCGGACTTCCAGTACTATATTGAAAAGCAGAGGTGAGACAGGACATCCCTGTCTTGCTCCTGATCTTAATGGGAATTCCTCCACTCTCTTTCCACTAAGTATTATTTGGGACTTTGGAGGTTTGTATATTGCCTTTATTATGTTAAGATATGTACCCACTATGCCAATTCTCTCCAAAGTTTTGATCATGAAGTGATGTTGTATCTTGTCAAAGGCCTTTTCTGCATCTATAGAAATGATCATGTGTTTTTTGTGTCTAAGCTTGTTTATGTGGTGTATTACATTGACAGATTTCCTTATGTTGAACCACCCTTGTGTTCCTGGGATGAATCCCAGTTGGTCAAGGTGGATAATGCTTTTGATATGTTGTTGGATTTGGTTTGTGAGGATTTTGTTCAGTATCTTTGCATCTAAGTTCATTAGGGAAATAGGCTGGTAGTTTTCTTTTCTTGTGGCGTCTCTGCCTGGTTTTGGGATTAGGTTGACACTTGCTTCATAAAAGGAGTTGGGAAACTTTCCCTGTTCTTCAATTGTGGTTTAGGAAGATTGGTTTGAGTTCCTCCATGAAGGTTTGATAGAATTTGGCTGAGAAGCCATCTGGTCCTGGACACTTCTTTTTGGGGAGGCTTTTTATTACTTTGTCAATCTCCGTGAATGTGATGGGTTCAGTGAGGTGATTAATCTGCTCTGAGTTTAGCTTTGATAGATGGTGTGCATCCAGGAATTTATCCATCTCCTCCACATTATTCAGTTTTTTTGGAGTAGAGGTTTTTGAAATAAGCCCTGGTGATTCTCCCAATTTCACTTATGTCTGTTTTGATCTCTCCTTTTTCATTTTGAATTTTGTTAACTTGAAGCTTCTCCTCTTTTTGCTTGATCAACTTGGCCAGGGGTTTTTCAATCTTGTTTATTTTTTCAAAGAACCAGCTCTTTGTTTTGTCAATTTTCTTAATTGTTTCCTTGGTTTCCAATTCATTAATTTCTGCTCTGATTTTAAATATTTCCCTCCTTCTGAAGTTCTTTTTGTTGGATCATTCTTGTTTTTCTAGTGCCTTTATGTGGATGGTTAGGTTATTGATTTGGGATCTTTCTGTCTTTTTTATGAAGGCATTGAGTGCTATGAATTTTCCCCTGAGGACTGCCTTCATTGTGTCCCATAAGTTTTGGTATGATGTGTTCTCATTGTCATTCAATTCCAGGAATTTTGCAATTTCATTTTTTATTTCATCCACTATACATTTATTGTTTAAGAGTGTGCTATTCAGTTTCCAGGTGCTGTTGGTATTCTTGGTGGGTCTTTTGTTGTTGATTTCCAGCAATATAGCATTGTACTGATATCATGCAGGGAATTATGCCAATTTTCCTAAATATGTGGAGGCAGTCTTTGTGACCCAGTATATGGTCTATTTTGGAGAATGTTCCATGGGCTCCTGAGAAGAATGTGTAGTCTATGGATCTGGGATGGAAAGTTCTGTAGATGTCCATTAGGTCTAACTGATCTATGGTTTTGTTGAGCTCTCTTACTTCCCTAGTGAGTTTCTGTTTGGATAATTTGTTTATTACTGATAATGGTGTATTGAAGACCCCAGCTATGATTGTGTTAGTGGTTATTTCTGTTTTATTGTCAAGTAGGTTTTGTTTTATGAACTGTGGTGCCCCTATGTTTGGTGCATACAGATTTATGCTTGTGATATCCTCTTGATGGATCATTCCCTTGATAAGCTGGAAGTAGCCTTCTTTGTTTTTTGTTTTATTATTTTTGGTTTGAAGTCTATTTTATCCAATATTATTATAGCTACACCTGCTTGGTTCTTATTCCCATTTGCTTGGAATATTGTTTTCCACCCTTTCACACTGAGGAGGTGTCTGTGTTTAGTGGCAAGGTGGGTTTTTTGAAGGCAGCAGATTGAGGGGTCTAATTGTTTGATCCATCCTGTTAGCTTGTGTCTCTTGATGGGTGAATTAAGGCCATTAATATTTAGGGTAATGACTGTGAGAATTGATTTGATCCCTGCCATGTTGTTGTGGTAGATGTGTGTTGGTGTTTTCATGGGCTTTGAAGTTATTTTGTGCCTACTCTGGGTTTGGATTTTCTGGTCAGCTTCTTGTAGGCATTTGAGTTTGGTTATTTGTTTCTTCTCTGTGGAGACTTTCCTGATATACTCTCTGTAGGTTTGGTTTTATGTTCATATAATTGTAAAGCTAAGTTTTGTCATGGAAAATTTTTCTATGAGGGATACTTTTGCCCGGTAGAGTAATTAGGGGTTGGAAGGCATAGGTTCTTAGACATTGGAGGGTTTCATTCCAGGCCCTTCTAGCTTTCAGTGTTTCCATTGAGAAGTCTGAAGTAATTCTGATGGGGTTTCCTTTGAAAGTCGTGCACTGTTTTTCCCTAGCTGTTTTTAGGATTTCCTCTTTGGTGTCAATGTTTAGAGTCTTAATGATAATGTGTCTTGGAAAGTTTCTCCTTTGGTCCACTCTGTTTGGAGTTCTGTTCACTTCTTGTATCTTGATGGGCTTTTCTTTAAAGAGATGAGGGAAGTTTTCTTCAATTATTTTGTTAAGTAAGTTCTCCATGCCTTTGGTCTGAATTTCTTCTCCTTCTGGTATTCCAATTATTCTGATATTAGGACATTTTATGTATCCCACAATTCCCTCATGTTCTGTTCACAGGAACTTTTGAACTTACTGAACTTTTGAACTCTCAAACTGTTGTTCCTTTTTATTATTATTTTTTTTTGCTTTATTGTATTTTCTGTTCTCTAAATCATTTTGGCAAATTCTATGAATATTAACAGTATACCATTATCATATTCACCTCCCATCACCCTCCTTTTTTGCTTCCAAATTATCCCTCACTGAATCCCTTCATATATGTGTAGTTCCTTTTTTTAAACTTAAGTTACTGTCTTATATCCCCTCATCCTGGTCATCATTTCCCTGAAGGCCCTCCTCAGTAGGGTCTGTGTTCTTCCTGTTTCTGGAGGGTACTGTAGTTCAGTATATTTCTACCCATGTTGTGGCTCTTACAATCCTCTCCCCCTTTCTGAAGCAATCTCTGAACATTGGGTATTTTAGTGACTTTTTAATTTAATTTAATTTTTTAGTGGTGAATCCCCTGTGGCCTCTGTATTTCTGTTTCAATGTTTTTCAGTTAACTCTGTGTATTTACTGGGAGGCACTTTTCAGGATAGCACTGGGATAAATCATTTTGTTGCTGATCCCCCTGCATTCACTCCTGAACCTAAGGAAATGTGATAAAGGTGGCACTTTTCACAGTGAGCAGTCAGCTATATTTTGTCATTGAATTGATGAATCTTGAATCTACCCTGTATGCTCTGCCATCTATAAAATAAAACAGATTTTCCAACCAAAGGTGAGAACAACTTCAATTATGGGGGATATGCATATAATTTTGAGGGGTATTTTGGTGAGGATAGCAACTCAACTTATCCAGAGAACAATAGGGGTTTCTCTCTAGTGGTTGTGAATTTCCTATCTGTAGGGTACTGAACTTGTTCCCAGTACCAGATATGAGCTTTGTCCCACTGTGTAGGCCTCATATCCAATTGGAAGGCAGTTACTTTTCCCACAGGCTGTGTATCACTATTGAACAAGTGTATGCTTCTTGTCTGTCTAGTGTGTTATGTAATTTGCAGTTCTGCTTATTTGTGCTATTGGTGACTATTGTCACATAGTAACTCCCATAGGACTTTCCAGCACCATGAGGGTTTAACAAGAGAATAGTAGTTTCCTTCTTGATTCCCACATGATCTCTTGATGTCCTGGCATGGCAGCCTGTGGTGTCTTTAGCATTAGTGTCTTACAATTTAGAGCTGTTGGCAAACCAAGTGCTTGGAAATGGCCTAAATTGATTTGGGAAACTCACAGATCTCCCTAACCAACTGTTCACTGTGTGGGTAACCCAGTTATACTTCTGGAATTCATAAGCCAGAGTCTGTGGTTTTAGGATTAAGTTTTCTCCACATTCTACAGGACATATAGTCTGATCTGTCCACATCCCTTAATTGGGTGTTCTTTCATGTATACTGGTGATGTAGTCAGATACAGGATGCTGGGATAATCTTTCAAACCAGACATAGTTTATGGGAGTAATGGTATTATTTTAAGCTTTCAGATCCAGGGGAATTTCTACTGATGCTGGAAGAAGCTGGCCTTCTTTTCCCAAATTGAAGCAGAGAGACAACCACCACATAGCACCACACCCAAGCACAGAACATGCAACAAACAACAGGGGACCTATGCATAGCTCAAACACTCTGTATAACATTAGGCTGGAAACATATATGCCCTCAGTAACTGTTGACTCCAGGATTTACTCCTAGTGACACCTCTTCCAGCCAGACAGATGGAAATGCAAATTTTAATAAAAACACCTGAGTCTATTGGGGAATATAACATCAAAATAGCACAAATTGTGTTCCAGAGCATGTTTTCTAATGTGTTTTAGTCTTTGTGTAGTTCCCCCATACCCTTCCTTCTATCAGCCCCCACCCTCCTACCTACAATATTTTCCCTGTATTATTTTACCTATTATCCCCCCTGTATTCCTTCCCTGTTTTTACCTTTTTTTTTTTTTTTTGGTTTTATTTGAATTGTACACATACATGCCTAATGCTTTTTTTTTTTTTTTTTTTTTTTTTGAAAGCCTCTTCAGTTTGTCTATTTTGGAATGACATGTGAGAAAAAGCTTGCAAGAAACATTTGACTTTTTTTTTTCATTTAATTTATTAGTTTTCTTTTCAGCAAACACAGGTAGTTTGGTATCCTTGTTTAGGCTCATCTATGATCTACCCCCTCCCATTGGACCCTCCTTGTTGATGTGAATGGGTCGTGCATTGTGGAGTTAGCCCACAGTTATTGGTACGATAAATGACTTTGCATATCATGACCCAACATGTGACTCTGACATTCATTCCACCCCCCACCTTCTGCAAAATTTCCCTGAGCCATGTTGGGTTCATTTTTTGGTCTGCTTCAGTGCTGAGGTGTTGGGGGCCTCTGAGGCTCTGGCTCTCTGATTTTGTAGGAGATGATTTTTCTCTGTGTTGGTCTTCTTCCCCTTTGTGCTGGTATCCGGTTCACAGGAAAACATCACCCTTGCTTGTTTTGCCACTTGTCCTTAGTTTCAGTTGGGCCCCTTTTGAGGTATGTTGGGGCAGCTCTCTCCTTAGGATCTGCATCTATCTGAAAAAGAGAAGCAGATTCTCAAATGGAGAGTAAGTTAGCACCCAGAAAATTGAGATAACACTTACTTTTTTGATAGAGAGTTTTATAGGTGTAGGCCCTCTTGTACCCCATGATTGATGGTAGCTTGATATTGGAGAGTGGGCTTGGGTTTGGGTATGGTTCTGACTTGTTTCCCAGCTCCAGCTATGGGTCTAGTACCACTGAGTGGATCAGTTAGCCAAATCAAGAGCCGTTGGTTCCCCACCATGGCTGTGTCCCACTATTGCACTTGTGTGGGAATCACATCAGGTTATTTGTTGCTAATTAGGTTAGACAATGAGTTGCTTGGACAGATATTGGTCATTTTCCCCAGCCACGCCTGTATCACCTTCTGGCCCTAGCACACTGATTATCTGGGGACTGACTCTCTCCTGGCTTCCAGCCCTGTCATTCCATTTTACGCGTCAGCTGCATATGGAGTCTTCAGCAATAGGGTCTTACCGCTGACCTTTGGTGGGTCATCAAGTACTCTGACAAAAGTCTGTCATTATTTTGGGAAACCTTGTAGGTTTCTCTGATCAAAAGCTCATTGTGGATGGCAGGCCCAAGCTAGAAGTGGGGGTTACAGGTCAGTGCCCACTAAGAAATTGAGGAAAAACATACCTAATATACAAGAGTTAGAGGGGAGAGAGAGAGAGGGGGGGAGAGAGGGAGAGAGAGGGAGGGAAGATGTATAAGATTTAGGTTAGTCTTGATCCTACGCTCTCCAGTGTCTTGTGGTTCAGGTGTTTCCTGTAAAGGTCTAGTGAAAGTTCAGCCATTTGGTCTGTCTTTTAGGAAGTAGAATTTTATGGTGCCATTGCTGTTTAAGTCCAGATTACTGTTCTCCACCTTCCAATGCCCTCCCCGCACTCCCCATCCATCTTATTGTCTAGTCCATGAGGTGCTTGCTGGGTATGTAAGGTATCTTGGGTAGATTCAGGTTAGGTGTTGTAGGTGAATGAGACTATGTGTGGATTTTTTTTTTCTGTGATTGGGTAAGTTCACTGAGAATGATCTGTTCCAGGTTCAACCATTTTTCCCCAAATTTCTTTGTGTCATTTTTTCTTACTGCTGTATAGAATTCCATTGTGTAGATATACCACATCTTAGTTATCCATTCTTCTAATGATGGACAACTGGGTTGATTCTAGCTTTTAGCTATTATGAACTGAGCTGCTACAAAAACAGTTGAGCAAATCTCTCTGGCCTGTGGTGGGAAGGTTTTAGGGTAGATGCCCAGTAAGGGAATAACAGGCACTGTTGGTATTTCTATACTCAGCTTTTTCATGAGTCTCCATATTGCTTTCCAAAGTGGTTGTACCATCCTGCATTCCCACCCACCGTGAATGAGTGTCCCTGCTTCTGCACATGCTCACCAGCTTTTATTTTCATTTGATTTTTGATATTGGCTATCCTTATTGGGGCAAGGTGGAATCTCATAGTTGTTTTAATTTGTATTTCTCTGAATATTAGGAATGATGAACATTTTCTTAAGTGTTTGTTTGCCACTTGTATATCGTCCTCTGTGAATTGCCTGTTCAACTCTGTGCCCCATTTTGTGAGTGAGTTATTTATCTTCTTATTTTTACACTTTTGAGTTCTTTGTAAATTCCAAAGATAAGGCCTCTATTAGTTGGATGACCTGCAAATATTTTCTCCCATTCTGTGGGTATTCTGTTGGCTTTGCTTATCATATGCTTGTCTGTAAAGAAACTCTTCAGCTTCATATGATCCCATTGGTTGAGTGACTGTTTAAGAACTTGCACCACTGGGGTTTTGTTCAGGAAGTCTTTTTCCATTCCTATATCATGGAAAGTATTTCCTAACTTTTTCGCCAGTTGTATTTGAGTTTCTGGTCTTATGTTGAGGTCTTTGATCCTTTTGTATTTGAGTGTAGTGCATGGTAAAATGTGTGGATCAAGTTTTAGTTTCCTGCATGTAGTTATCTAGTTTGTCCAGCAGCATTTGTTGAAGATGCTATCTTTCTTCCAGTCTGTATTGTTCTGGCCTGTGTCAAATATCAAGTAGCTATAGTTGCTTGACCCAAAATCCGGCTCATCAAGTCTATTCCATTGGTCTATGCTCCTGTTTTTATGCCAGTACCATGCTGTTTTTATTACTATGACTTTGTAGTATAGCTTTAGATCAGGTATGGTTATCCCACCAGAGGTATTTCTTTTGCTGAGGATATGTTTGGATATGCAAGGGCTTCTACCTTGCCATATGAAATTTGAGATCATATTGTCTCTCTCTGTGAAGAACACTGTAGAGATTTTAATTGGAATTGTGTTAAATCTATATATTGCCTTTGATAGGATTGTCATCTTCACAATGTTAATTCTGCCTATCCAGGAGCATGGGAGGTTTTTCCTTCTTCTCAAGTACTCCTCAATTTCTTTTTGGGGAATTTTTATATTTCGTTGTATAGATCTTTTACTTCCTTGGTTAATGTTATTCCAAGGTATTTTATTTTTTTGTTGTTGTTGCTATGGAAAATGGGACTATGTTTCTTATTTCTTTCTCTGTATCTTTGCATTTGCATACAGAAATGGTACCAATTTTTGTGCATTGATTTTGTATCCTGCTACTTTGCTATAGGAGTTAATCACCTTCAGGAGTTTTGGTATGGAGTCTCTCAGTCGCTTACATATACAATCATGTCATCAGCGAATAGAGCTAACTTAACTTCTTCCTTTCCAAATTGTATCCCTTTTATTTCCTTCTCCTGTCTTATTACTTGACCTCGGACTTTCAGTACTATATTGAAAAGCAGAGGTGAGACAGGACATCCCTCTCTTGTTCCTGATCTTAATGGGAATTCCTCAAGTCTCTCTCATTAAGTATTATTTGGGCCTTTGGAGTTTTGTATATTGCCTTTATTACGCTAAGATGTCATCTGGCCATGTCATTTCTCTCCAATGTTTTGATCATGAAGTGTTGTTGTATCTTGTCGAAGGCCTTTTCTGCATGTATCAAAATGATCATGTGGTTTTTATGTTTAAGCTTGTATATGTTGTGAATTACATTGAGAGATTTTAGTATGTTGAACAACCCTTGTATTCCTGGGATTAATCCCACTTGGTAAGGTGGATAATGCTTTTGATGTGTTGTTGGATTCAGGTTGCGAGTTTTTTGTTCAGGATCTTTGCATCTATGTTCATTAGGGGAATAGGCCAGTAGTTTTCTTTTCTTGTGGCATCTCTGCCTGGTTTGGGATTAGGTTGATACTAACTTCAGAGAAAGGGGTTGGGTAGCTTTTCCTGTTCTTCAATTGTGTGGCACAGGTTTAGAAAGATTGGTTTGTGTTCTTCCATGAAGAATTTTGCTGGGAATCCATCTGGTCCTGGACTCTTCTTTTTTGGGAGGTTTTTTATTACTTTTTCAATCTCCATGAGTGTGCTGGGTTCATTGATGTGATTAATCTGCTCTGATTTTAGCTTTGGTAGATTATATGCATTCAGTAATTTATCCATCTCCTCCACATTTTCCAGTTTTGTGGAGTAGAGGTTTTTGAAATAAGTCCTGATGATTCTGCTGATTTCATTTATGTCTGTTGTGATCTCTCCTTTTTCATTCTGAATTTTGTTAATTTTGAATCTCTCCTTTTTTTGCTTGATCAAATTGGCCAGGTTTGTCAATCTTGTTTATTTTTTCAAAGAACCAGCTCTTTGTTTTGTCAATTGCCTTAATTGTTTCCTTGGTTTCCAATTCATTAATTTCTGCTCTGATTTTAATTATTTCTTTCCTTCTGGAGCTCTTTGGGTTGGATTTTTCTTGTTTTTCCAATGCCTTTAGGTGGATGGTTAGGCTATTGATTTGGGATCTTTCTGTCTTTTTTATGAAGGCATAGTTTCTTAGAGTTTGGAGGTTCATTCCAGGCCCTTCCAGCTTTCAGGGTTTCCATTGAGAAGTCTGAAGTAATTCTGATGGGGTTTCTTTTGAAAGTGGTGTGTTGTTTTTCCCTACCTGCTTTTAGGATTTTCTCTTTGGTGTCAATGTTTAGTGTCTTAATTATAATATGTCTGGGGAGTTTCTCCTATGGTCTAGTTGGTTAGGACTTCTGTTTGCTTCTTGTATCTTGATAGGCCTTTCTTTTAAGAGATGGGGGAAGTTTTCTTCAATTATTGTGTTAAATAAGTTCTCCATGCCTTTGGTCTGAAATTCTTCTTTTGATATTCCAGTGATTCTGATATTAGGACGTTTAAGTCTATCCCACAATTCTCTCATGTTCTGTTCACAGGAACTTTGAACTTACTGAAATTTTTGGACTCTTGAACTGTTTCTTCCATCCTTTCTTCCAGATCAGAGTTTCTATCTTCCACTTCGCTGACTGTATTCTTGAGGGCCTCTAGCGAGTTTTGGACTTGTTCAATTAAGTTTGCGTTTTCTACTACTTTCCTATGTATCACTTCTATCACTCTGTCAAGCTCCCTTTTCACCTCATTTTCTGATTTTCTTGATGATTTTTGGAAATCATCCTTGAATTTCATTATGTTTTAATTTAGTGTGGCCAGTTGATTTTTAAGGTCCTCTTTTTTTCATACTTCCTCAACTCTCTTAGCTCTCTTTGAATTCCTTCCAGTGTCTTATCATATTGCTCTAGCTTAGTGATGGTAGCATCCACACGATTATCTGTCCTTTGCAGCTTTCCTGCAAGTTCTAGCAGTAGGTTGGTCAGGGTTGCATTGCTCATAGCTTCCACTTGATGTTCTGATCCTAAACACTCTTCTATGTTTTGGTTAGATGTAATCCTTGTTGGACTGGGTGATCTGTCTGGATTTTCTTGCCTTTTATTTTTCATGCTATTTCTTTTGTGTTGTGGTCTACCCATGTCAATGTATGGGCAGGTAGGTGGGTGGAGCAGCCTGAGATCTAGCTCAATGAGAATCCAAGGCAGCCTGGGGCAGTTTCAAGCAGCCTGGGTTTTTGCTCTCTCTTGCCAAAGCTGCCTATCTATTGCCTGACAGGGGTACCAACGTTGCCTGAATTGTCACCCAGTAATGCACCAAAGGTGCCTGCCTTCGAGTTTAAAAGGGGACTGAGATAGCAAGCCCTGAAGCTGCCCAATCTCTGGCTGGAAACACTGGGACCTGCAAACAGTCTGCACTCTCCTGCCTCAGGGGAGTGGGGGATGGGTGGCAACGGACAAGTACGGGATGGCACCTGAGCTGGCGCTAGTGACTCAGTGTGGACTTGTGTGGCCCTTGCTTTGGGACTGGGCCCACTGCACGTGCAATTGTAGTGCAGAGGCAGCTGATGCGGGCACAGGATCAGAACACAGCAGAGGCTGGCCAGCGAGCAAGCGATCGGAGCACAGCTGCAGGGGGTCTGTCAGCCTCCTAATCACGGCAGAGGTGGCCCCCGCAGGCGTGAGAACCGAGCACAGCATGGCTAGCCAACGCACATGATCAGAGCACAAAAGCGGAAGTCCCTGGGTCAGCACAGCAAGCTGGCAGGCATGCGATGGGGTGGCAGGCATGCAATCAGAGCACAGCCACACAGCACAGGGCACAGGGCACAGGGTGTGGGGCATGGGGCGCGGGGTGACGGGCATGGTGGCTGTATTTGTGGGGGTAGACTACCCACCCAAGGGGGGATGCATGCTTCCCTGTTTTTCCCCACTCTGTGCCCTCCCACTGGAAAGAGGATCCTGATAACCCTTAATTTCTTCCCTTTCTTTCCCTGGTATCTGCAGCACAGCTAGGCAGTTGCCATCTTGGCCGGAAGTCACATTTGACTTTCTTATACTGAGTGACCTGCTTAGGATGACATTTTACAAGTCAATCAGTGAATAAGCACCTAGATTGATTTCAGTTCAAAGAAGGCACATTATAGTTTAAACTATAAACTATGAAAATGGAGAGAGAGTACTATTAACAGAAGCAGGAGTGTAACAGCTTATTATATACAAAGGCAACTCCATCAGAATCATGTCTTATTTTTTTCCCATGGAAAAAAATCTAAAAACCATAAGAGCTTGAATAGATTATTTCAAAGTTTAAAAAGCTAAGACTTCCAACCCAAACTACTGTGCCCAGGAGAAGTATCTTTCATAATAGAAACTTCATGGATATTGGGATAATCCTCAGCCCAGTGCCCAGGAATGACCCTGGTCCCTGAAAGTGCCCAAAACACTGCCATCCATGTGTGGCTGCTGCTATCTAAGCACATGGCTGCCTTCCACATGACAACAACATCCTTCCTATAGGGCCACCATCCTTTGTGCACAGGCTGCACTCTGAGCACTTCTCTTCACATATGCCTTCCTGCTTCTCTCTCTATGGGGCTGCAATTCTCCATCTGCACCGGCTACCATCAGTGATGTGGCCACACTCCATGCATTCTCCTCCATATGGGACATCTTGCCTTCTTAATGTGCCCATCACCCTCCACACATCTCTATAGCCCTCTGTGGGGTAGTCACAGTTTACGTAAAGGTCTGGGAAACTTTCAGCACTATTGAGTTTCTTCAGTGCCCCTTTTGAGGAAGTCAGGGGAACAGACCCCCTGTGCCATGGCACTACGGCCACTTGCCCACCTGTGTGGGTGCCTAGCCGCTTTTCCCTAGCCATGTATTTATACCACATGCCCCATGGGCTGGTATCTTATCTAAAAGGAAGGCCTGAAAATTATCAAAGTTCTGTAAAGGAACAGAACTACTGGAATGAATTATTAAACAGGGATTTTATTGGACTAGTTTATAGTAGTCCAATAGCAGTTGCAGGCCTGAGAATCAAGGAACCTGGTAGCTGTTCAGTCCACATGGCCAGATGCCTCAGAAGTCCTGATCTGGCATTGCAGATGATGCTGGATGGCCTGGAGGCTTCCTAGGAAGCCACTGGGTTTCAATCCATGTGGGTCTTCAGTTGATGCTGGTCTTCAGTCCATGCAGGTCTTCAATCCACACTGGAAGGCAACAAGCAGCTCTGGCAGCCAAGTGGAAGGAAGGGGCTATTTTCACCCAGAGCTTCCTTATATGAAGTCCCCCCTCTGAGCAGGGCTGCCCACTCTGGGGAAAGAGCTCACTCTGGGGGAAGGACTTCCTTCTTTAGTTGATCTTTCCTGGAAGCAACCTCTGAGACCCACCCAAAAGGGATTTCTGTGGATTACTAAACAGATCGAGTTGACTAAACCTTGACTATCACAAGTCCATCCCTTGACAACTTGGCACCAAATCATATCTCCTTACATCATACTTAATTTTCAAATAAAAACAGTAACAAGCTCATAATTCTACCTAATATGGTATAACTATCCCATGTACAACCAGAACCGCAAAATCTTCCCCCAAACACAAAGCTTAGTCTCTAATATAATATGTACAATATAAATTCAACAGTTAGCTAGTGATATAATCTTAATAGTGGTGTAGATATGTACAAACACTCTGTATCAAGGTAGGACAGAAATATTGCAAGTAAAATTCTCATTGCTATAACTGGTCACATGGTCTTTGCTCGTATTTTTAATTGCCTTCTTCTACTACCCATTCTGTATTTCCTCCACCTTCAGCCAGAACCTCAGCAGATCTTGATTCTTTATCTGGAGCATTGACCTATACGCTCATTCCTGAAGGGTCTGGGCCATTTATCACACCACTTCTATTGGGTTGTTGCCATAGTCCATTGACTTTGATAAACAGGGCATGGTAACACTGAGACACTCCCTAATGGATCTTCTGTACATCAGACATACACTTCCTTATCTTCATTGTGGAGGAGCAGTCCAATTTACCTCTGGTAAACTGGATCAATCATCCCTACTATGACTGTAACTCCTTTCTCAGCCTGTTCATTCAAGGGCATTTGGAACCCAAAGTGACAAGCGGGAAGTCTTAGCTTCCAGTTCAATGGAATGTTCTTCGTGTCTCCTGGCAAAAGCACTCTTCTCTCTGGGACCAAGACTTGTAGTCCAGTAGAGCATAAGGTTGTGGGAACAGGAAGAAAAAAATTAGCTAATGGGTCACTTAGGGTGATGATAAGTGGGACCATTCCCATTTCCACCCCTTGATTCCTGGACCCGTGAATCCGGGCTATAGGAGAAACAGTACCATATATAGGATGCTGATTCAGAGCATAAACTGCCTGCTGAAGGACATTCCCCCAGCCCTCCAAGCTATTGCCAAGTAGTTGGCACTGTAGCAGTTTCTTTAAAAGGCCATTCCATCATTCAATCAAGCCAGCTGCTTCAGGATTATGGGGCACATGGTAAAACCAGTGAATTCCATGATCATGAGCCCATTGCCATAATTCTCTGGTGGTGAAGTGAGTTCCTTGGTCAGAAGCAATGCTTTGTGGAATGCCATGATGGTGGATAAAGCATTCTGTAAGCCCATGTATGGTAGTTTTGGCAGAAGCACTACATGCAGGAAAGAAAAGTGCAAACCAAGAATAAGTGTCTGTTCCTGTAAGGACAAAATGCTGCCCTTTTCATTATGGAAGTGGTACAATGTAGTCAACCTGCCACCAGGTCACTGGCTGGTCATCCCAAGGAATACTAGCATATCGGGGACACAGAGTTGGACTCTGCTGCTGGCAAATTTGGCACTAAGCAGCAGCTGTAGCCAGGTCAGCCTTAGTTAGTGGAAGTCCACGTTGTTGGGCCCATGCATAGCCTGCATCTCTGCCACCATGGACACCTACTTTAACTGGAGGGCCACAGTGCTTTTTGTGGTCTCCTGGACTCAATGTCAATTCAGATCCAGTGTCTAGTGGTCCCCAAAAGGTCTGATTATTTACTTTCCCCCAGTGTAGTTACCCTAGCAAAAGGCTGCAGGTCTCTCTAAAGAAGAATAGGTGTTAGCTTAATATTAAAACTTTTGCGGTTGTAGGAGGGTCTTTCCCCGAGGAGACCCAGCCACCCCTCCAATCAAGGGGCTCAGGATCTGTAAACTGGCTCAATCATGGAAACTGATTAAGAGGTCTTGATTCTCTGTTACTATAATTCAAAGTGGCTTTATGTTCCCTTGCTCTGGAACTTTTCTGCTTATACAAATCAAGAAGGAATTCAGTAGGCTTCTTATCTATTTGACTTCTGGGGACACCATGATGAGTCAGCCAATTCCAAAGGTCCATACGAGTGAGTCATACATTTATGTGCTAATTTTGCCTATGCTGTCTATTATGAAGAAACAGGTTCACCACACCTTTGGCAATTCAGTGCTGCCACTTGGCCCTTGTTACTCCTAGATCCAGTTATACCCATTGCATTTAAATCACCTAATGTGACAACTGCATCTGTGAGATCTTCTTTACATAAAATAATAATAATAGGGGACTTTAAGTATGCTGGTGCTCCCCTCACAAATCTGTTTCTTATAGTCTTAGTGAAGGACACATCTTCTGGATGCTCCCATTGAGGGGGCAAAGATGAGTTTACATGGTAAATCCCCTCCAGCCTTCCAAGTTCTCTGAGCTTTCTAATACCTTCATCAACATTATACCAAGAGATATCAGGCAGCTCAAGTTCATACACAGTAGGCCATCATTGGATCCATACTTCAGCCAACCAATCAAATAAACTTTTGGCACCCCTTCCAACTGCATGAGCTGTATTGTTAAATATAAAATCTCTGCTCAATGGGCCTGTTTCAGTAAATTCTGCCTGATATAATCTTATGCTCCTTCCTCAATCATCCCACACCCTTAAAATCCATTCCTGCACATATTCCCCATACTTCTGCCTGTACAAGTTAGAAAACTCCTGAAGTTCTTTAGGGGTGTACCTCATCTCTTGTGTTATACTTTCTATCTCACCTTTAGAGGCTGGCCTAGGCTTCCATCTGGTTATAAGCCTAGAGGCAAAGATGGGTGGGAACTGAGAAGAGTACCAACACCTCTTTCTGATTACTCAGACAAAGAGGGATTAATTCCCTCAGGCAATGGTGGGGAGGGTAATACTTCAGGGTGTGGAAGCGGGGTTACCACTGCTGCCAAGAGAAGGGAGGTCATATTTTCATCCAAAACAACTTCTCAGAATCTGACACTTTGTTGTTCCCAGGTTCTTCATGTCTTCCCACATATCACTATCTCAAATTGCAGGATCCCACTCTTCCAATCAGTGCCCTCACTTTAAACTTCTGACGACTGGTAAGGCTGGGACTTGAGTTTACATTTGTAAGTTATCCAATCTCACAATGAGAACTTGGTTTTGGTTTTCTTCAATCTGAGCCTTGTTCTGGCTAGAGAGGAGACTCACCTGCCAGGCACACTTAGAAAAATTGAGATCATCTACATGGGTCTTAAGTTTAGAATTTTCCTTTCTGAGTTTTTTTTTTAATTATTTATTTATTTGAGAGCGACAGACATAGAGAGAAAGACAGATAGAGGAAGAGAGAGAATGGGCACGCCAGGGCTTCCATCCTCTGCAAACGAACTCCAGACGCGTGCGCCCCCTTGTGCATCTGGCCAACGTGGGACCTGGGGAACCGAGCCTAGAACCGGTGTCCTTAGGCTTCACAGGCAAGCGCTTAACCGCTAAGCCATCTCTCCAGCCCCCTTTCTGAGTTTTGATGTTCTCTCACTAGTTTGTCCAGAGATGCTAAAAGCAGCCAACCAGCCTCGTCATGTGCTTTACTTTTCTACAAATGTTTAAATGTTTTAAACACAGTCACTAAATCCCTTGCTCTTCCCAACACATGATTCAGAATCACCAAATACATCTATCTCATAGAGTTCTTTAAATAGTGCACAACATGTATTATTAGTGCCCTCCTCATTTCCAGTAAAAGTGCTCTCCTTATCACCAGTAGGGTGTTTAGGAGCATTGAAGTTGGAAAGCCAACCCCAGATAGCACCAAGCCCACTAGATAAATCCATTTTTACAATTCTGTTTCTCTAGAACCACTTCTGGTACCAAAATCTGTATTAGTCAGGGGTGTCTAGAGGAACAGAACTGCTAGAATAAATTACTAAAGAGGAAATTTATTGGATTAGTTTATGTACTGTCCAATAACAGTTGCAGGTCTGAGATTCAAGCAACCTGGTAACTGCTCAGTTCATGTGGCCAGATGCCTCAGAAGTCCCAATCTGGTACTACAGATGGTGCTGGAATGCCTGGAGACTTCCTGAGGAGCCACTTGATTTCAATCCACGTGGGTCTTCAGTTGATGCTGGTCTTCAGTTTGTGCTGGTCTTCAATCCATGCTGGAAGGCAGCAAGCAGCTCTGGCAGCCAAGTGAAAGGAAGGGGCTCTTCTCACCCAGAGCTTCCTTATATGAAGTTCCCCTCTAAGCAGTGCCACCAACTCTGGGAAAAGGGCTCACTTTGGTGGAAGGACCTCCTCCTTTAGTTGATCTTTCCTGGAAGAAACAATATCTAAGACCCACCTGAAAGGGATTTCTGTGGATTACTAAACAGATCAAGTTGACAACACCTTAACTATCACACCCGTATGCAACCCAGTGCCTTCCTTGTCTGTGTGTGTGGTGGGGTTTATAAAGTCTGCTCTAGTGCTTGAACCCCAAGACTTTGCTTTCTTTCTCCCCTGAAATTCTAGCATAATTGGTAGTCTTTCCTCCTCCTTCCCCTTCCCCTCCTCCTTCCCCTCCCCCTCTTCCTTTTTCTCCTCCTCCTCCTCCTCCTCTTCTTCTTCTCCTTTTTGTAGTAAGGTTTCACTATATCTCATGCTGACCTGAAATTCACTATGTAGACTCAGGTTGGCCTCAAATTCATGGTGATTGTCCTACCTCTGCCTCCC
This sequence comes from Jaculus jaculus, assembly GCF_020740685.1. Classification (NCBI taxonomy): domain Eukaryota; kingdom Metazoa; phylum Chordata; class Mammalia; order Rodentia; family Dipodidae; genus Jaculus; species Jaculus jaculus. The sequence continues at coordinate 57,560,542 of NC_059110.1, read as the reverse complement.
TAGTACTGGGATTAAAGGCATGAACCACCATGTCTGGCTTAGTAGTCTTCTATTTTAACTGGAAGCCTATTCCTTTCTTCCTTTCTTTCCTTCAACTCTCCTCCAAGTCCTTTATTTTTATATTATGTTCTTTTTGATTCTCTTCAATTTTATTCAGGTATATATTTAACTCTTTTTGTTTGTTTGTTTTATTTGTGTCCATTTACTTTAATCATGACTTGAATTCATTCTTGAATTGCTTTGGTACATTTTCTTTATTCAGCCATGGTTTAAATTTTTGGTGACTATTTTATTCCCATTTTCTTCTATTTTCCAGGCTTTTGTTCCTGTCCTCATTAAGTTTGTTTAATATGTGTAGCATATTTTCATTTTGGGATTCTATGGCTTTAGTTTGCACTGTTTGCAATGAAAGTTTCCATAATGGGACTAGCCATTACTGTTGGGAATCTATTGTGTTGATGTCTTGTATTATTTGATCTGCAATGGGGATTACCCAGCTCAAGGTAGTGATTTTATTTACTTAAGGATATAGAAGGTAATAGTTTTGTGGAATGTGCAATGTGTGCACTGATCCGGTTTAATCAACTTGGAAGTGGTTTTGGCTGGGTGCAACTGAGTCTGAGAAAATTTGCAGAAGAGGGGTAGAAAAGACTGTTAGAGCCACTTATTGGGACATGCAGTGAAATTGCCTCCTCCTCATAACTGATGGCTTACTCCACAATACACTACTCGCTTCCCCTGATGAGGAGGGTCCATGTATAGGGGTAGGGCAGGGAGAAGTTTAACCATGGTACCAACACAGCTGTATATACACACACTCTGTATATAACTAATATTAATAATACAAATCTAATCAGAGCAGATCAATCTCCTAAACAAACCTTTCATGTCCATCAAGATATACAAGGCAATCAAAAACCTCCCCCAAAAGATAAATCTCAGCCAAATTCTATCAAAACTTCATTGAATAATTGAAACTAATTTTTCTCAAATGGTTTAATATATTCAGAGAACAGTGAAACTTCTCCAAGTCTTTTAAAAAAACTAGCATTGTCTACCTTGATCAAGTAGGCTTCATCGCAGAGATCCATAGATGGTACAACATATGGAATTTGGTCAACATAATACACTTTATAAATAAACTTCATCACAAGAATGACATGATCAACTCAATAGATGCAGAAAATACCTTCAAAATACAACATCACTGTATGATCAAACTCTTTAAGAGAATAGGGACAGAGGGTTTATATCTCAATACACTAAAGACTACCTAAAAAGCACCTAAAGCCCAAATAATACTTAATAGGGAAAGAATCAAGTAGTTCCAATTGAGACTGGGAAAAATACTGGTGTGTCAACTTTCACATTTGCTCTTCAACATACTACTTGTAGTACTAGCCTAAGAAATAAAAGAAGAGTAAGAAATAAAAGATATACAAAATGGAAAAGAAGTAGTCAAATTAGCTCTATTTGCAAATGACATAATCTATACATAAGTGACCTGAACATCACCATCTCAAAACTTCTAAAGATGATTATCACTTCAGTAAGGCAGCAGGATGCAAAATAAAAAATTCAGTAGCCTTTCTGTATGCAAAAACAAATACACAGAGAATAAATCTGCAAGGTTGTCATATTTTCTTTTAGTTAGCTCAATTTTTATTTTAAAAAATCCATGATTATAAGAAAATATCCCATGGTAATACCCTCCCTCCCCCTCACTTTCCCTTTTGAAATTACATTCCCCATCATACGCCCTCTACTTCTCAATCAGTCTCTCTTATATTTTGATTATGATATTTTCCTCCTCTTATGATGATCTTGTATAGGTAGTGCCAGGCACTATGAGATCATGGATATCCAGGCCATTTTATGTTATAAGGGGGCACGTTGTAAAGAGTCCTGCCTTCCTTTGGCTCTTACATTCTACCCACTACCTCTTCTGCATTAGACCCTCAGCCTTGGAAGGTGTGATCTAGATGTTACTCAGTGGTCCAGTCGCTCCTTTCCAGCACCACGATACTTTCTGAGTCGTCCCAAGGTCACTGTCATCTGAAAAGAGAAGATTATCTACCCAAAATTAGAGTAGCACTAATATAAGAGTATGAATATTAAGAGAAGTGCTTCCTGGGAAGTTTGATAAGCGTAGCATATACATTTATCCAGAAAGACGCAGATGTTATGCCCCTAGGGCTCATGACTAACTCTGTTATAGGTTTTCAGTATCAGGAATGTATTCCCTCCCATGGACTGGGGCTCTAGTCCAATTGGAGGGCAGCTGGTTTCCACCATGATAGATGTGCCACTATTGCACTCGTTTGCTCATTTGGCCCGGCTGGCCAAATATAAGGCTTGCAGTGCCACTGTTCAGTATCTTCACTGGTGATTCCTCTTTCTCCCATTGAAATGTATGTGGAATGGCTTCTTCCAGCTATCTGTGAGCTGGTCTATATGGAGGAGATTATCAGCTCAGTTCCAGCAGGATTTCTCAGTGTCCTTGAAGCCCAAGTATGTGGAGTCTTCAGCAATAGAGCCTCACCATCTATTCCTGGTAGGAAACTAAGGGCCTCAGCAATGGCCAATAATGTTTTAGGGGCATCAGGGACCTCCCTGGCCAACAACTCACTGGAAGGTATCTCATCTCTGGCACTGAAAATTTTCCAGCAATGATCTATGGCTCCTGAGTGTTCCATTGTCCAAACCATATGACTCATTTATATCCTCTTAGATTTTGATTAGCCCTCCCTCCACCTTTCCTTTACTCAATCTCCTCTGCTGACCTCACTTTGGGCCTTTGCACCCCTGTTAATCTATTCTTCTACTTAAATATATAGAATACCAACCTATTAAGTACTCTCCTTCCTTCCTTCCTCTTCCCTTTATATCTCTTTTTTAGCTTACTGGCCTCTGATACTGAGTTTTGTTTTGTTTTTTTTCCTTCTCACACAGAAGGCCAATCATCTGTAGCTAGGATCCACATATGAGAGATAACATGTGGTGCTTGGATTTCTGGGCCTGGGTTACCTCACTTAGTATAATCTTTTCCAGATACATCCATTTTCCTGCAAATTCCTAACTTCATTTTTCATTACCGATGAGTAGAACTCATCAGTTGAGGGACATCTAGGCTGGCACCATTTCCCAGCTATTGTTTATTGAGTGTCAATAAACATGGTCAAGCATGTATTTCTAAGCTAATAAGATGATTCCTTAGGATAGATGCCTAGGAGTACTATAGCTGGGTCATATGTTAGATCAATTTTTAGCTGTCTTAGAAACCTCCACACTGATTTCCACAATGGCTGGATTGCATTCCCACCAACAGTGTAGAAGGGCTCTTCCTTTTCCACATCCCCACCAGCATTTATGATCATTTGTTTTCACGATGGTAGCAAATCTGACAGGACTGAGTGGAAACTCAATATAGTTTTAATCTACATTTTCCTGATGACTAGAGATATAGAACATGTTTTAGATGCTTATATGCCATCTCTATTTCTTCATTTGAGAACTCTCTAGCTCCATAGCCCAGTTTTTAATTGGCTAGTTTTATTTCTTATTATTTAATTTTTTGAGTTCTTTGTATATCCTACATATTAATCCTCTATCAGATATATAGGTGGTATAGGTGACCCATTCTGTAGGTTGCCTCTTTGCTCTATTCACAGTGTCCTTTGCAGTACAAAATATTTGTAATTTCATGAGGTCCCCGTGGTTAATCTGTGGTTTTATTGCCTGAGCAATTGGGGTTATATTCAGAAAGTCTTTGCCAAGACCAATATGTTGAAGGGTTTCCCCAATTTTTTCTGATAGCCATTTCAGTTTCCAGTCTGATGTTAAGGTCTTTAATCCATTTGGACTTAATTCTAGTGTATGGACAGAGAAAAGAATCGATTTTCATCCTTCTACAGATACATATCCAGTATTCCCAGCATCATTTGCTGAAGAGGCTGTCTTTTCTCCAATGAGTATTTTTGGCACTTTAATCGAATATCAGGTGGCTATAGCTACCTGGACTTACATCTGGGTCTTCTGTTCCAATGATCTATTTGTCTGCTTTTGTGCCAGTACCATGCTGTTTTTCTTACCATGGCTCTCTAGTATAGGTTAAAATCATGTATGGTGATACCACAAGCCATATTTTTGTTGCTCAGGATTATTTATGATATTTGAAGTCTTCTGTCATTCCAAATGAATATTTGGATTGTTTTTTTCTATTTCTGTGAAGAATACCATTGGAATTTTGATGGTGATTGCATTAAATGCATAGATTGCTTTTGGTAAGATTGCCATTTTCATAATATCGATTCTTCTGATCCAGGAACAAGGGATGTTTTGCTCTTCCTACTGTCTTCTGCAACTTCTTGCTTGAGTGTTTTAAAGTTTTCATTGTAGAGATCCTTTACTTCCTTGGTTAGGTTTATTCCAAGGTACTTTATTTATTGTGATGCAATTGTGAATGGGAGTGATTCTCTGATTTCATCATCTCTGTGTTTGTTGTTAGCATATAGGAAGAATACTGATTTATGTGTATTTACTTTATATTCTGCTACATGGCTGTAGGTGTTTATGAGCTCTAACAGTTTGCTGGTAGAGTCTTTAGGGTCCTTTATCATGTCATCTGCAAATAATGATAGCTTGATCTTTTCTTTTCAAATTTTATCACTTTTATGTGTGCCTCTTGTCTTATTTATATGATTAAGACTTCCAGTACTATATTAAATAAAAGTGGGGGCAGTGGACACCCTTGTCTTCTTCCTGATTTTAGTGTAAAAGCTTCCAGTTTTTCTCCTTTTAGTAATATGTTGGCTGTAGGCTTGTCATAAATAGCCTTTATTATATTGAGATATGTTCCTTCTATTCCCAGTCTCTGTAGGACTTTTATCATGAAGGGATATTGGACTTTGTCAAATGCTTTTTCTACATCTAATGAGATAAACATATGACTTTTGTCCTTCAGTCCATTTATGTAATGTATTGCATATATTGATTTGCATATGTTGAACCATCCCTGCATCTCTGGGATAAAGCCTACTTGGTCAGGGTGAACAATCTTTCTGATATAACTTTGTATTTTGTTTGCCAATATTTTGTTGAGAAATTTTACATCTATGTTCATGAGAGAGATTGGACTTAATTTTCTTTTTTTGTTCTATATTTGCCTGGTTTTGGTATCACAGTGATGCTGGCTTCATAGAAGGTGTTTGGTAGGATTCCTTCTTTTTCTATTTTATGGAAAAGCTTAAGAAGCTATTGTGTTAGTTCTTGCCTGAAGGTCTTTTAAAATTCAGCAGTGAATCCTCCTGGAACTGGGCTTTGTTTTTGTTGGGAGATTTTTGATAACTGCTTGGATCTATGTAAGTGATTAATCTCATCTTGATTTAATTTAGGTAGTTCCTATAAATCAAGGAAATCATCCATTTCTTTCAGATTTTTATACTTTGTGGAGTATATGCTTTGATAGTATGCCTCTGTGATATTTTGAATTTCTCTGGCATCTGTTGTGATGTTATCATTTCCTCTCTAATTTTATTAATTTGTGTATCTTCACTCTTTTTTGGTCAGATTTGCTAAGGGTTTTTCAGTCTTGTTTATCCTTTCAAAGAATCAACTCTTTGTTTCATTGATTCTTTGGAATGGTTTTTTGGTTTCTATTTCATTAATATCTGCCCTAATCTTTATTATTTCTTCCCATCTACTGTATTTTGTTCTGCCTTGTTCTTCTTTTTCCAAGGCTTTAAAGTGAAGCATTAGGTTGTTTGCTTGTGACCTTTCTAATTTCTTAATATAGGCACTTAATGCTACAAATTTACATATTAGGACTGCCTTCATTGTATCACAGAGATTTTGGTATGTTGTGTTGTCATTATTGTTTGACTGTATAATTTTTTTTATTTCCTTCCTGGTTTCTTCATTAACCCATTCATCATTTAGTAGTGTGTTGTTTAAATTCCATGATTTTGTGTATGCTATGTAGCCTTTCTTGCTATTGATTTGTAGTTTGATTCCATTGTGGTCAGATAGAATGCAAGGAATTATTTCAATTTTTCTGTATTTGTTAAGATTTGCTTTGTGTCATAATATATGGTCTGTATTAGAGGATGTTCCACATGCTGCTGAAGAAAATATATATTCTGCAGCATTTGGATGAGATGTCTTGTATATATCTGTTAGGTGCATTCCTTTTGTGACCTCATTTAGTCCAGATGCCTCTTTGTTTATTTTTTCCTGGGATGAACTGTCAATTGATGACAGTGGGGTTTGAAGTCACCCACTAACATGTGTTTGGTGTTGTCTGTGACCTTATATGTAATAGCGTTTGTTTTGTGAAATTAGGGGCCCCCATGTTAGGTACATATATGTTTAAGATTGTAACTTTCTCCTGTTGTAGGATGCCTTTAATCAATATAAAGTGGCCTTCCTTATCTTCCTTAACTAATGTTGGACTGAAGTCTACCTTCTCAGATATTAGGATAGCAACCCCTGCTTGTTTTCTATGTTCATTTGCTTGAAACACTGTTTTCCAACCTTTCACACTAAGATAGTGTCCATCCTTTATAGAAAGGGGGATTTCTTGGAAGCAAGAAATTGAAGCATCCTGCTTTTGAACCCAGTGTGCAAACCCATGTCTTTTGGTTGGGGCACTGAGGCCAAAGATATTAAGCAATATTATGGAAAGATGTGTATTCATTTTTGCCATTTTTTTGGTAGTTCTTCCAGTTTTAACTTTCCTCTCTTGTGTTAACTAGTATTTAAGAATTTTTTTTCCATGTTCCTTTTATGTGAGCTTTTCTTTTTTCTTGAGCATGGTGGATTCTATCAAGTATTTTCTGTACAGCTGGTTTTGCCTGCAAATACTCCTTTAGCTTGCTTTTGCTTGGAATATCCTTATTTCTCCATCTATTTGAATGGATAGCTTTGCACGATAAAGTAACCTTGGTTGACAATTGTTACCTTTCAGAACATTGAATACATCACTCCGCACCCTTCTGGCTTTTACAGTTTGTGTTGATTAATCTGCTGTTATCCTGATAGGCTTGCCTTTGTAAGTAACTTGATTTTTCTCTCTGAATGCTTTCAATATTTTTTCTTTGGTTTATGTGTTTGGTAGTTGGATTATAATACATCAAGGAGAGATTCTTTCCCAGTTTTGTCTGTTTGGTGTTTTAAAGGATTCCTGTATCTGCACTGGCACTGTATCCCAATTTGGGGGAAGTTTTCTTCTATGATTTTGTTGAAGACACCTACTATGCCATTGGAATGAAATTCTTCTCCTTCTACTATGCCCTGAATTCTTATGTTTGATCTTTTCAAAGTGTCCCAAATATTTTGAAATTCCCACTCATACTTTTCTATTCGTTTGTCTTTCTCTTTGTTGGACTGTATTAGATCTGCCACCTGGTCTTCTAACTTAGATCTTCTGTCCTCTCCTTCATCCATTCTACTGGTGAGATTTTCTACAGTGGCTTTTATTTCATAACTGTGTTCATCATTGCTAGTAATTTGACTGTTTTTTTTTTCTTTATTACTTCTATTTCCTTATTTATGTCTTGTATTGACCTCTTTATTTCATTAAATTGGTGTCTTGTGCCTTCTTTGATTCCTTTGAATGATTAAGTGAAGTGACTGAAACTCAGAAAAATTTAAACCAAATTTTGTTTCTGATGTATCTTAGCTTGTAATAGCTATAAATATGTATATACAGGTAGTCAAATATGGATAAAATGAGTATAAATGAATGAGCTGGATGAGGGGTGAGGAAAAGACATAAGGATACCTTGACCTGTAAACAGAAGAAGGAAGACACTTCTGGGGATGATTTTAAGGAAAGAGATACGATACTTTACATAAATATGGGTATCATGATCCATACACAAAAATGATTGTATCTGAAAATGCCAAGATGAGTGACAACTAAATCTTTGTACGACATTTAAAAGTTAAAACCTAAATCAAAAATAGACACATTTATATAGTATTATACAAAGTGATATTCAGAATATTTAATTCATCCTGTAGAAACACCTATTATTCAGAAAATAAGTTCAACCTTTGTCAAGGTGAAGATATATTCATTTTAATTACTGAAATGTATAGGACTTTATTCTATAAGAACCAACATATATATGCTGAACATTTAAAATGACTATTTATTTTAAAAGCATTTTATTTATTTATTTGAAAGAGGGAGAGAGAGAAAGGCAGGGGGAGCAATGGGCATACCAGGGCCTCTAGCCACTGAAAATGAACTCCAGATGCATGCACCACCTTGTGCATCTTGCTTACATGGGTACTGGGTAATTGTACCTGGGTCTTTAGGCTTCACAGGCAAGCACCTTAACAACTAAGCAACCTCTCCATCCCATAAAACATGACTCTTATGTAGAATTGCAAGTTATGTAAGTATGAGTATGTACATACATAAATAGACACATTCATTTACTACAAACTTTTAGGTGCATATATGGAATTATTTCATTTCTGGACAGGAAGTGATTGTAACTTTAAAATCATTTGCCTCATTTAATTTTTACCCTTAACCTTTGTAATAATTTTCCCACTATGTGTGAATGTTTTAGTAACTATTTATATAACTCCTTTCTCCAATCATTTATATTCATTAATGCAGTTATGATTTGCTTCCGATTTTTAATTAAGGAATTGTAAAATTATTTAGGCTACAGTTAACAGGTTAGCAATCTAGAATAGGGAATCACAGGCCTGGGGAGATGGCTCTGGATTACGTGATTGCTTCTCAAATCTGAACACATGAGTTCAGACCCCAGGACACAGAAGTATGAGTTCTAATTCAGACTTGAGGCCCCAAATATTTTGATGGACTTCTCTAATCCCCACATGCTGAAACAGAGAATGAGATGCAAGGCAGAGATGAGAACTTTTTGTGGACAAGGGCAAAAGCAGTGAGTAACAGCCTTTTTTACAAATTTTGAGAGTGACTGGGATTTCTCAACTCTGAAAATATTTTGCTTAAGGGTTCAAATGCCCCATTGTGAACAATCATTAAAAGTCTCCCAGAGAGTGACTCTTTTATTTTATCAAGACCAGGGAAGACAAACAAGTGTAGACATGACAGTAGAGCAAGTTAAACAAAGATTTATAAGAATGGAAAGAGAAAATACAGCAGAAGAATTCCTGAACTAGGAAAGGTTTCCAACAAGTTGCAACCTAGTGACTTATACCAGAGATTTAATACATTTTAGGATATAACTTAAGTATCAATTTGGGATGGATTGGATTGGTGTATGCAGGGTTTTGATAGAATGATATATTTAAAAAGGACTGTGAACTAGTGGGAAGCAGAAGTCCTGGCAAGTCAGCATATTTCAAGACATTTTTGGATTTTAGTATCATCTTCTCATTTTTGGACTAATAATATCTCTTGTTCATTAACTCTGTCAGGTCTTACAGATATATGCTTATTTATTTTGGGCCTATAACCCTGAATAGCTTCCTACAAATTAGGGCTGCCTTACTTCTAATCCTTACCACTGGAAGAAGCAACAGTGAGAACAAGTGAGTCTGCCTCAAATGCAATGGAAGGTGAAGCATGACTCCTGAAAGTTGTCTTCTGACCTACATGCATGTGCTTGACCCATAAACACTTGCATTTATACACACTAACACACATTTTCTCTCTCTCTCTCTCTCTCTCTCTCTCTCTCTCTCTCTCACACACACACACACACACACACACACACACAGAGAGAGAGAGAGAGAGAGAGAGAGAGAGAGAGAGAGAGAGAGAATAAAATTGAAGAAAAGAACAGGAGATGTAAATGTGAGACAAACCATCCCTTTCAGTTGTGGTTTAAGTAACATTATAGAAGCATGGTAAAGCTCCTTCATTTTCATATGATGTGTGGATGCTTTTGTGCTACAATAGCAGAGTTTATAAGGAGCCTTAACTATTTTTAGAACTCTTGACAAAAATATGCATTTTCTTCTGCATCTTATCTGCAATTCCTGTCTCTTATTTGCAGGTGGCTGTGCATTTGTTGATCTCTCATGGGGAAATTCTAACACATTTGTCCTTCTAGAACATGACTAAGAAGTATATCTGTGCATGTATGTGGGCCTATGCAAAAACTATTGAACTGCTAGTTCACACAACAATGCCACAGATTGTTAAATGAGAAGGTGGCACATGTGTCTGGAGGCCCTGGTATGCCCATTCTCCCCCCCCCCCACACCGCCTCTATTTCCCCACCCTCTTTCACTCTGTGAAATAAATAAATAAATATATGAATAAATATTACCAGATTTGAGTTTTATGAATTCAAAAGTGGTTTACAATCTTTCTGATGTGCAGATGCCTGGAAAGAATTCACCCCAGGTATGGTTGCATTACTTAGGGCCCATAAAAAATTAAAATATAAATAGTTGTGAAACAGATGAGAGTGGGGCTTCACAAGTTTTCTCTATAAAGGACCAGATTATAAAACATAAATGTAACTTCTGGGTAAGGTAGCACCGTAGGAGTCAAGCCATACAAACCTAGGGCAGGATTTAAGCAAAAGCACAGCAAAATGCACTCTTCTTCTGAAAAGTAAAGGTGTATAGGTTATTTTTAGATATAGCAGGGAAGCTGTAGAGACCAAATTTCACCAGAAAGGAGAAAATGGCCAGAATCCTACTGAGGTGGTTGTGGACTGCAGATCTGTGAGATCCACCCACCTGCACAACACTGCCCTGCTAGGTGTGCCAAGCAGCAGCAGCAGTAAAGAAAAAACAAGGGGATTTTCCAATCTTATCACCCGTTTTGCAAAGTTAATAAATCTGAAGATCAACTAAGGAGCTACAAAAAAAGAGATAGAGGCAGAACTACATAAATACTCCAGGAGTCTCCATTCTGCCTGCCCCCAAGCATAAGCACCGTGAACCTCTGACATCCAGCCTCCTGTGGCAGTGCAACAAGCACAGCTGATCAGAGTTCCAGCTCCACAGCACAACACAGAGTTATATATGTGGGCACTCAGGATTGGTGAGATTGAAAGCCACCGCAAAAGGTAATGAGGGTCAATGACCACAAAAAACAAAACAAAATAAACAACAAAAACAGGTACATAGGCCTGCATTGGAAGAGCTAATCTCTCTTTCCATGTCAGGGCAGTTTATGGGTTTGTTCTTGGTTGGCTTTACCATTTTCAAATAACCTGTATTTAGGGGTTGAATATTGTTGGCTTTGATGGTTTCAGATTCACGGGGCCTTTGTCTTTTGCTTCTGTCATTAATGGGGGCAGCTTCTGATCCAGATCCAGGCAGACCTGGAACCCAATTCAGAACAGAAATCTCTATCCCCCAGCTGACAAGATTAAGGGTGTAGAACAACACATACCCTTCAGTATTTTGTCTTTATAAGACTATCTGTTTTAATCCTCACAATTTTATACTCTGTGCTGGATTTTATAGAAAGTGTATATTGCTCAACTGAAGTTCAGAATTTGACAGTAAATGGTTCAACTCAATCCAACAGAATACTTGCTAACCAAGCAAACTCAACACCTAGGATTACTTCTGTAGCTGGATTGGGGTGCAAGAGCTATGCCTGGCACCTTAAATTCATATCCTGAAAGTATATAAAGGTGGATTGCCACATCTAGGAACATTAGAGATTAGTAGAAAACCCAATCATAAAATCAATTCAGCATGCAAAAGTTGCTGCATTACAATACAAGAAACACAAAGAATGAAGACAGCACAGTGCCACCAAAGATGATAAATCCATCAGAAATGATCACCAATGAGATTATTTTAGATGAATAAACACGATTTGACTTAAGATCACAGATAACATCAAACACAATTGTAATGGGTGACTTCAATACCCCACTCTCCTCAATTGACAGGTCATCCGGGCAAAAAATGCACAGAGAAACTTTAGAACTAAATGATGTCATAGAACAAATGGACCTAACAGTTATCTATAGAACATTCCATCCAAATGCTGCAAAGTGTACATTTTTCTCTGCAGCACATGCAACATTCTCTAAAATAAATCATATATCAGGACACAAAGCAAATCTCTACAAATATAACAAAAAATTAAATAATTTCATTGTACTCTATCTGACTATAATGGAATTACACTAAAAATCAGCAACAAGAAAAGTACAAAGCATACAGAAATTCATGGAGACTAAACAGTACACTACTGAATGATCAGAGGGTCATTGAAGAAACAAAAAAGGAAATGAATAAATTCATAGATCAAATGATGATTATAATACAACATACCAAAACTTTTGGGACACAATCAAGGCAGTCCAAAGAGGGAAATTTATAGCTCCAAGTGCCTACATTAATAAATTAGAGAGTTCACAAATAAACAATTTAATGCTCCACCTTAAGGCCTTGGACAAAGAAGAAGACGACAAACAGAATACCAGTAGACGGGCAGCAATAATAAAGATTAGGACAAAAGTTAGTGATATTGTAACCAAAAAAAAAAAAAAAAAAAAAATCCAAAGAATCAATGAAACAAATAGTTTGTTCTTTGAAAGGATAAACAAGATTGATAAATCCTTAGCAAATCTGACCAGAAGAAAGAGAGAAGAGATAAATTTAATAAAATTAGAGATGAAAAAAGTACCATTACAGCAGACACCAAAGAAATTCAGAAAATTATAAAGGACATACTTTAAGAATATATATGCCTCTAAGTTCACAAATATGAAAGCAATGGATGGATTCCTTGATTCATAAGACCTGTCAGAATCAATTCAAGATGAGATAAACCATTTAAATAGACCTATAATAAGTATGTAGATCCAAGTGGTTATAAAACATCTTCCAACTAAAAACATACAGGCCCAGAGGGATTCACTGATGGATTTTACCAGACATTTATGGATTAACTAACACCATTGTTTCTCAAACTTTTCCACAAAATAGAAAATGAAAGGATTCTACCAAACTCTTATGAAGCCCGCATCACCCTCATACCAAAATCAAAGACAGAGAAAAAAGAAAGAAAGAAAGAAAGAAAGAAAGAAAGAAAGAAAGAAAGAAAGAAAGAAAGAAAATTACAGACCAATCTCCCTCATGAACACTGATGCAAAAATTCTCAACAAGGTCAAGATGGCATCTACCTAATAGTGCTGCAAGTCCCAGGAAGGAGAGATAAGGAATTAAGGGTTCACTGGGACTTTTAGGGGAGAACTATCTCTAATAGCTCACCAGTGGGAGGGTGCAGAGAGGCAAAATGGGCATTGGCTGATTCCCATGCTCTCAGGTAATCCACTAGTGCCTCAATGTCCCCATGCAGCCATCCTAGCAAGAGTCCTAGCCTCAGGCTTCTCTCTCAGTAACTGCTGGCAAGGAGACCCAGGCCAGTATTTCCACATGTACCACAGGCACAGGTGATTGCTGGGATCCACACCTACCCTGTACATTCACAGATTTCCTCCAGCCCCCTGCAGAACTCCCTCACACCACCACTTCAGTCCTTCTCTGTCCCACCCTGACAGCCGTAACTTTGTAACCACTCCACCCCCCCACTTCAACACACCCTGCATGGCCCTGCGCCCCCCCCCCCCCACGACTTCCTTCAGACCCTCTCTGCTTGGGCCCACACTCACCCCTCTGATTTAAGATCCACCCCAGCCCCTATGACTTCAGACCTGCTCTGCCCCACCTCCACATGACTTCCCAGCTGCTCTGATCTGCCCCAACCCTGCCCTGAACTGGCTCTGCTCCACCCCACTCTGCCCCCACATAACTTCCCACCTGCTCTGCTCCCACCCCACGTGAATTCAAACTGATCTGCTGCATGCCGCCTCATCCCTACATGACTTCCCATCTGCTCCACTCTGTTCCACCCCCACATGACTTTCAACCCTCTCCACATGACACCCTACCCACTCTGCTCTGCTCTGCCCCTGCCCTGTGAGATTTAATACCTGCTCTGCTGCACCGTGCTCTGCCCCCACATGACTTTCTACCAGCTCAGCTCTGGTCCCTGCCAGTCATTCATAACTTCAGACCTGCTTTGCTCTGCTCTGCTTGGCCCCCACACCCACACCCTGTGAATCAAGTCCTGCTCTGCTCCACCCCTCTCTGCCCCCATGTGACTCTTGACCCTGGCCGCTCTATCCCAACCATTCATGACTCATGAGTTCAGATCCAGCCCACTCTCACACCCATCTCTGCTGCCAAGAAGCTGCACCACCTCCTCCACCCATGTGACTACAGTCCCATTCTCCCTGCTCCCACACTGTGATGGACCTACCACAATGCAAAGGGAATAACATAAAAAAAAAATTAAATGCAAGTAAATCCAATAAGATCTCTCCTTCCTATAATGGATGTCTCTAATGAAAACATAGAAGAGACAATAGGATCAGAACCCCAATATGTAGTTATGAACAATGCAACCCTGACCAAGATATTGGTAGAACTTGTAGAAATGCAACAAAGGACTGATAATCATGTCAACACTGCCATCACTAGACTAGACCTAATAGATAAGAAAATACAAGGGGTCCAAACACAGTTAAAGGATATAAAAGAAAGCATAACAACATAATTCCTAAAAAAACATCTGGATATGCTAAATGGAGATATAAAGAAATGAAAGGAGGAATTCTAAGAAGTATCAAGAAAATCAGCCAATGATGTGAAAAGGGTACTTGACAGAGGGATGGAAACCATACATAGAAAAGTAGTAGAAAATGCAAATCAAATTGAATAAGCCCCAAACTCCTTAGAGGCAATCAAGAATAGAATCTGCCATGTGGAGGAAAGAAACTCAGATCTGGAAGAGTAAACAGAAGAAACAGTTCAAGAGTGCAAAAGTTTCAACAAGTTCAAATATTATCTGTGAACAAAACGATGAACGAAATGTGGGATACCCTCAAACGTCATAACATTTATATCATGGGAATAACAGAAGGGGAAGATATTCAGACCAAAGGCACAGAGAACTTATGTAACAAAATGATTGAAGAAAACTTTCCCCTTTTCTCCAAAGAAAGGTCCAACAAATACAAGAAGCTAACAGAACTCCAAACAGATTAGACCAAAGGAGAAACTCTCCAAGATATATTGTAATTAAGACTCTAAACATTGGCATCAAAGAGAAAGTCTTAAAAGCAGCTAAGAAAAATAACACATCATATATAAAGGAAACCCCATCAGAATCACTTAAGACTTATCAATGGAAAGCCAGAAAGCCAGAAAGGCAGAAAGGCCTGGAATAGAACAATGCAAACTCTAAGAATCTATGGATTTCAACCCAAACTACTCTAACCAGCAAAAGTATCCCTAATAATAGATGGTGAAAGAAAAACCTTCCATGACAAAACTAAGCTTTACAAATATATGAACATAAAACCAAACCTACCCAGTGTACTTCAGGAAATTCTCCACATAGAAGAAGCAAATAATCAACCTCAAGTGCCTATAAGAAGCAGGTTACAATAATATAACTCAGAGCAGGCTGAGAAACTTCAAAGTCCATGAAAACACCAAACCACATAAACCAACATAATATGGCAGAAATCAAATCAAACCTAACAGTCATTAACCTAAAATATCAATGGCCTTTTTTCACCCATCAAGAGACATGAGCTAACAGGGTGCATTAGAAAATTAGGCCCCTCAATATGTTGTTTTCAAGAGACCAACTTCACCACTAAAGACCGACACCTCCTCAGGGTGAAAGGGTGGAAAATGATATTCCAAGCAAATGTGAATAAGAAACAAGCAGGCACAGACATACTAATATCAGATAAAATAGACTTCAAACCAAAAATAAAAAAAAGTCAAAGATGGACACTTCCTACTGATCAAGGGAACAACCCTGCAAGAGGATCATCAATTTTTATGCACCAAACACAGAAAACTCAAAAAAAAAAAAAGAACATTTAGACCTAACAGACAAACGATAGAACATTCCAACCCAACTCCACAGACGACACTTTCTTTCAGCAGCACATGGAACCTTCTCTAAAATAGATCATATATTGGGTCACAAACCCAGCCTCCACATATTTAAGAAGACTGACACAATCTCATGCATGATATCAGATCACTAAGGTAAAATGCTAGAAATTAACATCAAAATACCCACCAAAATCCCCATCAGCTAATGGTAAATGAACAGCACTTTTAAACAATAAATGGGTAGTGGATGAAATAAAAAATGAAATTGAAAAGCTTATAGAAATGAAAGACAATGAGCAAACAACATAACAAAACTTATGGGACACAATGAAGGCAGTCCTCAGGGAAATATTCTTAGCACTAAATGCCTTCCTAACAAAGACTGAGAGATTCCCAAATCAATAGCCTAACAATTCACCTAAAGGCACTGGGAAAGCAAAAAGAATCCAACCCCAAAAGCTCCAGATGGAAAGAAATGATTAATATCAGGGAAAAAATTAATGAATTGGAAACTAAGCAAACAACTTAGAAAATTGATGAAACAAAGAGTTGGTTCTTTGAAAAAATAAACAAGATTGACAAACCCCTGGAAAATTTGATTAAGAAAAAAAGAGGTACTTCAAATTAACAAAATTAGAAATTAAAAAGGAGAGATCATGACAGACATTAAGTGAAATTGGGAAAATCATGAGGTCTTATTCACAAACCTCTACTCTACATAATTGGAAAAAATAGAGGAAATGGATAAATTCCTAGACACATTCCATCTACCAAAGCTAAGCTCAAAGCAGATTAATCTTCTAAACAAACCTATTACACACATTGATATTGAAAAAGTAATTAAAAAAATCCCCCAAAGAGAAGAGTCCAGGACCAGATGGCTTCTCAGCTGAATTCCATCCAACCTTCATGTAATAATTGAAAACAATCTTTTCCAAACAGTTGGAGATCAGGGAAAACTCCCCAACTCTTTCTATGTAGCCATTATCACCCTAATACCAAAACTAGGCAGAGATGCCACAAGGAAAGAACACTACAGGCCTATTTCCCTGGTGAATATAGATGCAAAAATCTTGAAAAAAATCCCAATAAACCAAATTCAACAACACATCAAATCCATTATCCACCTTGATTATGTGGAATGCACCAAACACAGAGAATTAAGAATTATCCACCTTGATTAAGTGGAATGCAGGGATGGTTCAACATATGGCAATCTGTCAATGTAATACACTACATAAAAAGGCTAAACACAGCCGGGCATGGTGGCGCACGCCTTTAATCCCAGCACTCGGGAGGCAGAGGTAGGAGGATCGCCGTGAGTTCGAGGCCACCCTGAGACTACATAGTGAATTCCAGGTCAGCCTGAGCCAGAGTGAGACCCTGCCTTGAAAAACCAAAAAAAAAAAAAAAAAAAAAAAAAAAAGGCTAAACACAAAAAACAAAAGATCATTTTGATAGATGCAGAAAAGGCCTTTGACAAAACATAACACCACTCCTGAACAAAATATTGGAAAGAATATGCAAGGTTGGTTTATATCTTAACACAATAAAGGCTATATAAAAAGCTCCTAAAGCCCAAATAATACTTAATAAGAATGTTATTTTCTTAGTGAACCAGGAACTAGCACAACAGTGAAGGAGACAGGTAAAGAGAACAATCAACTCCTACCAAACAAGCTTTCCAGAGATACAAAGGTACCCAAAATCTCAACATAGAAGCAGACCTAATATGAACCAACATGGCTCAGGGACATTTGCAGACTAGGGGGTGGCTAGAATATCAGAGCCACACGTTGAGTCATGAAAAGCACATACAGTTCCTCCTACTCAAAACTAAAGGCTAACCCCACAATGCATGACCCATACACTCCAACCAGGAGGTTCCTGTGGAGGGGGAAGGACAGGGAGGATGCTAACAATGGTAAAAACTTGACCATATTCACAGG
The DNA here is from genome assembly GCF_020740685.1 of Jaculus jaculus. Classification (NCBI taxonomy): domain Eukaryota; kingdom Metazoa; phylum Chordata; class Mammalia; order Rodentia; family Dipodidae; genus Jaculus; species Jaculus jaculus. Next base: position 57,542,687 of record NC_059110.1, on the reverse strand, counting down.
CTAAAAGAAAAAAAAAAAATTCCGACCAAAATATTGGCAAACAGAATACAAAAACATATGAAAAAGATTATGCACCCTGACCAAGTTGGCTTTATCCCAGGGATGCAGGGATGGTTCAACTTATACAAATTGATAAATGTAATACATCATGTAAATGGTCTGAAGGATAAAAATCACATCATCATCTCAATAGATGTAGAAAAGGCAATTAACAAAATCCAATAACCTTTGATGGTAAAAATATAACAGAAACTGGAAATAGAACATATCTCAATATAAAAAAGTTACTTATGACAAACCTACAACCCACATAATACTAAATGGAGAAAAACTTGAAGCTTTCCAACTAAATTCAGGAACAAAACAAGGGTGTCCACTGTCCGAACTTTTATTTAATAAATTACTGGAAGTCATAGCTATAGCAAAAAGGCAAGAGATACCAGTAAAAGGGATACAAATTGGAAATGAAGAGACCAAATTATCATTATTTGCAGGTGATATGATTCTATACATAAAATACCCTGAAGACTCTAACAGCAAACTGTTAGAGCTTATAAACACGTTTAACAATGTAACAGGACACAACATAAATACATAGTAATCAGTACATTTCCTATATACTAACAATAAACATGCAGAGGATGAAATCAGGGAATCTCTCCCATTCACAATTGCCTAGACAAAAAAAATATATATATAAAGTACCTTGGAATAAACTTAACCAAGGAAGTGAAAGATCTCCACAATGATAACTTTAAAATACTCAATGTAGTAATTGCAAAAGACACAGGAAATGGAAAGACATCCCATATTTGTAGACTGGAAGAATCAATATTGTGAAAATGGCTATTTTACCACAAAAGCAATCTACACATTTAATGCAGTCCCCATAAAATCCCAAAGGCATTCTTCACAGAAATAGAAAAAAAACAATTTAAAAATTCACTTGGGGCTAAGATGATGGTGTAGGTACCACACCAAAGCAGCCTAGGGAGGAAAAAAAAAAATCAGCAAAATACACACTTTAATTTTTTTTTTTTAATTTTTAGTTATTTGAGAGCAACAGACAAAGAAAAAGGCAGATAGAGAGAGAGAGGGAGAATGGGCATGCCAGGGACTCCAGTCACTGCAACCAAACTCCAGACACATGCGTTCCCCTTGTGCATCTGGCTAACGTGTGTCCTGGGGAATCAAGCCTCAAACCAGGGTCCTTAAGCTTCACAGGCAAGTGCTTAACCACTAAGCAATCTCTCCAGCCCAAAATACACACTTTTAATAAAAAGTGAGGTATATAGAAAATTGAAATAGCAGTGGAGAATTAGGAGAGATCCAGAGCATCCAGAGCCCACATGGGCCAGCAGAAGCTGCTCTGGTGGGGTGGCTCTGCATGCGAGGCCATGGCAGGCTCAGCATGAGCCGATGGAAAAGCCAGTTGAGGGGATTTTCCACTCTCACCGGAACTCTCCACAAACTCAAGAAACATGAAGGCAGAATGGTAGTGAACAATGGAGGAGCAGATCACAGGGTAGAAGAACTTCTGGAACAGTGGGCAAACTGAGCTGCATCTTCTCCCTCCCCTTCCCCACTGCCAGTGCCCAGCCCTCGGGAACAGAGCAGTGGTCCAGGGACATGGGCACGCCTACTTGAACTGACAGAGAATCAAAGAGGGACCCAATCAAGAGCACAGCTGAGATCAAATTCATCCCAAAAGGTAATTGGGATTACACCAGGTCAGTACCTGCCTAACAAACCTGGTATATATGCCTGAACCAGAAGTGCTTATTGCACCTTACATATCAGGATAAATTATATGTTAAATAAGATGGATGGTCAAATTTGCCATTCTTAAATAAGCTGTATTTTGGGCTTTTAATTTGTTACTTCTTGAATTATAGTGGCATTGTTCACTCTTGTGTTATACATTAGGGAAGGGCCTCACCTGGTCACAAGCTGCCTTGGAACCCTCTACAGACCAGAAAGCTTAACTGCCTTGTTGTCAGGATTAAGGGAGTGGGTGAGGCACCACACAGCCCAAGGGACAGACAGAGGATCTGGTCATAATAGCTACACTTGGATAAATATTCTGTACAGTTTTTCATTAACAGTGTACATTATTTAGTTAAATTTTAGAATCTACCTGTATTTCATTCCTCTTAGCCTACTTGAATACACTCATATCTGGCACACCCAACACCTACAGTCACTTTTGTAGATACTATGAGAGTCTTCAGAGCCACACCTAGTGCCTTAAGCTCCTACCCTGAAGATATATAACATCAGATTGATTGATACATCTTATAATACCCAGCCAACTGGAAAATCAAATCATTAAATAATCAAGATGCAAATATATATACATTATAACACAAGAAACACCAAAAATCAAGACAATATAAATCCACCAAAAAGTATTAATGCATCAGAAATGACCTCCAGTGAGAATGAGTTAGAGGAAATGCCTGAGAAAGATTTCAAAAGAATGATTATAAATATGTTCAGAGAACTCAAAGAAGAAATCAAAGGAAGTAAAGAAGACACAGAACACCAATTTAATGAAATAAAGAGGTCAATACTAGACATAAATAACAAAATAGAAATAATAAAGAAAAACCAGTTAGAATTAGTAGCAATAAAGAACACAGTTAATGAAGTAAAATCGCTGTAGAAAATATCACCAGTAGAATGGACGAGGTAGAGGACAGAATATCTAAGCTAGAAGACCAGGTAGCAGATCGAATACCATCCAAGAAAGATAAAGACAAACTTACAGAAAACTATGAGTGGGAATTTCAAGATCTTTGAGACACTACGAAAAGATCATACATAAGAATTCAGGGCATAGTAGAAAGAGAAGAATTTCACTCCAAAGGAATAGTTGTCCTCTTCAACAAAATCATAGAAGAAAACTTCCCCCAAATTGTGAAAGAGGTGCCAATGCAGATACAGGAATCTTTTAGAATACCATCCAGACAAAACATGGAAAGAACCTCTCCTTGACATATTATAATCAAACTACCAAACACACAAACCAAAGAAAAAATATTAAAAGCATTCAGAGAGAAAAATCCAGTTACCTACAAAGACAAACCTATCAGGATTACAGCAGATTACTCAACACAAACTTTAAAAGCCGGAATGACATGAAGTGATATATTCCAAGTTCTGAAAGATAACAACTGTCAACCAAGGTTACTTTATCCTGCAAACCTATCCATTCAAATAGATGGAGAAATAAGGACATTCCATGACAAAAGCAGGCTAAAGGACTATTTAAAAACAAAACCAGCTCCACAGAAAATACTTCAAAGAATCCTCCATGCTCAAGAAAAAGAAAAGCACACATATAAGGAACCTGGAAAAAACAAACAATACTCAATACGAGTTAACACAAGAGAGCAAAGGTAAAACTGGAAGAACTACAAAAAAATGGCAAAAAATGAATACACACCTTTCAACAATATCTCTTAATATCAATGGCCTCAATGCCCCAACGAAAAGACATAGGTTTACAGACTGGTTTAAAAAGCAGGATCCTTTAATTTGTTGCCTCCAAGAAACCCACCTTTCTACAAAGGATGGATGCTATCTTAGGGTGAAAGGTTGGAAAACAGTGTTTCAAGCAAATGGACCTAGAAAACAAGCAGAGGTTACTATCCTAATATCTGACAAGGTAGACATCAGTCCAGCATTAGTTAAGAAAGATAAGGAAGGCCACTTTATATTGATTAAAGGCATCCTCCGATAGGAGGACGTTATAATCCTAAACATATATGCACCTAACATGGGGGCCCCCAAATTCATCAAACAAATGCTATTAGAACTAAGGTCACAGATAACACCAAACACAGTGGTAGTGGGTGACTTCAACAACCCACTGTCATCAATTGACAGTTCATCCCAGGAAAAAATAAACAAAGAGGCATCTGGACTAAATGAGGTCATAGAAGGAATGAACCTAACAGACATATAAAGGATATTTCATACAAATGCTGCAGAATATACATCCGTTTCAGCAGCACATGGAACATCCTCTAAAATAGATCACATATTAGGACAGTAAGCACAGGAAAATTGAAATAATTCCTTGCATTCTATCTGACCACAATGGAATCAAATTACAAATCAATAGTAAGAAAGGCCATAGAGCATACACAAAATCATGGAAATTAAACAACACATTACTAAATGATGAATGGGTCAATGAAGAAATCAAGAGGGAAATAAAAAAAATTTATAGAGTTAAACAATAATGACAACACAACATACCAAAATCTCTGGGACACAATGAAAGCAGTCCTAGGAGGTAAATTTTTAGCTTTAAGTGCCTATATTAAGAAATTAGAAAGGTCGCAAATAAATGACATAATGCTTCACCTTAAAGCCTTGGAAAAAGAAGAACAAGCCAAAACCAAAATCAGCAGACAGCAAGAAATAATAAAAATTAGGGCAGAAATTAATGAAACAGAAACTAAAAAAAAAAAAAAAAACAACCAAAGAATCTATGAAAGAAAGAGTTGGTTCTTTGAAAGGATAAACAAGATTGATAAACCTTTAACAAATCTGACCAAAAGAAAGAGAGAAGAGACACAAATTAATAAAATTAGAGTTGAAAAAGTTAATATCACAACCTATGCCAGAGAAATTAAAAAAATCATAGGGACATATTATAAAAGCATATATGCCATAAAGTATGAAAATCTGAAAGAAATGGATGATTTCCTTGATTTATATGACCTACCTAAATTAAATCAAGATGAGATTAGCCACTTAAATAGACCTATAACAAGCAAGGAGTTCCAAAAAATTATCAAAAATGTTCCAACTAAAATAAGCCCAGGCCCAGATGTATTCACTGCTGAATTTTACCAGACCATCAAGGAAGAGCTAACACAATTGCTTCTTTAGCTTTTCCATAAAATAGCAAAAGAAGGAATTCTACCAAACTCCTTCTATGAAGCCAACATCACTTTGATACCCAAACCATCACAGATAGAACAACAAAAAAGAAAATTACAGACAAATCTTCCTCATGAACATAGATGCAAAAATTCTCAACAAAATATTGGCAAGAGTACAAGAATATATCAGAAAGATCATTCCCCCTGACCAAGTATGCTTTATCCCAAAGATGCAGGGATGGTTCAATTTACACAGAGATCAATGGAAGACATTATCTAAATGGACTGAAGGACAAAAGTCACATGATCATCTCATTAGATGCAGAGAAAGCATTTGACAAAATCCAAAATCCCTCCATGATAAAAGTCCTACAGAGACTGGGAATCGAAGGAACATATCTCAATATAATAAAGGCTATTTATGACAAGCTTACAGCTAACATATTACTAAATAGGGAAAAACTGGAAGCTTTTCCACTAAAATCAAAAAACAAGACAAGTGTGTCTACTGTCCCCACTTTTAGTTAATATAGTACTGGAAGTCTTTGCCATAGCAATCAGGCAAGAGAGACACACAAAAGAGATACAAATTGTAAAGGAAGAGATCAATTATCATTATTTGCATATGACATTATTCTACATATAAAGGATCCTAAAGACTCTACCAGCAAACTATTAAAGCTGATAAAAACCTACAACCACGTAGCAGTATACAAAATAAATACACATAAATCAATAGCCATAAAACAGCATGGTCTTGGTACAAAGACAGATATCAATGGGACATAATAGAGGACCCATATGTTAATCCAGGCAGCTACAGCCATCTGAGGTTTGACAAAAATGCACAAAATAGTCATTGGAGAAAAGATGGTTTCTTCAACAAGTAGTGATGGGAAAACTGGATACCTTTTTATTGAACGATGAAAATAGATCCTTGTATTGGTCCATGCACAAGAATCAAATCCAAGTGGATAAGGTACCTTAACATCAGACCTAAAACTCTGAAATTGCTAAATGAAAAGGTAGCGGAAACACTTCAACATACTGGTGTAGGTAATGATTTTCTGAATATAACCCCAATTGCTCAGAAAATAAAACCACTAATCAACCACTGGGATCTCATGAAATTACAAACCTTTTGTACAGCAAAGGACACTGTGAATAGAGCAAAGAGACAACTTACAGAATGGAAGGGAATTTTGCCACCTATACATCTGACAGAGGATTAATATCCCTAATATACAAAAACCTCAAAACAGAACAATAATAAATAAAATAACCTAACTAAAAAATGGGCTATGGAACTAAGTAGGGAGTTCTCACAAGAAGAAATACAGATGGCATAAAAATATCTAAAAAGAGTTCTACATTGTTAGCTATCAGGGAAATGAAAATTGAAACTACTTTGAGATTCCATCTTTCTCCTGTCAGAATGCTTATCATCAAGAATACAAATGAGGGCTGGAGAGATGGCTTAGTGGTTAAGCACTTGCCTGTGAAGCCTAAGGACCCCAGTTCGAGGCTCGGTTCCCCAGGTCCCACGTTAGCCAGATGCACTAGGGGGCGCACGCGTCTGGAGTTCGTTTGCAGAGGCTGGAAGCCCTGGCGCACCCATTCTCTCTCTCTCCCTATATCTGTCTTTCTCTCTGTGTCTGTCGCTCTCAAATAAAATAAATAAATAAATATATATATATATTTTAAAAAGAATACAAATGACAGTAAATGTTGGTGAGGATGAGGTAAAAGGGGAAAATTCTAAAATGTTGGTGGGATTGTAATCTGGTACTGCCATTGTGGAAATTAGTGTGGAGGTTCTTGAGACAGCTAAAAATATAATTAACCTATGATTCTACTATAGCACTCCTTGACATATATCCTAATGATTCTTCTCACTACCTTAAAGATATTTGCACAGCCATGTTTATTGCAGCTCTATTCACAATAGCTAGGAAATGGAACCAACGTAGATGTCCATCCATAGATGAATGGATAAGAGAGATGTGGTATATTTACACAATGGAGTTCTATTTAGTGGTAAAGAAAAATGAAATTATGAAATTTTCTCAGAAATACATGGATCTAGAGAGGATTATACTAACTGAGGTAACCCAGGGACAGAAAGCCAAACATTGCAAGCTCTCTCTCATATGTGGATCATATCTATTAGCAAGAAAAAGGCTATAATGGAGGGAGGACAGAGAAGGTCTTAAGGGGATGATGTTGTATATATGTATGTATAAGATCAGATTCTAGGGAGGGGAAATGCCTAAGGGAGTTCAGGAGAAAAGATTGTATAAAAAAAGGGCAGGAGTGGGAAGGTCAATCAAAATTCAAGATACTCTGAATTAGATGTATGAAAATCTACTTTATTGAATAATGGCACATGCAGAAGCCATAGATTGTTACTAGAAAATTTTCAGTGCCATGCATGGGATATGGTCCAGTGAGTTGTTGACCAGAGAGGTCCCTGTTGCCTCCAAAACATTACAGACCGGCCAAAAGAAAGCTAGAACAAGCTGCACTGTATGCAGCCTTATGGGAGATAGAAATTATCAGAGGTGAAAACAGTGTACAATGGAAGCCTCAAGTTTGGCCAGACAGGCCAAATAATAGAACAACTGCAATAGTGGCATTTCTGCTCCAGGGGAAACCAACTGCTCTCTAATTGGACTGAAGGCCTGCTTTGTGGGAGGAAATACATGCCTGGTTTGAAAACCAAATCGAAAGTGTATAGCAGGGGATGTGATGAGCTTCAGGGGTATAAAACCTGCTCATGTCTGGATAAATGCATATATTATTCTCATCCAATTTCCCTGAAAGCACTAAACTTGTTCATATTCACATATTAATGCTACTCTCACTTCTTGTTAGAGATGCTTCTCTTTTCAGATAGTGATGACCAGTGGGGTAACCCAAAAGGCAACATAGTGCTGAGAAGAAGTGATGGAGGAGTGTCTAATACTCAAACATCTCAAAGTCTCAGGATCCATTGCGGAAGAGGTGGCAGAATGAAGGTAAGAGCCAAACGAAGGGTAACACTCCTTACATACAACACTCTTGACAGCAATTGGCCTCGATATCCATGACTTCACAGTGCCTAAAATGCCTACACAAGATCCTCATAACAGGAGAAAAAGATGATGACATTAAATTAAAAGAGACACTAATGGAGAGAGGCAGGAGATATGATGGATAACAGAGTTATGAAGGGGAAAGCAGATGAGGGGAGGGAAGTACCATAGTTTGATGTCTGCAAGTACAGAAGTTGTCCCATGTGTGTGTGTATGTGTATATGTGTGTGTGTGTGTGTGTGTGTGTATATATATATATAAATCTTTATGTACAAAGAAAATATATAAATAGTTTAAAATCAAATAAAGCATGTTCTCTAAAGTTATTATCATTACCTTCAAAAACAGAAAGAATTTTGGATATTTCTAAGTATATAAGATATTAAAAATAATTATTAATAACTCATGGGTCAGAGGAAAAATCATAAAAGGAATTAGAATTTTTTTTTCAATTGAATGAAATCAAAGCCACAATATATCTTTATTTTTAATTTTTTGTAGTCAGTTAATACATTCAACTTGGTATCATTGTTAGCCTCCTACCTATTCTCCCCCTCCACAGGGACCCTCCTTGTTAGGGTATATGGGTTGTGCATTGTGGAGTTAGAGATAGTTTAGTGGAGAGCAGGTTCATTTTGGGATATGGTTCTGACTTGTTTCCCAGCTCCAACTATGAGTCCAGTTTTGTGTCCCCCTTCCTTACCCTCCCCTCCCTCCCCATCCTCCCTTTTGTCCAGTCTTCAAGATGCTTGCTGGATATGTCAGCATCTTGCACAGATTTAGGTTAGGAGCTGAGGATGAGTGGAACTATGCAGCAATTATCTTTATGTAATTGGGTGAGTTCTCTGAGAACAAACTGTTCCAGGCTCAACCATATTTCTTCAAATTTCATTGTGTTGTTTTTCCTTAATGCTGTGTACAATTCCTTTGTGTAGATATACCATATCTTAGTTATCCACTTGTCTACTGATGGATCTCTGGGTTGATTCCAGCTCTTGGCTATTATGAATTAAGTAGCTATAAACATGGTTGAGCAAATATCTCTGAGCTGAGGCATGGAGATTTTAGGGTATATGCCTAGTAAGGGAATAACTGGGTCTGTTGGTAACTCTATAGTCAGTTTTACAAAATTGGAAAAGCATAGAGGAAATGGATAAATTGCTAGACACATGCCATCTACCAAAGCCAAATTCAGAGCAGTTTAATCTCCTAAACAAGCCTACCACACCTATTGAAGTTGAAACAGTGATTAAAACAAACAAACAAACAAACAAACAAAACTCCCCCCAAAGATACCAGGACCAGATGGATTCTTAGCTGAATTCTATCAAACCTTCATGGAAGAAATGAAACTAGTCTTTCTCAAACTATGTCACACAATTGGAGATAAGGGAAAGCTCCCCAACTCCTTCTATGAAGCTATCACCCTAATAATAAAACCAGGCAGAGGTGCCTCAAGAAAGGAAAACTACAGGTCTATTTCCCTGATGAACTTAGATGCAAAGAACCTGAACAATAGCCTCACAGACTGAATTCAACAACATATCAAAGGCATTATCCACCTTGATCAAGTGGGCTTCATCCCAGGAATGCAGGGGTGGTCCAATATATAGAAATCTGTCAATGTATTACACAACATAAACAAGGCTAAACACAAAAACCATATAACCATTTCAATAGCTGTAGAAAAGGCCTTTGACAAAATACAACATCACTTCATGATCAAAACATTGGAGAGAATCGGCATGGTCAGTTTTTTTTTAAATTTTTTATTTATTTATTTGAGGGTGACAGACACAGAGAGAAAGAGAGATAGAGGGAGAGAGAGTGAATGGGTGAGCCAGGGCTTCCAGCCTTTGCAAAAGAACTCCAGACGCATGCGCCCCCTTGTGCATCTGGCTAACGTGGGACCTGGGGAACCGAGCCTCGAACTGGTGTCCTTAGGCTTCACAGGCAAGTGCTTAACCGCTAAGCCATATCTCCAGCCCGGCATGGTCAGTTTATATCTTAACACAATAAAGGCTATATATAAACCTCCTAAAGCCCAAACAACACTTAAGTGAGAGAGACTGAAGGAATTCCCATTGAGATCAGGAACAAGACAGAGTTATCCATTCTCACCTCTGCTCTTTGATATTGTACTGGAAGCCCTAGCTCAAGCAATAAGGCAGGAGAAAGAAATAAAGGGGATTCAACTTGGAAAGGAAGAAGTCAAATTAGTGCTATTCACAGATGACATGATTCTAAATATAAGAAACCCAAGAGCTTCCATTCCAAAACTCTTAAAGGTGATAAATTCCTTCAGCAAGGTGGCAGGATTCAAAATCAATGCACAAAAAATCAGTAGCATTTCTATATGCAAATGAAAAAGGTATAGAGGAAAATTAAGTGACATTATCCCATTTTCAATAGAAACAAAAATAATAAAATACCTTGGAATAACATTTTCCAAGAAAGTAAAAGATCTATACAATGAAAACATAAACATAGAAACACTGAAAAAAGAAATTGAGGAAGACTTAAGAATATGGAAAGCCTTCCCATGCTCCTGGATAGACAGATTTGACATTGTAAAAATGGCAATCCTTCCAAAGGTAATCTACAGATTTAATGCAAGTCCCATGAAAATCCCAACATCGTTCTTCATAGAGATAAAAAAAATTGATCTCAAAATTCATATGGCAAAGACAAAATCCTTGGGTATCCAAGCATATCCTCAGCAAAAGTAACACTTCTGGAGGCATCACCATACCAGATTGAAAGCTATATTACAAAGCCATAGTAATAAAAACAGCATGGTACTGGCATAAAAACAGGAGTACAGACCAATAAAATAGAACTGAGGACCCAGACTTTGGGTCAAGGAACTACAGCTACTTGATATTTGACAAAGGCCCTAACAGTATAGGCTGGCAAAAAGACAGCATCTTCAACAAATGGTGCTGGACAAACTGGATAACCATATGCAAGAAATTGAAATTTGATCCACTCATCTTGCCATGCACAACACTCAAGTCCAAATGAACCAAAGACCTCAATATAACACCAGAAAGTCAGATAATACTGGAAGAAAACTTAGGAGGAACATTCCATGATCTAGAAATGGGGAAAGACTTCCTGAACAAAACCCAATAGTGCAGGATCTTAAAAAAGCATTCAACCAATGGGATCTTATGAAGCTGAAAAATTTCTTCACAGACAAACATACAATAAGCAGAGCCAATAGGTTACCCACAGAATGGGAGAAGATATTTGCTGAATATACAACTGAAAAGTCCTAATTTCTAGAATCTACAAAGAACGCAAAAACCTAAACAATAAAATATCAAACAACCCACTCACAAAATGGGACAAAGAATGGGTCAGGAAGTTCGCAAAGGAAGAAATATGAATAGCAAACACACACCTAAGGAAGTATTTATGATCCTTAATCATCAGGGAAATGTAAATTAAAACTACTATGAAATTCCACAATATCCCAGTAAAGATTTAAAAAAAAAAATCAAAAAATCCAATGAAAATAAATGCTGGCAAGGATGTGGAGAAATAGGACCACTTTTCCACTGTTGGTGGGAATGTAAGATGGTACAACCACTTTGGAAAGCAAAACCACAATATATCTTAATTGAATGCAAAAGGAGTTAGTAATAGAACTTTTTTTTTTTTTAGTTTTAAGAGTATGATTAAAAAGTAACATCTTAATTAATGAGATTTCACCTCCAAAATGTTTATAAAAATGAATAAATTAATCCCAAGTCACTAGGAAAAAAGAAATAATACATGACAGAAAACATAATAAACAGGTTGATGTAATGAACAGTTGAATCCTTAAGATATGAATCAATAAAACAATTTTAATGAATAAGATAAATATAATAATTAAAGCAAATTTATTTATAGTAAAATAAATTAGAAAAAAATACTTGAGAAGGAATTGATTTATTAAGACAGGTAGAAGGTCAGTACATAAAAACTATGAAATACCAAGGACAGATATCAGAGAAATAGAAAGAAAATAGCATGATTATGAACAAATGTTTTATTTTTCTGTACAATCTATCTTTGATTTGAAACAGATGCACCCATATATGCTCTTTTGGTTTATAACAAATGCACCTTTAAAATTTAATGAGTGATTTGTAAATAGTACTATTTTACATAAAACATCCTGATAGCAAAAAGGTGACATTTATTTTCTACCTTACCACTACAAATCTATTGACTTAAGAAATACCACAAAACTAAATAAAAGGTATAAATAATAAAGTTATGAAAAGGAAAATATCTTCATGTAACTTACAAAAGCAACATTTACAATCTGATCTCAAGAATATAAAAACAAAAATAGTATTGACTAGTCTTTATTATTACTAAGAATATCTGTGTTGAAAAAATAAGCATTGTAAGCCATAGAGGTGTATGTTAGAAAAGATTTATTTGTAGTACAGATATTCAACAATGGAATTGTTTCAAGAAAATTTAAGAATTTTCACAAGTTAGGGAACAAACAAAATCTCATATAAAATATGCCAGAACTCAGGAAGAATACATTAGGAAAAAGTTATCTAATAACCAAATGAAAAAGTATTTGGCAAACTTAATCATCTTGGTATACTAAGTAGGCCATCTTGAAATATAAAACATCACTAGATAATACCATGAACTATTGTTATAAAAATTTGGCAGAAAGCCCTAGCATGCCTGTTCTCTCTCTCTACCTCTATCAAGTAAATAAATTAAAAAAAAAAAAAACTTAAAATTTGGAAGCCTAGATGAAATGGGAAAAAAAATTGAAACATATCAATAATTCAATCAGATCAATTACAAGCAATGAGATTAGAGCTGTAATTAATGGATTCACTGCAGAATTCTATCCAACTTTTCAAGAAGACCTTCGCAAAGTGAACCCTAATCAAGAAAGGGAAGCAATACTTCCAAATTCATTCCAGTTAGTCAGTATAACTCTGATCAATGAACCTGATAAAGATACAACTGAAAAAGAAAACTATAGACAGATCAATATCCTTTATGAGCACAGGTGAAAAATTCCCAACAAATTTGTTGTAAGCTGATTCCAAGAAACAAAAGATTATTTATCCATATCAAGTGTGTCTCATTCTTCAGATGCAAAGTTGGCTATACAAACATAGATGAAATATAATATACCTTATAAATAAACTTGCAGATAGAAATCATGGGATTACCTCAACTGATGTAAGAAACTTTCATGATGCAAGTCCTATAAAAAGTTGGAATATATGGAATATCCATAAAAATAATAAAAGCCATATATAACAGGCTCAGAGCCAGCACTATATGCTATTAGTTATGTACACGGTATGTATACCAACATGTCAGTACCATTGTTACCATTCTCCCTGTCTTCACCCCTCTAAAAGGACCCTCCTTGTTGGGGAAGGTGGGCCATGCATTGTGGAGTTAGCCATCATTTATAAGGAGGCAATTTCTCTGTGAATAATGTACCAACATGTGGCTCTAACAGTCATTCCACCCCTTCTGTGAATTTCCCTGAGCCATACTGGGTTCATTTTAGGTCTACTTCAGTGATGATGTCTTGGGAGCCTCTGTGTCTCAGGTAACTTGTAGGAGTTGAGTGTTCTTTGTGTCTATCTTCTTCACTTTTGTGCTGGCATTATAGTAAATGAAGTAAAACTGAAACCACTTATTCTAAAATAGGGAACAATCAAAGATGCCAACTCTGGCCACACTTATTAAACATTCTATTCAAATAACAAATAAAGAAGACATAAAAGGTATGTAAATAGGAAAAGAAATAAGTCAAATTATGCCTATTTGCAGATGATGTATTTCTAAACTTGAAAGACCAAACAAAACTACACCAGCCTCCTATCCTTAAGATATATCTTCAAAGATGGCATCCACTTATCCATGTTATACCTCCCAGAGAAGGAAAAGCCAGACATTTAGAGTTTATTGGGTCTTCTAGGGATGAACAGACTGTAATAGACCTACAGCGGAGGGCATGGAGGAGCAAAGTTTGGAATCTGCTAATTCCCACTCACTTCAGTAGCCCACCAGTCCACTAACACCTTCAAGCATCTGTCCTAGCCATAGTTGCAGCTGCAGGTCATTCATGTACTAACTGCAGACAAGGGCACCTAGGCAAGCAGGCTAGTATAGCTCCACACATGGTTCCAAGCTCCCAAATGCCATTCCATTTGCAGCTGCCCCAAACCTCCATGCAAGTACACAGGCCAGCAGGCTAGCATTGCCCCAGGGGAACCTCCATGCATGAAAGCCATTCTACTTGCCACTGCCTGCCACCCAGTTGCACTGACTAGGCCAGCAGGCTGGCATTAACCCACGGTACCTCCACATGAAAACACCATTTCACTTGCCACCACCCCCCACCCCAGTGTGCCAACCCAGGCCAGCAGGCTAGCTTTCCCCCAGGGGACTTCCATGTGTGAATTCCATCCTATTTGCTGTCAGTAACAAACTTCCATATGTGGACTGATGTCAGCAGGCTAGCATTCCCCCCCACCACCACCACCACAGTCCTCCACATGCCACTGCACCTCCATGCATGGAATAATGCCAGCAGGTTAGGGTTCCCACCTCCCTAGACTCTCCCCTGACAGGGCACCTCCATGCCCCCTCCCCACATATTTCCTGACCCACAGAAATCCCATATCCCTGCCCTGCCATGTCACAGGGCATGGCAGTCCCATCTACTCCCTGCTACAGGATAATAAGGGACCCACTGTGCCATCCCTTCACCTTTCATCATCACAAAATCACAATGCATTCCTATCATTCCCCACTCTGTAGCCGAACCACAAAAACATTCTGATTTGTCTCATTTCTCCCTAGCCCCTGTCCCCTTGGGCAACCTGACTGCACAGTCCCATACCCCAAATCATGGCACAACAAGTCCCATCTTCTGGTCCCCAGGTCCCACCAGAGCCTCATGGGCTCCTTCCCTCTGCTCTGAGCAGACAGACCCGATTGCCATCAAAAGCATAGTGGAAGCAAACACAAAAGGGAATAATCACTGAAGACACTTCAAGGGTAGACTAAAAAAAAAAAAAAAAAAAGGATCTAAATAACCAGCTGGCTAAGCTCACTGAAGAAACAATAATATAAAAATGCAAGGATGAATTCCAAGAAGCATGAAGAAAATCAGAATATGATGTGAAAAGGGAACTCAACAGAGGGACGGAAACTATACATTAAAAAAAGGAGAAAATACAAGCCAAATGGAACAAGCCCAAAATTCTGTAAAAGCTCTCAACAATAGAATCAGCCATGTAGGAGACAGAAATACAGAATTGGAAGACACAACAGAAGAAGCAGCTCCTGAGTCCAAATGTTTCAATAAGTTCAAAAATTTCTGTGAACAGAACCTGAAGGAACTGTGGGATACCCTTAAGCATTCCAACATTCAGATCATGGGACTACCAGAAGGGGATGAAATACAGACCAAAGGCATGGAAAACTTATTCAACAAAATTATCGAAGAAAATTTTCCCATTCTCTCAAAAGAAAGCCCCATCAAGTTAGAAGAAGCTGACAGACTAGAAAAAAGGAGAAATTCTCCAAAGCCATATTAGCATTACGACTGAAAACATCCATACCAAAGAGAAAGTTCTAAAAGCAGCCAGGGGGAATCAACACATTACATTTAAAGGTAACCCATTAGAATTACTTCAGAATTCTTGATTGAAAGCCTGAAAATCAGAAGGGCCTGGAATGGAATGCTGTAAAATCTAAGACTGTATGGCTTCCAACCCAAACTACTCTATGCATAAAAAGTATCCCTCATAATAGATGATGAAAGATAAAATTACCACGATAAAACTCAGCTTTACAACTATATTAACACAAAGCCAAATTGGCAGACACTACTTCAGGGAATTCTCCACACAGAAGAATCAACTAATCAGCTTCAAGTGTCTACAAGAAGCAGATCACAATAATCAAACTCACAGAAGGCACAAAAAAACAACAAGTCCAAGAAAACACAAAACCTCATAAACCACCATGATAAGACAGGGATGAAATCAAACCTCGCAGTCATTACTCTAATTTTTAATGGCCTTAATTCACCCATCAAGATGTACAAGCTAACAGGGTAGATCAGAACATTAGACTCATCAATCTTTTTTTCTTCAAGAAACCCACCTCACCAATAAAGACAGACACCTCCTCAGGGTGAAAGGCTGTAAAAGGATATTCCAAGCAAATGGAAATAAGAAGAAAGCAGGCTTAGCCATACTAATATTGGATAAAATAGACTTCAAACCAAAAGTAATCAAAAAGTCAAAGACGGCCACTTCCTATTTATCAATGGAACAATCCAACAAGAGGGATAATCACCTATCTTTAAGCAACAAACATAGGTACATCACATTTCATAAAACAAGAAGAACTTCCCATGATATAGGAATGGGAAAAGACTTCCTGAACAAAGTACAAGTAGCTAAGGAAATTAAATAATCACTCAACCATTGAGATCTCATGAAGCTGAAAGTTTCTTCACAATAAGCAGGGCCAACAGATTGCCCACAGAATAGAAAAAAAAAATTGCTAGCAATACAACTGGCAGAGGCCTAATTTCTAAAATCAACAAATAATTAAAAAACCTAAACAATAATAGTCAAACAACCCCCTCAGAAAATGGGGCAAAGAACTGGACAGGCAGTTCTTAGAGGAAGAAATACAAATGTCAAACACACACTTAAGAAAATGTTCATCGGGCTGGAGAGATGGCATAGTGGTTAAGCGCTTGACTGTGAAGCCTAAGGACCCTGGTTCAAGGCTCGGTTCCCCAGGTCCCACGTTAGCCAGATGCACAAGGGGGCGCATGCGTCTGGAGTTCGTTTGCAGAGGCTGGAAGCCCTGGTGCGCCCATTCTCTCTCTCTCCCTCTACCTGTCTTTCTCTCTGTGTCTGTCGCTCTCAAATAAATAAATAAAAAATTTAAAAAATATATATTAAAAAAAAAGAAAAAGAAAATGTTCATCATCGTTAATCATCAGGGAAATTCAAATTAAAACAACCATGAAAATCCACCTTCCTCCAGTAAGAATAGCAAATATTAAAAAAAATAATAATAATCAAATGAAAACAAATGCCAGTGAGAATGGGGAGAAATAGGAACCATCATTCACTCTTGGTGGGAAAGTAAGATGGTACAACCACTATGGAAAGCAATATGGAAACTCTTAAAAAGGTTGACTAAAGAGTCACTAACAGACACAGTTATTCCCTTACTAGAAATTTACCCTAAAATCTCCATGCCTCAGTTCATAGAGATTTGCTCAACCATGTTTATAACTGCTCAATTCATAATAGCTAAGAGCTGGAATCAACCCACATGTTCATAAATAGATGAATGGATAATGAAGATAATATCTACATGATGGAATTCTATGCAGCAGTAACAAAAAGTGACACCATGAAATTTGAAAAAAAATGGTTGAATCTGGAACAGATTATTTTCAGCAAATTCACCCAATCACAGAAAGGTAATCGTCACATGGTCTCACTCATCTGTGGCTCCAGAGCTGGATCTGCCCAAGACACTGACATACCTCATAGGCATCTATAGAACTGACAAAAGGGAGGGATGGGCAGGAGGAGAGGGTAAGGGTGGGGGTGGGAATGGGGGACACAAAACTGTACTCTAAATGGGAATGATACCATAAAATTCTACATCCTAAAAGACATACTAGATGGTTGAACCTTATTCAGGCCTTTAGAGGAAATACCTGACTCACAGGCCTCTGGAAAGTGCATGATGAATACTAACCTTAAAATTCTCCTGTTTTTTTTCCTCTCCCTCTTCTCTCTCTCTTTTATATTACCTATCTTTTTCTTTCTTCTTTTCCTTCTGGTTGACCTGTAACCAGTACCAGCATGCGGTTAACATCCACAATGAGCTGTTGATCAGAGAGACCTACAAGATTTCCCAAAAGAAAATAGGTTTCTGCCAGAGTTGATGGTCCATGAATGTTTAGTGCTAAGACCCTGCTGCTGAAGACACCATATGCTGTTAGTATGGAATATGGAGTGAACTGCATGGAATCTGGAAGACAGATAGTCCCCCGACAGTTAGCTTATCTAGTGCCAGAAGGTGCTACATGAGTGACTGGAGGAAAATGACCAACATCTGTCCAAGCAACTCATGGTCTAAGCTACCCAGCAGCAAACAAACCGATGTGATGCTCGCACAATCTCAATAGTGGCACACAGCCATGGTATGCAACCAACTGCTCTTGATTTGGCTAACTGATCTGCTCAGTGGAAAAGAACCCATAGGTGGAGCTGGGAAACAAGTCAGAACCATATCCAAAAAATGATTTGGCTCTCCATTATCAAGTTCCCACCAATTGTGGGCTACAAGAGGGCCTACACCTATTGAATTTCTCTAATATATGAATGGTTATCCCATTTATCTGGTGTTGACTTCACTCTCTGTTGGAGAATCTGCTTTGCTTTTTCAGATGGATGCAGATTCTAAGGAGAGAATCAGCACATCATGCCTCACTAGACCTTCAGCTGAAACCATAGAATAATTGGGGAAATGAGCAAGAGTGCTAATCTACAATGAAAACTTCAAGATAATAATAAGAAGCAAACAAAGAGGACACTACACAGTGGAAATTTCTTCCATATTCCTTACTTTGCAGAAACAACACTGTGAAAATGGCTTGCCAAAAGCAATGTACAGATTCAATGCAATTCCATGCAAAATACCCATGATATTCTTCACTGAATTTGAAAAAAAAATGTAATCCATGAATTTCTTTAAAAGCACAAAAAGTACCACAAGGAAATAGTGACAGAACAGTATGATACTGACCCCAAAACAGACACATGCACCAATGGACCAAATAGAAGATTCAGAAATAAACTTACAATGTTGTGGCCCTTTAATCTTTCACAAATAAGCCAAAAAGATTCCATGGGATAAAGACAGCTTACTCAAGAAATTTTGCTGGCAAAACTGATATCTATATGCAAAATAGTTAAATTATATCTGTATCTTATACCTTCTTAAAATAACAATTCACATTGGGACAAAGACCTTCATCTAACAGATGAAACATGAAAAATGGTTAAAAAATAGACAACACACTTCAAGATGTAAGCATAGACAAGAACTTTTGGAACAGGACACCTAAAGCACCTGAAACAGCACCAGGTTTCGATGAATGGGACTACATGCATTTAAAGTTTCTTAAAAGCAAAAAGAAAATCAGTAAAGTGAATAAACAGCTCATAGGATGGGAAAAAATATTTTCCACCTGTATTTCACACAAGAAAGTAATCACCTGAATTTCCAAGGAACCACAAAAATTAAAGACTTCCCCAAATAAATCTGCCAATTACCAAATGCACTAATGAAGTGACAACCAGTTCACAAAGTAAGAAACACAAATAGATAATTAGTACTCTAAAAGTGCTCAACATCAAGGAAATTAATGCAAGTCACAATCATTTTGACATACCATCTTACTCCAGTCAGAATGGCTGTCATCAAGAAACAAGGCAACAAATGCTGGAGAGGATGCAGAAAGAATGTTACCCTCACACACTGCTGGTGAAAGGGCAAACTAACACAACCACTATAGAAATCAGTGTATAGGTATTTCAAAAAATATATCAATAGAACTTCCATAACTAACACAACCACTATAGAAATCAGTGTATAGGTATTTCAGAAAATATATCAATAGAACTTCCATATGTCTCAACTCTACCATGCTTGGGCATATCCTGGAAGGACTCCATACTATCTTACTTAGATTGTTGGACATCCATAATTATTGTGGCACTATTGACTATGGCTAAGAATTGTAGTTAACATAGATACCCATCAACAGATGAATGGATAATGAAAATATGGGACATCTACAATAGAGTTCTACTCAGCAATACAAAAATTAATGGACCTGAGGAGAATGATACTAAGTGAAGTGACTTAAATTCAGAAAGAAACATATTTTCTCTGATATTTATTAGCTTGTAATATATATATCTTATAAAGGTAGAACTGTAATCAAAGTTGAACATAAAGGGATGAGCTGGAAAAACAAAGGGATACCTGTGACATGTAAACAAAAGTGGAGAAAATACTTGGGAAAGGGGGGATTAGAAGGAGAGAGGAACAGGGGGAGAAGATAGGAGGGGAATGATGTAAATCAACAAACATTGACTTATTATTGAAAATGTCAGAATTAATGATTACTAAATTGTATGACAAATGAAAAAAATCATAAAAGAGCAGTTACCATGGTGGAGGTTACTCAGTAGTGCTCCACATTCTGCCATTGAAGTCTTTTAGTGGATTAAGAAGTTGAGTCTCAATAAATTAAAATAAAAGGTAAGGAGCTGGAGAGATGGTTTAGTGGTTAAGCGCTTGCTAATGAAGCCTAAGGACCCGGGTTGGAGGCTCAATTGCCCAGAACCCACGTAAGCCAGATGCACAAGGGGATTCACACTTCTGGAGTTCATTTGCAATGGCTAGAGACCCTGCCATGCCCATTCTCTCTCTCTCCCCCTCTCTCTATCTGCCTCTTTCTCTCATAAATAAAAATAAACAAAAATATTTCACCATGCACGACACTCAAATCCAAATGGATCAAAAACCTCAACATAAGACCAGAAACTCAAATACTACTGCAAGAAAATTTAGGAAGTACTTTACATGTTATAGGAATGGAAAAAGACTTCCTGAAAAAAAACCCAGTGGTTCAAGTTCTTAAACAGTCACTCAACCAATGGGATCATATGAAGCTGAAGAGTTTCTTTACAGACAAGCATATAATAAGCAAAGCCAATAGAATACCCACAGAATGGGAGAAAATATTTGCAGGTTATCCAACTGATACAGGCCATATCTCTTGAATTTATAAAGAACTCAAAAGTCTAAACAATAAGAAGACAAATACCCAACTCACAAAATGGGGCACAGAGTTGAACAGGCAATTCACAGAGGAAGATATACAAAAGGCAAACACACACTTAAGAAAATGTTCATCATCCCTAATGATCATAGAAATGCAAATTAAAACAACTATGAGATTCCACCTTACCCCAATAAGGATAGCCAATATCAAAAAGTCAAATGAAAATACATGCTGGTGAGGATGTGGAGAAGCAGGGACACTCATTCACTGTTGGTGGGAATGCAGGATGGTACAACCACTTTGGAAAGCAATATGGAGACTCCTGAAAAAGCTGACTATGGAGATACCAACAGACCCAGTTATTCCCTTACTGGGCATCTACCTTAAAACCTTCAAACCACAGGCCAGAGAGATTTGCTCAACCATGTTTGTAGTGGCTCAATTCATAATAGCTAAAAGCTGGAATCAACCCAGATGTCCATCATTAGAAGAATGGATAACAAAGATGTGGTATATCTACACAATGGAATTCTGTACAGCAGTAAGAAAAAACAACACAAAAAATTTGAGGAAAAATGGTTGAACCTGGAACAGATCATTCTCTGTGAACTTACCCAATCACAGAAAAAAAATCGACACATAGTCTCACTCATCTACAACACCTAACCTGAATCTACCCAAGATACCTTACATACCCAGCAAGCACCTCATGGACTAGACAATAGGATGGATGGAGAGGGCGAGGAGGGCATCAAAGGGTGGAAAACAGTAATCTGGACCCAAACGGCAATGGTACCATAAAATTCTATTTCCTAAAAGACAGACAAAATGGCTGAACTTTCACTAGACCTTTACAGGAAACACCTGAACCACAAGACACTGGAGAGTGTAGGATCAAGACTAACCTAAATTTTCTACATCTTCCCTCCATCCCTCTCCCCCTCTCCCCCTCTCCCCTCTCTCTCTCTCCTCTTTATATCTTGTATATTAGTTATGTTTTTCCTCAATTTCTTAGGGGCCACTGACCTGTAACCCCCACTTCCAGCTTGGGGCTACTATCCACAATGAGCTTTTGATCAGAGAAACCTACAAGGTTTCCCAAAACAATGACAGACTTCTGTCAGAGTACTTGATGACCCACCAAAGGCCAGTGGTAAGAACCTATTGCTGAAGACTCCATAGGCAGCCGACATGTAAAATGGAATGGCATGGCTGGAAGCCAGGAGTCAGCCCCCAGACAGTCAGCGTGTCTAGTGCCAGAAGGTGCTACATGGGCGACTGGGGGAAATGACCAAGATCTGTCCAAGCAACTCATTGTCTAACCTAATTAGCAACAAATAACCTGATGTGATTCCCACACAAGTGCAATAGTGGCAAACAGCCATGGTGACGAACCAACTGCTCTTGATTTGGCTAACTGTTCCCCTCAGTGGTACTAGACCCATAGGTGGAGCTGGGAAACAAGTCAGAACCATAACCAAATACAATCCCACTCTCCAATATCAACCTACCATCACTCATGGGGTATAAGGGGGCCTACACCTATCAAACTCTCTATCAAAAAAGTAAGTGTTATCTCAATTTTCCGTTGGAGAATCTGCTTCTCTTTTTCAGATAGATGCAGATCCTAAGGAGAGAGCTGCCCCAACATACCTCAAAAGGGGCCCAACTGAAACTAAGGACAATTGGCGAAATAACCAAAGGTGATATTTTCCTGTGAACTGGATACCAGCACAAAGGGGAAGAAGACCAATGCAGAGAAAAATCAACTCCTACCAAATCAGAGAGCCAGAGCCTCAGAAGCCCCCAACACCTCACCACTGAAGCAGACCAAAAATGAACCCAACATGGCTCAGGGAAATTTTGTGGAAGAGGGGGCGGAATGAATGTCAGAGTCACATGTTGGGTCATGATTTGCAGAGACATTTATCATTCCAATAACTGTGGGCTAACTCCACAATGCACGACCCATTTACATCAACAAGGAGGGTCCAATGGGAGGGGGTAGATCATAGACGAGCCTAAACAATGGTACCAAACTGCCTGTATTTGCTGAATAGAAAAGTAATAAATTAAATTTTAAAAAATTATTAAAAAAATAAATAAAATAAATGGTGAAACCTTTGGAGGAAAGTTTAAGTCATAAGGACAATGCCCATCTTGATAAATTTATTGCCTTTTAAGAGGTTGAAGGGAGAATTCTTTCCCTATGTACATTATAAGCACACAAAGTTTTTGTTTTTTGTTGTTGTTGATGATGTTGTTGTTCTCTTTTGTGTTTTGAAGTAGGGTCTTGATTTCTAGCCCAGGCTCACCCAGATTTCACTATGTAGTTTCACAGTGACTCATAGTGATCCTCCTACCTCTGCCTCCGGAATTCTGGGACTAAAGACATGCACCACCACTCTTAGCAAGCACCCAAAGTTTGTTCCTCTGCTATGAGAAGGGACAGAAAGGAAAATACAAGCTTACCTGGAAGGAAGTAAAACGTGAAACTACTTTTGAGGTAACAATTGTGTATCATAGGCTAGAAAGCGAACTTCTGTGGTAGGAAAAGTCTAAATTGAACTTATTGGGTACACATAGTTATAAAATTTTGTTGAAGTATGCTTTTAAAATCTTGGCTACTTACTTATTTAATGATTTAATTTAAGGAAATATTTTAAAGGAAATATCTGTGAAGTATGTCCAAACATGTTTCTATTATCAAGAGCTCTAAGATGACTACACTACAGAATTTAACATTCCTTATAAAAATAGATTTGCTATGCTAACTAAAGGGCTTTACGTGTGCTTGTGCATATATTTAATTATATGCTTGTATATGTTGTGTATAAGTGAGCATATGTCATATACCATTATTTTTTTCTTAAAGAATAAAAAGAATATTATCTCCTTGGTAATAATTGTTGAAGGTAGAATGTTCTTCACTTTTGTATTTTCCTTCAATATATTTGTAAAATGAACTGCATATAATTATTATATTTATTTATTGAAGAAAATCACAACCAAAGTCTTAGAAATGCAGTTCCATTCACCCCTTCCTGAGGAAGGCCATATGTGGTTGTCCTTTGGCCCAATAAGATTTGCAGCACTTGGGGCTGGAGAGATGGCTTAGCGGTTAAGCACTTGCCTGTGAAGCCTAAGGACCCCGGTTCGAGGCTCGGTTCCCCAGGTCCCACGTTAGCCAGATGCACAAGGGGGCGCACGCGTCTGGAGTTCATTTGCAGAGGCTGGAAGCCCTGGTGCGCCCATTCTCTCTCTCTCCCTCTATCTGTCTTTCTCTCTGTGTTTGTTGCTGTCAAATAAATAAATAAATTAATTAATTAAAAAAAAGGTTTGCAGCAATTGCACACATGCACATACACACACATATACACATACTCTCTCGCGCACGCCTGCATGTGCATGCTAAACAAATAAATAAAATATATGGGCTCATCTAGTGTTTGATATACTTTACAATTTGCAGTAATTACACTGCAGTGTATATATTCTGAAAACAGTGGGTCTGAAATTAATCTTGAACACTAAATTATTCTTTTATTTTATTTTTGTTGTTTTTTATTTGATATAATTTTTAATTAATTATTTGTTTGTTCTTATTGTTTAATTAATTATTTTATTTGATATATTTTAAATTAATTATTTGTTTGTTTGCAAGTATGTATTATGTATGGGCCTCTCATACAGACTTGTATACCACTTTGCATCCAGCTTCATGTGTGGGCTGGCAGTTGAACTCAGGCCAGCAAACTTTACTATAAGCACTTTTGTTGTTGTTTGTTTATTTTAATTTTATATACTTATTTAAGACAGAGAAACACAGATAGAGTAAAGGTGCACCAGGGCCTCTAGCCACTGCAAATGAATTCCAGACACATGTACCACCTTGTGCATCTGGCCTACATGGGTCCTTGGGAAATGAACCTGGCTCCTTTGGCTTTGAAGGCAATTGCCTTAACTGCTAAGCAATTAAGAAATCTCATCAGTCTTCCTGTCCTTTTTATTTATTTATTTTTCTTTTGGTTTTTCAAGGCAGGGTCTCATCTAGCCCAGGCTAACCTGGAACTTACTATGTAGTCTCAGGTTGGCGTTGAACTCAAGGCATCCTCCCACCTCTGCCTCCTCAGTGAAACATAATATTCAGCCATATATATATATATATATATATATATATATATATATATATATATATATATATATTGTTTGTTTGTTTGTTTGTTTTTTTGAGGTAAGGTCTTACTCTAGCTCAGGCTGACCTAAAACGCACTAAGTAGTCCCAGAAATCCTTCTACCTCTGCCTCCCAAGTGGTGGGATTAAATGCATGTGCCCCTTTTTTATTTTTTTATTATTTTGTTTTTGTTTTTGTTTTTCAAGGTGGGGTTTCTCTTTAGTCCAGGCTGACCTGTAATTCACTATAATCTCAGGCTGGCCTCCTCCTACTTCTGACTCCCAAGTTCTGGGATTAAAGGTACGTGCTACCACATAAAGCTTTAAATGATTCTTTCACTACAAATACAAAGAAATATGAACCTACCTATACTGAAATGAAACTTCATGCTGACAAAGTGTGTTTTCCATCCCATACACTTTAAATCCAGTTTGAAAACATACCAAGATGTTCTATCTTACAAACTAACTATGTGATTCTTTTCCCCCAGTTGGAGAGAAATGATCCAACACCCTCATCATAGATGTAGTTGGTATTTCGAAGACTGTGCACTGATCTCTGAAGGCCCTAGTTCCTGTATCATGATGAGGGTCACTTGCATGGAGTAATTTGGTGGTTACTTACTGTTCATGGCTGAAACAGAGTTTTGTGGTGGAGTGACTTGAGAGTTAAATGTGCAATTGAGAAGTGATAAGAGCTGCCCTACGTCTAATAAACCATTTCCTTCAGCTAGCTGGGAAAAGGACTCTAACTTTCGGATACGAACACACACTTGGCACAAGCAGCCCTTTTAGCCAGCAGAAAGCTTATCTGATATTCTCTTTTTTTTTTTAATTTTTTTTTTATTTATTTATTTGAGACCGACAGACACAGAGAGAAAGACAGACAGAGGGGGAGAGAGAGAATGGGCGCACCAGGGCTTCCAGCCTCTGCAAACGAACTCCAGACTCGTGCGCCCCCTTGTGCATCTGGCTAACGTGGGACCTGGGGAACCGAGCCTCGAACCGGGGTCCTTAGGCTTCACAGGCAAGCGCTTAACCGCTAAGCCATCTCTCCAGCCCCTGATATTCTCTTAAATGAACTTTCTTTTATTCTCTAAGATACATTGCCCAAATAAAGCAAAAGAATCAATTGCCTGTTGCCTGGGAGTTTCATTGAATTGTTGCTTGAAATATCAATGAAAATTAAATATAGTGCATGTGATCCCAGAAAGGTAGGCTTCAGTAAAAAGAAGTAAGAGGAAGAAATACTAAGTATCAAATCTGTTTGCATTTATCTCCCCCTGAATTATTTATGAAGGTCTAATTATAAATTTTGTACTGTTTTGCACTTAAGAGGTATTAAAGTATGCTATTTCTTGTTTATTACCATTCCCTTTTCTAGGCCTTTCAAATCACAGAAAGAAGTATTCCGCTTAGTAATTAATCCTCACTTGTGCTCAATTTTCATGGAAAGAATAACTCTTCAATTAAAGGCTTCTTTAAAGCCTGGCCTGAAGAGTCTGCTCATTGCTCACTCCCACTCGTTTTCACCATTCTTCTGCACCTTCTAGCTGTTCTGAACTTCTTTCTTGTCTAAGAACAGATCCAGCTCATTGCTCAGAACATTGTAGCTCTCTGTTCTTCCTGCCTGGAACCCTCTTCCCCTGGATCTGTGTGTGTTTAAGTATGTGCTGTTTTTCCTATAATTTCTCCAATATCATTTCTCCAGAGAACATCTGAATATCCCACTTTAATGTTATCAGACACATTTTCTCTTTCATTACTCAGTTTTAATGACATACAGTATTCATTCTGCAAATCATTGAATTTTTTTAAGTGCGTTGTTTGTCTTCTGATTCTTCCAATGTGGAATTAAACTGGAAGAGTGTGACTCATTTTTTAACTACCTAATGTCCATAGGAGATAAATCAAATTATTTAAAATTTGGTAAATTAGTAATTTAAATCATGAAATGACTATTAAGTATGATGCAAATTGAATAAATTATATCTGATAGACAATAATAAATGTGACAGAGAAAGAAGCATGAGACTAGCCAAGAAACAACACTAAAGTGAGCAATAGTTGCTAAGGAGAAGTCCATAAGTTGTTAGACTAGAGGATTTTTATTTCTGGCTCTACTTTGATACTCAGCATTCTATGGGAAGTATGTCAATGTCACAAGTCTTTGGACTGGAAGAACTAAAATAGTTGGTGTGGATTTCTTTCAGGGTACCTTTTGAGAATCAGGCTGAGGATGTATTTCATTTTTCTTATGGTTTTCACTAAGGTAAAATGTTTGTAAACTAAAATTAACCATGGTAGTAAATAATTCAGTGGTAAATAATGCAACTACCACATCAATCTATAAATCATTTCTACCAAAAAAATAAAACTCTGTTCTTAATGAAGAGTTACTCCATATTCCTCTTTCACTGAAACCACCATCTGGTTTCTTTCTGTATGGATTATAAAGGTTGAAAGTTTATGGACACATAAACACATAATTTATAAATCCAAGCCCCATTGTGATTGTATTCAAATGAGACCTTTGGAAGGAAATTAGGCCATGATGGCAAAGCCTTAAGGAGAGAAATTGCTGTCATGGAACTAAATTGTTTCTTCATCTATGTGAAGTTTAACATGAAAGTACCTACCATATCTGAATCAAGGGACTGTCTTTCATTAGATTCCAAGTTTTCCTGCATCTTGATCTTTGACTTCCAAGCTTATAAGAACATTTGTAGGAAATAAAATTCTTCTTTTTCATGTAACTCATTTTTATGATATGTTGGTTGAATATCCATCAAATTTCACATAAGTAACTATTCTGAATTCCTTTATATAAGGAGAGTTATAGTATATGACTGTTAGAGTGTGGTTTCTTTCAAATGAATTAATGTTTAAGGGCTCAGTTCCATATATACTTGTATCTGTACTATGTTCATTTTATGGTTAGGTAATATTATATTATGTACATGCACCACAGGGATACTGCTAGAAGTTAGACTACTTCTGCTTTTTAGAAATAATGAATAATATGGAGGTAAACTAGGGTATAACTTTACATAGATAACAAGTATAGAACATATGTCACTCAAAAATAAATGTTTAGGACTAGTGGTAAACAAATTGTTTCAAGAACTATGACTACATTTCTTTATTTTCCTTTCGGTGGGGTCAAAATATTTATGTTGGATAACTGATTCCTAATTAGCTGAAGTATTGTGTTAGGCTCAGAAGGGAGCAAGCTACCTATGTAGGATGATTGAAGAACAAACTATGCAAAGCACCTTTCCTGTTCAACTGTAGGTTGTGTTTTTTTTTTTAATCTTTTTATCATATGCAAGAAATAGGTCATATATTGTTTATGTCTATTTTTATTTCTGAGTTTGAAATCCAAGAGGTATTTGGTGAGTAGGACAATCTGGTAAGTAAATGGACATTGCATGTAATACTAAATAAAGGAAAATAATATGGGGGTAGGATTCTAAAATATGAGTAAATTGTCATAATTTTCAAAGGACAGAAGAAAATGGCAAAGCATTGAAATTGGGTGGTAGGCAGTCTCTGAGTCTCAGTGACTCCCATCTGCTGATATTCAGAGTTTTAACACTCTCTCTTGTAGGGTCTGAGTGGTTTAGATCTTATGATTTGGTTTCTAATCAAGAGAATTTTGACATGGCACCATCACCTGTTGTATTAATCAGGGTTCTCTAGAGGAACGGCACCACTGGAATGAATTATATTAAAAAGGGGAAATTATTGGATTAGTTTACAGTAATCCAATAGCAGTTGCATGATTGAGAATCAAAGAATCCAGTAGCTGCTCAGTCCAGTGGCCTGGAGGCTTCCTGAGGAGCAGCTGCTTTTTGATCCACTTGGGTCTTCAGTTAACACTGGTCTTCAGTCCGCGCTGGTCTTCAATATACACTGGAAGGCAGCAAGCAGCTCCCACAGCCACATGGAAGGAAGTAAGGGGGCTCTTTTTACCCAGAGCTTTCTTATGTGAAATTCTCCTTTGATGGGGGGCAGGGGGGGGTGCCTGCTCTGGGGAAAGGGCTGACTCTGGGGGAAGGACTTCCTCCTTCAGTTAATCCTTCCTAGAAGCAACCTCAGAGTCCCATCTGAAATGGATTTCTATAGATTACTAAACAGATCAAGTTGACAACACCTTAACTATGACACCTGTCATCCTTATTTTTTCTTTATTTCTTTCTATCATTGTTTATCATTCATTCAGTCTGTAAATCCAGACACCATAATTGAAACTATTTAGCAAGAAAATCACATAAAAAAGAATTAGGATAGCATCTATCCAAGCAATTTTCAACACATTAATGAAACACTCATGCCAATGCCTTATAGGTACTGGATCTTACCAGCAATTATATGAAGAGACTTGAAAACAAATCTTTCCCTTACTGAGTCTGGAGATGAGAGAAGTTCTGATGAAAGATTTTCATGGATACCAAGCAGTCAGAGGATTCAGCTAAGCCAGATTAGAACCATGTAAACTGAGAAAGTTTTTGTTACTTTTGGTGTAATATATGACATGGAAAGAGATAACCACAGTGCTTAGTTGTGTAGGGGACAAACACAAGCCTCTGCTATAAGTTTTTTTGTTTGTTTGTTTTGAGGTAGGGTTTCACTCTAGTCCAGACAGACTTGGAGTTCACTATATAGTGTCAGACTGGCTTTGAAATGACAGCAACCCTTCTACCTTGTCTTTTGGAGTGCTGGTATTAAAGGCATGAACCATCATGCCTAGGGGGGTAGGGTCAGTGGGAGAGAGAGAGAGAGAGACAGAGGGATGGAGACAGAGAAAGACTGGGTGCAACAGGGCCTCCAGCCACTGCAAATGAACTCCAGACATTGTAATATTTTGTGAATCTGACTTTAGGTGGGTACTGTGTAATTGAACTCGGGTCATTAGACTTTGTAGGCAAGTGCCTTCAGTTCTGAGCCATCTCTCCAGCCATGATGTACATTTTATGTGAAGTATCTATAAAACCCACAGATGACTTCAGCACTATCCATAATTTAGGGTTTGTAGATAAATACCCTTTGGGTAGACTGAGTATTATATATGTAGGGTATGAGTTGTGTTATAGATCATATGGATACATATTTTATACAACAGGCATCAAATGATATTTAAATGTTCAAATTGTACATGGAGTGGAATTCAGTGATGTGAACTGTATGAGCTGCCTAAGAGAGAGAACTGCAGAGTGAAGAAAGAATCTACAGTGACTTACAAATTGGATACAGTTTAATGTTCTCACAGGTTGGATACATATTAAAGATTCAGTATTAAAAATGCTGGCTAATTTCATTAATTTAGATGGTCTACCTTGGGATTTTAACTTTTAAATAGAACGGATGCCTTTTGTCCCATATATGAAGAAGACATGTGGGTATCTCTTTGCTTTGTAAGTTAGAAAAGATGATATTTCTCAAGTATGGAGGGGTCAATTCAATTAGACAAATACCTTGAACACTTTTAGAGAAAGATGGTATCTTTAGAATTTTCCCCTGAAGTTTAAATTTAAAGAAATATCAGAATATAAACTGATGGTCTGAGTAAGATCTTCCCTTTCAAAAGACTGATTATGCTGAAATGTCTCAAGGTCATCACTAGCTTCAATGATTTGCAAGAAGGATCCATAGGCCCTGGAAAAAATTACAATACACACACACACACACACACACACACACACACACACACACACACATCGATTGATCAAGTTTAGCACAGGTAAACATATTGCAGAGTCCAATGCAAAACAGGTATAAGTTTCTAGATGCCCTTGCTGATAGGGATACAATAAAACACTCCAAATAATGACACTGTCTATAGGCACATGAGAAGTCAAGACAATATACCAGGGTTCTGCACCTCTAGAAACAAAAATAGATACTCACTAAAAGCTGCATTATGCCATTCCCCAAAGCCCTAGGTATGGAAAGATACTCTTACCACTGAGGATATTCAAAGTCTCAGAGTTTGCCTCCTAAGATAAAGTTAAGGGCTAGTCTTGTGACATTTAGACTGTTCTATACATTTCATGCCTACTAAATTAAACCTTTGCTCAACTATCATGTTCTTTATTATAAAGTAAGTAAAGAATCCTGACTAGAAAGAGCAATGTTATAACAAAGGCCTTAAAGTTTATATCAAGATCAATTCACACAATTGCAAGTTCCTTGAGATTCAGCTTAGCCCTCTGGTATTTTTGGACACAATTGCATATGAATTAATAGAGCTTTGTAACTGATCGTATATTTTGTGACAATGCCAACACTCATAGTACATACCACCACACCCTACAGTACCTACACACAGTGCCTGCAATGTCATAGATAAGACAAAAACTATTGCATGTTGTGAAATGCAATAATTTTAGTGTGTGCACAATGTTTTCTGCTCTTATGGACACACAATGGTTTAGTTATAGGAATTCTTATTTCTTTACTGTCATTCCTTAGCTTATGAGTTTCCAATTAATAAAATTTTTATTATATTATGTTAGGGTTGATTTTAAAATTTCTGTTATAGTTGATGATAAGAGTTTCTTGAATTGTTAAGTGAATTTAGATTAGAGATGAATTTCTAGCAGTCTCAGGAATAGTCTTAAACATACCCCTATCTTTTTGAACTGCATACTTATGCAAAGTGCTATTACCTGCATGAATGTTTATAAAATCAAATTATTTTTCAGCTCTGAAAGATGATTGAAGATGGTCTCATGTTTTGTATCATGAAATATTCAGTCAGAGTTTAATTCTTTATGTAAAAATAAACAGGCATATTAATCTATTTGGTATTCAAATTTGCTGTCATGTTTTAAATAGTAAAATTATATGTATACAAAGGAATTATTTAAAATAGGTATACTTATGAATGTTTTTTTAGTAAGTGCTTGTTTTGTATAACTATTTTATATACCCCTGTGCCCAGGGTTGGGTAACAATTTCTCAGTTGGAAAGGGGTTCACTAGTGGAAAAACACTTAAGCAGTCTTCTTACATGCCTTGCCAGAGGCCATTTTATTAGCATATAAAAGTATTGTATCACTCTGGATAAGTGAAGTGCCTTGAAACCCCAGACTAAGAATAAACATCTACTTATGAACCCAACAGCCAGTTGCACAGAAATTCCTCTGAGTCAAGAATTTAGGACCAACAGTATTTCATCATATCAAAAACTCCTACCCCTCTCTCACTTTCATTCCAGAGTCACATTTACTTCCAAAACTAAGGCATTAAATTCTAGTTTAATATCCATCAGGGAAGTGGGGGATAGAATTGTAACTCAAGAAAATTACAATGTCCACTGTATCAGATACAGTTAAGTAGCAGAGTTTCACTTCCAATTAGAAGTAAGTAAGAATTTCCTGCTTATGAAATAAATAATCCAACTTGAGAAAGTTTGATGAAGCTGTCATGCTTTAAAAGCCACAGACTGTCTTGAGACAAAAGTAATATTATGGATAGTAACATATCTTCATTGGCAAAATATTCTGTTAAGACAGTCAAACAGGTGGATCAAAGTTCATAAAATGATTCCATGAACAAACTAGCTAGGTTCTTGTCACCTTTAATCACAGACTTTCAAAGGAAGCTTAATCATTACTATCTAATTGTCACCAAAAGTGAGAGATAAAGCTTAGAGTGTGTTCTGATCATCACCATAATTGTCAATTGAGTAAAAGTCCTACCTTCATATTAAGTATATCAAATTCAGGATGACAAAACAAGCTGGAATTTTCTTCATAGGATCAGTAACTCAAAAAAAGAATTATCTTAGTCTAAATTAATTGCTAATACATTGAAGAAAGACAGTTTGTTTAAATCATTCAAAATACAGTTCTACTATTGATCACGGCCTCATTGGCACTGCACACAGGAATGAATACTATAGCACTGAATTTGCAAACAATCAAGCCACTTTTTTGTGTGGTTAACTATCAAAGAATCCAGGATTTGTCAGCTGAGATGTGTATCCTTGAATATTTGGTATCAGAAGAATGACTTCTTGTCTTTGGTTGGGTAATCTCTGTTCTTGTTATCACCCACAATTTCCTATACAAGATTTATGTTTGTTCTTATTTCATCTTTCTATACATATTTGTCAGGAATAAAACTCAAAACCTAGGAATTTGTTAATATAACAACTCCAAGAAATGGCATGTGTCAATCTTCTCTCTGCCCTTGAATGTATTTCAAGTTTATTTAAGTCTCTGAAATTTTGACCTTGTTGTATTCACTAAATTCTTTTCTATATCTCTCCTCTAGATCCCATTTACACACTATGTACAGTCTCAAATTTTCTATCTTTTAGTCTAAGTAAGTGCAGCCTAATACCTTAAAAGGCAAATTCATTGTAGCTACCTACTATGTTGTAAAGATGCTTATTATGCCTGACTTACACCTTTAATTTCAGCCTAAGGATGAATTGAATATAAATGACATCTTTTACTCTGTTATCTTGAGATAGGTCCTTCTTATTTAGCCTTGGTTGGTCTTGAACTCATCACCCTCAGGCATTAGTATCCTCTCCTTGGAATCCTTATTGCATCCCCATGGCCAGTTTGACACTGACACTTCTAACAAATGGCTATTTATTAACTTACTTTTGACACTTCAAAGAGCATCCACTTCTTTACTAGACATTCTGTCTGATCAAATGGAACAAATTCAGCTTTCCCCATTGCTGCTAATCAGGTATCCTTCATTAGATGCTTATCCAATTAATATTCCTTTTGTAATTAAAGTTATTATGTACGTTATGATCTTTCCTTTTCACTGTTTTAAAACTCAGGTCCCAGCATGTTGTTTCCACCTTCACCATATGTTGCAACCATTAGCAAATGATCATCTGTTTTGCAAAGATTTTGCAAAAAAGATACATACATTTTTACAAAGTGGTTCAACTTAAGGGACTAATTAGTAATGCTATTTTTATAATAATTAGCATATCTGTTATTTTATTAACTGGTCTGAATATCAATGCACTCCCACATGTAAGGCAAGTCTCTGAAGTAGTGTTCCTACAATTCAGGTTGGTTCTGTCAGGCAAGCTGACTTAATCTGTCAAGTTTTACACAAAGAAGCATTAAAAAGTCTCTTTTAGTGTTTGAATTGGCCAAAGGTGTTAGTTCAGGGTAAATCTTACCTGTTATCAATTATTTGTTCCCATATAACTGAGTACCTATTATTTGGTTATATGCATTCAAGTTATGTGAGATAAGGCCACAGGAGTGCTGCATTTCAGAAGTCCCAGAGCATGTTAATGAGTACAATTAGGGTTTCAGAAGAGATTCTGATCCAAATTATCTTGCATTACCACTAAGATTTGTTTAATCAAATCTGGTGAGTTGGATGCAGTGTATATTGTAGGCTTCTCTAGAGGAACCAAATGATAGAATGAATATATAATAGAAAGGAACTTTATTAGATTGGCAGAGTTTAGCTGCAAATCCAGTAATGACCATATGCACTTTTGAGAGGCTGAGAACTAATTAGCCACCTAGTCCATTGCAACACAATCTTGCCTTTTATTATCCAATAATTAAAAAGTGTAGACATGCTGGGTATGGTGGCACACACCTTTAATCCCAGTACTCCAGAAGCAGAGGTAGGAGGATTGCTGTGAATTCAAGGTCACCCTGAGACTACATAATGAATCCCAGGTAAGCCTGGGCTAGAGCAAGACCCTACCGTGAAAAATCAAAAACAAACAAACAAAAAAAAGATGTAGACATGAAGAAGAAAGAATTATGTGAGATTTATATTAATAGAGTAAAACTAGAAGA
This sequence comes from Jaculus jaculus, assembly GCF_020740685.1. Classification (NCBI taxonomy): domain Eukaryota; kingdom Metazoa; phylum Chordata; class Mammalia; order Rodentia; family Dipodidae; genus Jaculus; species Jaculus jaculus. The sequence continues at coordinate 57,507,841 of NC_059110.1, read as the reverse complement.
GATTAAGAGCAGAAAAGCTCCTGAACTAAGAGTTCTCTTCTCCCTTGCTGGAAAGAGTTCCAGATAGACCAGAAAATCCACTTAGCAATTTGGAACATGCCTTTATTTTTTATTAATTAGGTATCCAATAGGCATAAGCCACATTACATTGATAAGTTCAACTGATAGGTGGGTCCATGGGGAGGGTATATACTCAGAAATGGCTTGCCAATACAGACCCAGGGAAAAGGAAGAATAATCTAGAAGTTCCTCCTTATGGGCATCTGAATAAGATTGAATCAGACTGAAGTTCTAGTCTTTCCAGGGCTGGGTAACATGTTCTTTAGGCCTGTGCCCTACCTGAGTATTTGCAAAATAAAGCTGCCTTACTCATAATCTGTATCACCATGTTTTGCATAAAATTTCTCATTATCCATCACTTTGAATAAAAATATATGGCTCATAGGTATAATAAGACTCAGTCACAGCATGGGATATATTGAGTGTATAATACTATTAATTTTTTCTCCTCCTATGTCTTAGTTATGATTAATGGAATAAAATCAGCAAGATAGTAGTATATCATCAAAGGATCACTCCATCACTGAGATTGCAATCCTACCCAGATAACAGAGGGCAGAAAAGTTCAGCTGTCATACAAGTAAAAAGGACATGCCAGCTGAAGATGCATAGTTGTAACACTAAAACTTAATGTTTCAATATAAATGTAGATAAACTGGGATTGTAAGGCTTATCAATATGTAATTTTACAGAAAATAGATTGTGTTGATATCACTGTGTTTTTGAGGAAACCAAAAAGAATTTCTTCACACCTTAATTTTGTAGGAAGATACTTGCACATGAGGGATTCTATAACAGTAATATTATAAAAGGTGTTTTTTCTTTTCTATAAACTGCATGAAGGTGCATTCCTGTAAACATAGTATTTGGGAAGTGAAAACAGGAGTCTTGGCTACAAAGCTAGTTCAAGGCCATCCTGGGATTCACAAGACACTGTCACACATTAAAATATTTCTTCTGGATTAATGAGCCTATAGAAGGGTTTTCACCTTCTTTCCTGACCTTTTTATAGTATAATAGTCTGCCATTATTTAAAAAAAAAATGTTTGTTTATTTTTATTTATTTGAGAGCAAGAGAGAGAGAGAGAGAGAGAGAGAGAGAGAGAGAGAGAGAGAGAGAGAATAGGTGTGCCAGGGCCTCCAGCCACTGAAAATGAACTCCAGATGCGTGCACCCCCTTGTGCATCTGGCTAATGTGGGTCCTGGGGAATCGAGCCTCGAACCAGGGTCTTTAGGCTTCACAGGCAGGTGCTTAATCACTAACCCATCTCTCCAGCCCTAGTCTGCCATTTTTTGTGTGAAAGGAATATATTCTAAGATCCTCAGTTGATATATGTAACTATCTATATCTATATCATCTATATCTCTATCTATCTATCTATCTATCTATCTATCTATCTATCTATCTATCTATCTGCTGCAGTTTTTCTAATAGACACACCTGTGATTAAATTTATTAAATAGGCCCAGTAAGTGATTAATAATAATCACCCATGGTAAAATAAAATATTGAGATACAGGTTACGTGACTGTGTTCTCTCTCAACATATTTCATTATTCGCAACACTTTATGGCTTTTCTTTGTCATATCTTTATTGCTGGTATCATTGTCCTTGCATTATAGCATCAGTGAATAAATTGTGTTTTTCTGAAACACAGTTTTAGGTACTATACCCATTGCTCTAATTCCTAAGTATGTAATAATCAGGTTAAGAATGCACTGTGGACACCCCAGACAGAAATGATTCCTGTCCCACTCCTGGGCAAATGAAGTTACATGGTATGTGAGTTTACTACTCCACTCAAAATTTTATGGCATTTAAAATCTCTGGATTATTTATTTCTAGAATTTTCAATTTATTGTTTTGGTCCCTGATTGTAGCTATCTAAAACCACAGAAAGTGAAATCTTGGGTAGAGGAGTAAGGATACTATGCTGCATCTGTACACAAAAGCTCTGCCATCTACCGAGCTCTTTCAGCCAGTGCTTTTTATTCTAGTGACAGTTTATTCCAAAAACAGATAATAATCTAAGAAGTAAACTTGGTGCGTACTTCAAGTCAGATGAGTGGTTTGATCTCATTATCTCTCATGTAAAATGGTAGTTCAAAATGTAATACAACTTTCAGGATAATATTAGCAAATGGAATACAACTGTATCAGAGATTTTGGTGAGTTTTGAAAACAGTGGATACAAAACATAAAAAATTAAAAAGGGAATACAGCTAGCTAACATCTACATAATGTATGTGCCACATGGCTTCTAACTGTTCTGTTTTCTCCTGTGGCATTTTAGTACCAATACTGACACTGGTTTAAAATGAACAAATTGTTTTAACATCTGACTGATGTGACTGGACCAGATTAGTACTTTCTAAATCAAATTTTAGTTTCTATGACTAATTTTTAACCACTTGATGTTAACATCATACTTTCCCATTCCATTCTAATGTTAAAACTTCCAACTAATGGTTACCAAGAAAAGCCACACATTCCCAGGAGTGATTGCACGGGGGAACTCAGCAGAGCCACATTTAGTTTCTCTGCATCTGTGGAAGCGACCATGGACCCATTTCTAAAAACAGCATTCTGTTCCAGAAGCCTAACATATGTCTCAAAAGGATAAAATTGATATTTTTAGGTCAGTGATGTCATCAGATGTACATTATTTTCTGGAGGTTCCAAGAGCATGTTTCTTTGTTCTGGTGTCTTATTGCCCTTTGTTGACAGCCCCAAAATTGTCTTACCCACAATTCGTTGAGATTTCCTACATTCTTCCCATCTCCATGGCCCAGGAATTATTTCCATCTAAAAAATGAATGTGAAGAAGGCTTTTTCTCATGCATTACATTGATACAATCTTTTGTCTTCCACTTTCAGCATTTAAAGATCCTGGACATGTCTCTGGACTCATAAGATTCTGCATGAGCCCAACCTGTCCTCTTTAAACTTTGTTGACCAAGAACTTTAATTCCATTTATTATTTTTATTTACTACTTTTCAGAGGTTAACAAATGAACGTGTTTCAGGAACCATTATTCTATCAACATTCACTTAATGTGTAAATCAACCCAATATTTCAGCCACAATTTACTTAGATTACTTTTGGAAGTGAGAACAATAGTATTAGTGTCAAAACAAACAAAGTAATGCAAAATTAATATACTTCAGCAACTGTTAAGGTATTATGAAGTCAGTAAGTAAAAATAGGCTGGGATGGAAATAGAGCCTTTATGGAATCTCAAATCAAATGGTATTTTTTATAATTATATGGCTGTTAGTAATAATGAAATAACTAACAGAGAAAGTTGAGAGCAATCCTAAAATGTGAAATGAAAGGACACAACTAAGAAAATATTGAGCAAATATGAAGGTAGCTGTGGGTTACTTCCAGGAGCAATTTGTATCTAATTGAATTTTGGGAAACAAAGAACGGAAACAGACAACTTAGGAGAGAGAAATATAAATAGAAGGAATCACCTTTCCTTCAACCTCTCTAGATATTTCCCTTTCTCTGACAGCATTAACTACTATCTTTAACCTTATATTACAGCATTTTGATGCATTATCTCTGTGAAAAATCGGTAGCATTTCTGTATGCAAATGACAAATATACAGAAAAAGAAATAAAGGACATAGTCCCATTTTCAATAGCAACAACAACAACAAAATACCTAGGAATAATATTAACCAAGGAAGTAAAGATATATACAACTAAAATACAAAAACTCTCAAAAAAGAAATTTAGGAGGACTTGAGAAGATGGAAAGACCTCACATGCTCCTGGATAGGCAGAATTAACATTGTGAAGATGACAATCCTACCAAAGGCAATATATAGATTTAACACAATTCCAATTAAACTCCCTACAGTGTTCTTCACAGAGATAGAAAAAAAGATCTTAAATTTCATATGGAAAAACAGAAGGCCTCGCATATCCAAACATATCCTCAGCAAAAGAAATACCTCTGGTGGCATCACCATACCTGATCTAAAGCTATACTACAAAGCCATAGTAATAAAAACAGCATGATAATGGCATAAAAACAGGAGTATAGACCAATGGAATAGACTTGAGTACCAGGACATAGGGTCAAGCAACTATAGCTACTTAATATTCAACAAAGGCCAGAACAATATATGCTGGAAAAAAGATAGCATCTGGGCTGGAGAGATGGCGTAGCGGTTAAGCGCTTGCCTATGAAGCCTAAGGACTCCGGTTCAAGGCTCGGTTCCCCAGGTCCCACGTTAGCCAGATGCACAAGGGGGCGCACGCGTCTGGAGTTCGTTTGCAGAGGCCGGAAGCCCTGGCACGCCCATTCTCTCTCTCTCCCTCTACCTGTCTTTCTCTCTGTGTCTGTCGCTCTCAAATAAATAAATAAAAATTAAAAAAAAAAAGATAGCATCTTCAACAAATGGTGCTGGACAAACTGGATAACCACATGCAGGAAACTAAAACTTGATCCACACATTTTACCATGCACTACACTCAAATCCAAATGGATCAAAGACCTCAACATAAGACCAGAAACTCAAATACTACTGCAAGAAAATTTAGGAAGTACTTTCCATGATATAGGAGTGGAAAAAGACTTCCTGAACAAAACGCCAGTGGCTCAAGTTCTTAAACAGTCACTCAACCAATGGGATCATATGAAGCTGAAGAGTTTCTTTACAGACAAGCATATAATAAGCAAAGCCAATAGAAAACCCAAAGAACGGGAGAAAATATTTGCAGTTTATCCAACTGATAGAGGCCTAATCTCTAGAATCTACAAAGAACTCAAAAGTCTAAACAATAAGAAGACAATTACACCACTCACAAAATGGGGCGCGGAGTTGAACAGGCAATTCACAGAGGAAGATATACAAATGGCAAACACACACTTAAGAAAATGTACATCATCCCTAATGATCATAGAAATGCAAATTAAAACAACTATGAGATTCCACCTTGCCAAAATAAGGATAGCCAATATCAAAAATCAAATGAAAATAAATGCTAGCGAGGATGTGGAGAAGCAGGAACACTCATTCATGGTTGGTGGGAATGTAGGATGGTACAACCACTTTGGAAAGCAATATGGAGACTCCTGAATAAGCTGACTACAGAAATACCAACAGACCCATTTATACCCTTACTGGGCATCTACCCTAAAACCTTCAAACCACAGGCCACAGAGATTGGCTCAACCATGTTTGTAGTGGCTCAATTCATAATAGCTAAAAGCTGGAATCAACCCAGATGTCCATCATTAGAAGAATGGATAACAAAGGCGTGGTATATCTAAACAATGGTGTTCTATACAGCAGTAAGAAAAAATGACACAAAGAAATTTGAGGAAAAATGGTTGAACCTGGAATAGATCATTCTCAGTGAACTTACCAATCACAGAAAAAAAATTGACACATAGTCTCACTCATCTACAACACCTAACCTGAATCTACCCAAGATATCTTACATACCCAGCAAGCACCTCATGGACTAGACAATAGGAAGGATGAGGAGGGTGGGAAGGGCATCAAAGTGTGGAAAACAGTAATCTGGACCCAAACGGCAATGGTAGCATAAAATTCTACTTCCTAAAAGACAGACCAAATGGCTGAACTTTCACTAGACCCTTACAGGAAACACCTGAACCACAAGACACTGGGGAGGGTAAGATCAAGACTAACCTAAATCTTCTACATCTTCCCTCCCTCCCTCTCCCCCTCTCCCCTCTATCTCTCTCTCCTCTCTCACTCTTGTATATTAGTTAAGTTTTTCCTCAATTTCCTAGTGGGCACTGACCTGTAACCCCCACTTCCAGTTTGGGGCTACCATCCACAATGAGCTTTTGATCAGAGAAACCTACAAGGTTTCCCAAAACAATAACAGACTTCTGTCAGAGTACTTGATGACCCACCAAAGGCCAATGGTAAAACCCTATTGCTGAAGACTCCATACGCAGCTGACACGTAAAATGTAATGGCATGTCTGGACGCCAGGAGAGAGTCAGTCCCCAGACAGTCAGCCTGTCTAGTGCCAGAAGGTGCTACATGGGCGACTGGGGGAAATGACCAATATCTGTCCAAGCTACTCATTGTCTAACCTAATTAGCAACAAATAACCTGATGTGATGCCCACACAAGTGCAATAGTGACATACAGACATGGTGGGGAACCAACTGCTCTTTATTTGATTAACTGATCCCCTCAGTGGTACGAGACACATAGCTGGAGCTGGGAAACAAGTCAGAACCATACCAAAACATAAGTCCACTCTCCAATATCAAGCTACCATCAATCATGGGGTATAAGAGGGCCTACACCTATCAAACTGTCTATCAAAAAAGTAAATGCTGGGCTGGGGAGATGGCTTAGTGGGTAAGCGCTTGCCTGTGAAGCCTAAGGACCCCGGTTCGAGGCTCGGTTCCCCAGGTCCCACGTTAGCCAGATGCACAAGGGGGCGCACGTGTCTGGAGTTCGTTTGCAGAGGCTGGAAGTCCTGGCGCGCCCATTCTCTCTCTCTCCCTCTGCCTTTCTCTCTGTGTCTGTCACTCTCAAATAAATAATTAAAAAAAAAAAAAAAGTAAATGTTATCTCAATTCTCCAGGTGCTAACTTACTCTCCGTTGGAGAATATGCTTCTCTTTTTCAGATACATGCAGATCCTAAGGAGAGAGCTGCCCCAACATACCTCAAAAGGGGCCCAACTGAAACTAAGTACAATTGGCGAAACAAGCAAGGGTCATGTTTTCGTGATGAACCAGATACCAGCACAAAGGGGCAGGAGACCAACGCAGAGAAAAATCAACTCCTACCAAATCAGAGAGCCAGATCCTCAGAGGCCCCCAACATGTCAGCACTGAAGCAGACCAAAAATGAACCCAACATGGCTCTGGGAAATTTTGCGGAAGAGGGGGCGGAAAGAATGTCAGAGTCACATGTTGGGTCATGATATACAGAGACATTTATCATACCAATAACTATGAGCTAACTCCACAATGCACGACCCATTTACATCAACAAGTATGGTCCAATGGGAGGGGGTAGATCATGGATGAGCCTAAATAATGGTACCAAACTGCCTGTATTTGCTGAAAAGAAAACTAATCAATTAAATTTAAAAAAATATTTAAATATTATCCACATATTTGAAAATTGTCAATAAATAGGTTTTAAATGATTTCTTCAGAAATACTATTACTATCTGAACATAGTAACAGCTATTAAAATTTGCTCTGAATGTCTAAAATAAGCAATATATAGCCCCCACTGAGAGTTATGGCTGAGATATAAATATGTTACCAATATTAACCAGTTAAGTAATATAATTATGTAATAGTTGATTTTTATTTATACAGGCTATTCCATGATGCTTCAATAAATCCAGCAGCCATTTATATTCCCACTAGCTATTAACAAGTGCACTTTTATTTTCTTCATCTTGAGCCACATTTGTTTTCAGTTTTTTGATATGTCATCCTAAAAGAGTGTGATGGTGACTTTTTGTACATTCCTTGTTGATTTAGCATATTGAATATCTTTTCATGGTCCTTGTTTTCACTTATATGTCATTTTAATTTTAAAAAAAAAAAAGATCATGGGGCTGGAGAGATGGCTTAGCAGTTAAGGTACTTGCCCCCAAGCCTAAGGACCCAGATTCACTTCCCCAGGACCTATGTAAGCCAGATGCACAAGGGGATGCATTTGGAGTTTGTTTGCAGTGGCTGGAAGTCCTGGCATACCTATTCTCTCTCCCTCTCTCCCTGCCTATTTCTATATCTGTCTCTCAAAAAAATGAATAGAAAATAAATAAAATATTTAAAAAATCACTAAGGACCTTGGCCTATTTATAATGGGATCATTATTATTTTTACTTATTTTGCTAGTGACTTAAGCCAGTTCTCTAAATGTTTTGTTGATTAACCCTTTATTAGATACACAATTGTAACATTGATATGGAATCACAAAAAAGCCCAGGGACCTAGAACAAGCTTGAGAAAGGAGATCAAAGATGGGGGCCTCATACTTCATGATTTCCAGCTGTGATACAAAATTGTAGTAACAAAATAGTCTAATACTGGAAGAGGAGAAGGCAAAAACAATAGCAGAACTGAAACCAAGTTTTGGGGCTTAAGAGATGCTAAGAAACTCGGTTCACTCTCTGGGCCAGCATGAGTGCCTCTGGAGACCTGAAACTACTCACGTTCCAATCTCCACAACCCATGTAAAATGTCACCATGTACTTGTATAACTCCAGTTCTGAAAAGGGAAGCAAATACAAGGGAATTACCATGCTTGGATCATTGATAAGATTGAGTATCATTAATAAGGGACTCTGACTTAAACAGAACAGGCAGAAGACCAATGGTGCAGGAAAACGAATGTTCTGCTCTGATTACCGCAGCTGAGTGCATGGATCACTGAAAGAGCACATACAAATGCATATATCACACTCAAATAACACATACATACACTCAAATGCACACATACCCCTCATTACATATACACCTTCACACAAGCAAAAATAATGTATTTTTTTAAAAAGAAGTATTTTGTCATATCAGATTGTACAAAATTAAATCTACTCATGTTAGCTGGGTTAATTTTTTTCACAAAGTTGTATAGTATCCAAAATTAACTTCTAGTCAATAAACATTGTTAACAAAATTATATAAACACAAGCAAAGTATCACATTAGATTTTTCTCATACACGTTCCATAAAAATCTATTAAAATGTATAAAAACTCTAAGAAAATGACATAAGAGACTACAACAAAACAGATGAGAACAACAACGTATATCCTAGTAATAATGTTTTGAATGTGATATTGTTACAAGCAGCTTCTCATTGTTGGTTGAAAACATTCAGCAAGAGAACCTTGTAGGATGAAAGGGATTAGTTTAGCTTGCAGACTTGAGGGGAAGCTCCATGATGGCAGGAGGAAACAGTGGAATGAGCAGAGGGTGAACATCATCTCCATGCTAACATAAAATGTATAACAGCAACATGAGAGTGTGACAAACACTGACAAGGGGATGCTGGCTATAAAAACCATAAACCATCCCAACATTACCTCTAGGAGTCTCCAATTCCTGAATTGCCATCAGCTGGGGACCTAGCATTCAGAACAGGTAAGTTTATGGAGACACATTAATCAAGCCACTGCAGATGCCTAATACATAAATGAAAAGAAGCTGTTATAGTAAAGTGAATGGTATAGTCTGCATGTTGGTAAAGTCTTAAGTCTCTCCACAGTGATGCATTCAGATTTCACGTGTTACAATGTAATAATATGCCTCTTAAATTTGAAGAAAACCAGTCTTGCAATCTGTCTCTTGGTGACTAGACATCAGTTAATCACCTGCCAGCCCCAACGTGGGACCTTTGCATCTGTCATATAGATCCATTCTCTTTGACAGAGGCCTCAATGTGGGCCATGCTCATCTGTGTTTAATTTCTTTTTTCATTATTGTGTATACAGCCATGATGGTACCATTGTTTACCTTCTCCCTGTTATCCCCCATGAGGATTGTGGGTGTTTCAATGTGGGGCTGGCTATCAGTTAGGAAAGGCAATGTCTTAGTGCTTACTGACCCAACTTATGGCTCTAACAATCTTACTGTCCCCTCTTCTACAAATTTCCTATGAGCCATGTTGGGTTCATTTTAGGTCTATTTTAGTTATGAGGTCTTGTGAGTCTCTCTGTCTCTGGTTATCTGATTTGGTAGGAATTGAGTGTTCCCTGTGTCTGTCTCCTTCACCAAAAAACCAGCTCTTGCTCACTATCCCACTAACTCTATGATTTCAGCTGGTGCCCTGGTGGGGTACAATGGGCTGATTCTGTCTTCAGGTTATGCATCCATCTGAAAAAGAGAAGCAAATTCTCCAATGGAGAGTGAAGTCAGTACAAGATACATGGGTACCCATTAGTATTTTAGAGAGAATTTAATAGGTGTAGGCCTTCTTTTAGCCCACTATTGGTGGGAGCTTGATATTGGAGAATGGGCTCATTTATGGATGTGGTTCTTACTTATTTCCCTCTTCCAGGTATGGGATCCATTCCACTAAACAGATCCATTAGACAAGTCAAGAGCAGTTGGTAATTCGCCATGGCTGTGTGCTACTAATGTACTTGTGTGAGCATTGCTTCAGGGTCATTGCTACTGATTAGCTTAGACCACAGTTGCTTAGACACATGTTGGCCATTTTCCCCCAGCTGCTCATGTTACACCTTCTGCCACTAGACAAGCTGTCTGGTGATTGACTCTCTCCAGCCAGGTCATTCCAAGTTCCATCCCAACAGCATATGGTGTCTTTGGCAGTAGGGTCTTAACATCAACTTTAGGTGGGTCATCAAGTACTCTGACAGAATTCTGTCTACTTTTGGGAAACCTTGTAGGACTCTTTGATCAACAGCTCATTGTGGATGTTACCCACATGCTGGTACTGGGAGTTACAGGTCAATGCCAAGGGAGAAGAAGAAAGAAAAATATAGATAATATAAAAGGTGGGGGGGGGGAGAGAAAGAGGAGAAGGTTCAGGATAGACTTTAATATACACTATCCAGGCCCCTGATATCCAGGCACCTGATGAAGGTTCAACTTTTTGGTATGGGATGTAGGATTTTATGGTAACATTAACATTTGGGTCCAGATTGCCTTCCTTACCCACCCCTCCTGCTGCACCATCCATATTGTCCAGTAGTCCTTGAGATGTTTATTATGTATGTCAGCATCAAGGGCAGATTCAGGTTAGGAGCCACAGATGAGTGACGCCATGTGATGATTATCTTTTTGTGATTGGGTGAGTTCACTGAGAACGATTTGTTCCAAGTTTGACCATTTTCTTCAAATTTCATTGTGTCATTTTCCCTAACTGCTGCATAGAATTCCATCATATAGATATAACACATCTTAGTTATCCATTTATCTAATGATGGACATCTGGGTTGATTACTGCTCTTAGATATCATGAATTGAGCAGCTATAAACTTGGCTAAGCAAATATCTCTGAGCAAAGGTTGAAGCTTTTAGGGTAAATGTCCAGTAAGAGAATGACTGTTGGTAGCTCTGTAGTCATCCTTTTCAGGAGTCTCCATATTGGTTTCCATAGTGATTGTAATAGCTTACATTCCCACCAACACTGAATGCGAGTTCCTTTTTCTCCACAACCTCACCAGCATTTGTTGTCATTAGATTTTTTAATGTTTGCTATCCTTACTGGGGTAATTTGGAGTCTTAAGGTTGTTTTAATTTGCATTTCCCTGATGATTAGGGATATTGAACATTTGCTTAAATGTGTTTTTGCAATTTGCATTTCTTCCTCTGAGAACTCCCTGTGCAGTTCTCTGCCCCATTTTCTGAGAGGGTTGGCTCACTTTTAATTGTTTAGGTTTTTGAGCTCTCTGTCCAGTGTGTATCTGGCAAAAGTTTTCTCCCATTCTGTGAGTAATTTATTGGCTCTGCTTATTGTATGTTCATCTGTGAAAAAGCTTTTCAGCTTCCTGAATTCCAATGGTTGAGTGATTGTTTTATTTACTGAGCTACTGGGGTTTTATTTAGGATCTCTTTCCCCACTCCCATATCATGGAAAGTTCCTCTTATTTTTGCTTCCAATAGTAGCAGGGTTTTCATTCTTATATTGAGGTCTTTGATCCATTTGGACTTGATTTTTGTACATGGTAAAATGTGTGGATCAAGTTTCATCTTTCTGCATTTACTTGTCCAGTTTGTCCAGCACCATTTGTTGAAGATGCTGTCTTTTTTCCATTCTACATTGTTAAGGCCCTTGTCAAATATCAAGTAGCTGTAATTACTTGACCTAGAGTCCAGGTCTTCAATTCTGTTCTGTTGGTCTACATTCCTGTTTTTATGTCAGTGCCATGTTGTTTTAATTACTATGGCTTTGTAGTATAGCTTTAGATCAGGTATGGTGATGCCTACAGAGGTGTTTCTTTTGCTGAGGATATGCTTGTGGATCTGCAGCTTTCTGCCATTCCATATGAATTTTGAGATAATTTTTATCTATCTCTGTGAAGAAAGATGTTGGGATTTTTATTGGTATTGCATTAAATCTATGTATTGCTTTTGGTAAGATTGTCATTTTCACAATGTTAAATCTACCTACCCAGGAGCACAGGAGGTCTTTCCATTTTCTCAAGTCCTCCTCTCTTTCTTGAGTATTCTTATGTTTTCATTGTTAAGGCCTTTCACCTTCTTGGTTAATATTATTCTGAGGTATTTTATTTATTTTGATGCTTATAAATATGTGACAACATCACTTATTTCTTTCTCTATACTTTTGTCTTTTGCATATAGAAAGCCTACTGAGTTTTCTGCTTTTATTTTGTATCCTGCCACTTTACTGAAGGAGTTAATCACTTTTAAGAATTTTGAGATGGAGGTTCTCAGGTCACTTATGTATATTATCATGTCATCTGCAGATAGGGCTAACTTAACTTCTTCCTTTCCAATTTGTATCCCTTTTAACTCTTTCTCCTGTCTTATTGCTTGAGCTAGTACTTCTAGTACTATGTTGAAGAGCAGAGGTGAGAGTGGACACCCCTGTCTTATTCCTGATATCAATGGGAATTCCTTCAGTCTCTCCCCATTAAATATTATTTGGGCTTTAGGATATATATATATATATATATATATATATGGCTTTATTATGTTGAGTTATAGTCTGTCCATGCCTAATCCCTCCAATGTTTTTATCATGAAGTGATGTTATATTTTGTCAAAAGCCTTTCTGCATCTATTGAAATGATCATGTGGTTTTTGTGTTTAAGCTTACTTTTGTGGTGTATTACATTGACACATTTCCCTATGTTGAACCACTTCTGTGCTCCTAGGAAGAAGATTACTTCATCCATTTGGATCATGCATTTGATGTGCTGTTGAATTCAGTTCATGAGAATTTTGTTCAGAATCTTTGCATCTAAGCTTATCAAGGAAATAGTCCTGTTCTTTCTTTCTTTCTTTCTTTCTTTCTTTCTTTCTTTCTTTCTTTCTTTCTTTCTTTCTTTCTTTTTTTTTTTTTGTTTCTTTTGGCATCTCTGCCTTGTTTTCATATTAGGATAATACCAGCTTCACAAAAGGAGTTGGGGAGCTTTCTCTGTTCTCCAATTGTATGGCACAATTTGAGAAGAACTGGTTTCAGTTCTTCCATGAAGGTTTGATAGAATTCAGCTGAGAAGCCATCTGGTACTGGACTCTGGACTCTTTATTTTAGGGAGGTTTTTGTTTGTTTGTTTGTTTGTTTGTTTTTGCAAGGTAGGGTCTCACTCTAGCTCAAGCTAACCTGGAAATCACTATGTAGACTCAGGGTGGCCTTGGACTCACAGTGATCCTCCTACCTCTGCTTCCCAAGTGCTGAAATTAAAGGCATGCACCACCACACCCAGCTTTACAGAGGTTTGTGATTACCCTTTCAATCTTCATGGTTGTGACAGGTTTGTTTAGGAGATTAAGCTGCTCTGGGTTTAGCTTTGGTAGGTGGTATATGTCCAGAAATTCATCCGTTCCTCCATATTATCCAATTTTGTGGAGTAGAGGTTTTTGAAATAAGTTCAGATGATTCTCCCAATTTCACTTATGTCTGTAGTGATCTCTCTTTTTTCATTGTTAGTTCTGTTAATTTGAAGTGTCTCATTTTTTTTTTTTTTTGTTTGATCAAATTGGCCAGGGGTTTATCAATCTTGTTTATTTTTTCAAAGAACAAGCTCTTTGTTATATCAATTTTCTTAATTGTTTTCTTAGTTTCCAACTTATTAATTTCTGCTCTGATTTTAATGATTTCTTTATGTTTGGAGCTTTTTTGGGTTGGATACTTTTGTTTTTCCAATGCCTTTAGGTGGATGGTTAGGTTATGGATTTGGGATCTCTCGCTTTCTGTCTTTGTTGTGAATGCATTTGTCACAATGAATATCCTCTGAAGACTGCCTTCCTTCTGAAGACCACCTTCATTGTGTTCCATAAGACTTGGTATGCTGTGTTCTCATTGTCATTCATTTCTAAAAATTTTGCTATTTCATTTTTTTTATTTTGTCCACTACCCATTTATTGTTTAAGAGTGTATTATTTAGTGTCCAGGAGTTGGTTGGGTTCCTGGTGCATCTTTTGTTGTTAATTTCTAATACAGCATTGTAATCAAATATCATGCAGGAAGTTATGTCAATCCTGCTAAATATATGGAGATAGGCTTTATGACCCAGTATATGACCTATTTTAGAGAAGCTTCCATGGGCTGCTGAGAAGAATTTGTAATTTTTGGATTTGGGGTAGCATGCTCTGTAGATGTCTATTAGGTCTAGTTGATTTATGGTGTTATTGAGCTCTCTTTCTTCCCTGTTAATTTTCTGTTTGTATGATCTCTCTGCTGCTGACAGTGGAGTATTGAAGTACCAAACTGTGATGGTGTTTGTGGTTATTTCTGTTTTATTGTCAAGTAGGTTTTGTTGTATGAATTGTGGTGCACCTGTGTTTGCATAAAGATTAAAGATTGTGATATTCTCTTGTTGGATCATTCCCTTCATAAGTAAGAAGTGGTCTTCTTTGCCTTTTTTGAATACTATTGCTTTGAAGTATATTTATCTAATATGAGTATAGCTACACCTGCTTGGTTCTTATTTCCATTTGCTTGGAATATCATTTTCCACCCTTTCACCCTGAGTAGGTGTCTGTCTTTAGTGGTGATGTGGGCTTCTTGAAGATAGCAGATTGAGGGGTTTAATTTTCTGATCCATCCTGTTAGCTTATGTCTCTTGATGGGTGAATTAAGGTCATTAATATTTAGGGTAGTAACTGTGAGGTTTTACTTAATGCCTGCCATAATTGTGGTGGTTTATGTGGTTTGGTGTTTTCTTGGCCTTTGTAGTTTTTGTGCCTTCTTGAAGTTTGGCTATTGTTATGTGCTTCTTGTAGACACTTGAGGTTGGTTATTTGAATCTTCTCTGTGGAGCATTCTCTGAATTACTTTCCATAAGTATGGCTTTGAGTTTATATAGTTGTACAGCTGAGTTTTATTGTGGAAAGTTTTTCTTTCACCACCTATTATGAGGGATACTTTTGCTGGGTAGAGTAGTTTGTGTTGGGAGCCATAAGTTCTGAGACTTTTTAGTGTTCCATTCCAGGCCCGTTTGGCTTTTACACTTTCCATGGAGAGGTCTGAAGTAATTCTGATGGGGTATCCCTTTTAAGCAATGTGTTATCTCTCCCTAGCTGCCTTTAGTACTTTTTCTTTGTGATCAAAGTTTAGAGTCTTGATGGTAATATGTCTTGGAGAATTTCTGCTTTGATCTAGTCTATGTTGAGTTCTGTTAGCTAATTATAACTTGATGGGAATATATATATATATATATATATATATATATATATATATATATATATATATATATATATATATATGTGGAGAGAGAGAGAGAGAGAGAGAGAGAGAGAGAGAGAATGAGAAACTTTTCTTTAATAAATTTGTTGAGTGATTTTTCCATGCTTTTGGTCTGTATTTCTTCCCCTTCTGGTATGCCCATGATCTGAATGTTGGGATGGTTAAGGGTATCACAAAGTTCTCTTATGTTCTTTTCACAAGTTTTTCAAGTTATTTAAACTTTTGGACTCATGAACTGTTTCTTTGTTTTGCTTTCCAGTTTTGAGTTTCTATCATCCACATGGATGATTCTATTCTTGAGAGCTTCTATAGAGTTTTGGGCTTGTTCAATTTGGTTTGTATTTTCTACTGTTTTTTTTTTTTTTTTTTATGTATAGTTTACAACCCTCTGTTGAGGTCTCTTTTTACATCATTTTCTGATTTTCTTAATGTTTCTTGGGGTTCAACCTTGCATTTTAATGTCTTCATTGGGCTTGGCCATCTGGTTACTGAGGTTCTCTTTTTTTATCTTTCTTTCAGATAATTTAACTATCTTATGAACACTTCCTTGTTGTTTTCTATTACTTTATTATCTGGTTAGACACCATTCATACAATTATTGGTCCTTTGTTTACTTTCTGCAAGTTCTGCTATTTGCTTGGCCAGGGTTGCATAGTTTGCATCTTCATTTGGGGGTTCTGTTCCTATTGTCTCTTCTATGTTTTGATTATAGACATCCATTGTGGTATTGGACAATCTAGTTGGATTTACTTGCATCTGATTTTTTGTGTTATTCCTTTTGTATTGTGGTCATCCATTTATAATGGTTCAGAAAGCTTAGGATGTGGGACACTAGTGTGCTGGCCAGGGGTGGGGAGCACAGTGGTGAGTGGGATTCAAATCAGCCTTGCAGTTCACAAAGGCTAGGGCAGAGACACTACCCTGGATCCCTGTTTGAGGGTGGGAGGGGGCAGCAGTGAGTGGGATGACAATCAGGAAGCTGAGAAGGGCTGGGTAGGAACAGTGACTGGGATGGTAATCATGTGCAATTTTCAGCAAGAATGGGTGGGAACAATGACTGGGGCAGTGATAGCATGCAGGGGTCAGCCAGTCTGGTTGAGAATGGTGATTGGGATGGTGTTAGCAGCCATCGACCTTGACAGGTGGTGGGAAAGCCTAGGGTGGAGAACCTAGCCTGCTACTTTGGGTCCATTTGGCCTGCAGTTAGGGCAGGAGGGACCTCCTACTAGCACTGGGGATAGGACGGCTGTTTGAGGGGATTGGGTGACTGGTGAGCTTCCCAAGAGTGGGAGAATCAGTGGATTCCCTATTTTGCTCCTCCACATCCTCCCACTGGAAGCCTACTAGAATCAGCAAATCCCTAAACAACCCCCCCCACCCATAAGGGTCTTGCCTGTTCTTCCTTGTGAGGTGAGGTTAGACAGATGCCATCTTGACCAGAAGTCATCTTTGATTAATTTTAATGGTGAAGGCCATCTTCTCTAAAATCTTTCATAGAAAATCTGACTTCCTGGTTTATCACTATTCCATATCTTGAATATCCCTTCCAGCTTCCCTGTTGTGGTAATATCTTGGGGAGGAAAAAAGGATGATTTATATTCTAAATACTGTAACTAATTTAAAAGCCAGAAAAATCAGTAGTGTGTGTGTGTACTTAAATAATTTTCTTTATATAACTTGCTATCTTATGACATGATAATAAGCAGAAGATTTAATAATGGAGAAAATGAAATCAAACATTGGGGGTTTTAATATACTTCTTTGTCACTTCTTTACTTAAAATTCTGTAAAGTTATGTCTACCCTGTTTAGCCATCTTCACATGACATGTACAAGCTTTTAGAAGTTTATAATCTCATTATTTGAGTGGGATGGTACTTAAGTCATGTTTCCTATTAGAACACATTGATTGAAGAATCAGTGATAACTGCCCAATATTTATGACAGTAACATAAGTGTCTTTCAAGTTAGCAATAATGAGATATAAACTTTTAAAAAAAAGCATAAATAGGGTGGGAGAGATTGCTCAGTGGTTAAGGTGCTTGTTTGCAAAGCTTAACAATTTGGGTTTGTTTCCCCAGTACTTATATAAAACTTATATAAAACCAGATATATGCCACATATATTTGGAGTTTATTTACAGTGGCTGGAAGCCCAGGCATGCACATTCTCTTTTTCTCTTCTCTGTCTACTTACAAATAAAGTAATTAAAAAATATTAAAAGCATAAAGGTTGTCACTTCTTGAAGAATGAAAAATTAACCAAGAAATAGAATTAACCATCTTTTTCACTGTTTGGTACTATATTTAAATATTTTTTAAAAAATTTATTTATTAGAGACAGAGAGAGGGAGGGAGAGAGAGAATGGGCATGCCAGGGTCTCCAGCCACTGCAAATGAACACCAGATGCATGCACCCCCTTGTGCATCTGGCTAATGTGGGACCTGGAGAATCGAACCAGGGTCCTTAGGCTTCACAGGCATGCACATTACCTGCTAAGCCATCTCTCCAGCCCTTGGGACTTTTAAAAATATGTATTTATTACATTTTGGGGCATGTAGCTTTACTCAGACAGTCCTTCAACTTTACCATAGAGCTAGTCATTTCAAAAAGAGAAAGTTACGATAAATGTCTCTGCATATCATGACCCAACATGTGACTCTGACAGTCTTTCTGCCCCCTCTTCCTCGAAATTTCCTTGAGCCATGTTGCGTTCATTTTTGGTCTGCTTCAGTGATGAGGTGTTGGGGGTCTCTGAGTCTCTGGCTTTCTGGTTTCGTAGGAGTTGATTTTTCTCTGTGTTGCTCTCCTTCCCCTTTGTGCTGGTATCTGGTTCATGAGGAAAACAGCACCCTTGTTTGTTTCACCAATTTTCCTTAGTTTCAGTCGGGCCTCTTTTGAGGTATGATGGGGCAGCTCTCTGCTTAGGATCTGCATCTATCTGAAGAACTGTGGGCTAACTCCATAATGCAGGACCCATTTACATCAACAAGGAGGGGCCATTGGGAGGGGGTAGGTCATAGATGAGCCTAAACAATGGTACCAAACTGCCTGTATTTGCTGAAAAGAAAACTAATAAATTAAAAAAAAATGAGAAAAACTCCAAAACAAATAAAGTTGTAAATACTTAAGAAAAAAAAAAAAGAGAGAGTTAAAAGTGGAATGCCAAAGCAGTATCCTACAATCACCATCCTTTCTCTCACAGGAATAATAAATTGCAATATTGAGGAAGATGTAATAGATAGAAATCCTTTACATATTCATCAAAAATATTACATTTGTGGCAATCAATGTATACCAGATTCACTTTTGTAGTGTTATATAAGAACAGATAATATTGGAGAGAATTGGAAATATTGTTTGAAAGATTGTTTTTCTTTTGTAAGTGATACCTTTAAAATTGGCTATGGGAATTTCCTTCTCATAAACATCTTTAACCAAGAAGTCAAGATTTTTGTGTTCAAAATATCTAATTTATTTTATATGTTCTTATAGAGAGAATTATTCACTGACCTACAAGATTACTTGGCCAGGAAGTCATGCAGTATGACATGATTCCACTTCTTAGAAGTAAATAGTCCATAAAAAATGAGATAGAGAGAAAATTAGCAGCCAATTAGGGAGGAGCAAGGGTGGTATAATAAATTTAGCCTCCTTGGGATGGAGCCCAAGAAAGGGTAATAGGTGGGTAAAAATAATAATAATAATAATAATAAAAATTAAAAGTAGAAACTAAAAGCTGAAGTTACAGGAAAGAGTCATGAAGGGGAGAAAATACTGTTCAGTAAAAAATATTGCTTAGGGACTTCTGGTTAAGGTGGCAGTGTAGTAACCATGCCAAAGCAGCTTAGCGGAGAAAAAGCCAAAAAAAAAAAAAAAATCAAAACAACAACAACAACAAAAACCCAGAAAGATACGCTATTCTAAAAAAATGATGTGTATAAGAAATTACCATCTGCAGCAGGAAAGTAGGAGAAACCCAAACCATCTAGAACCCACATAGGCAGGCACAAGTGGCTCCAGGATTAGTGGAACCAGGTCTGCAGGGCCACAGCTGTAAGCCTTGCCCTGAGGTGCAGGAAAAGCCAGCTGAGGGCATTTTCCACTCACACCAGCCTGCTCATAAACTCAAGAAAATGTGAAGTGGGGAGGGCAGAGAAAAATGGAGCAGCTCTTGAGGAAGCCAATCACAAGGACCAGTGGGAAAACATCAACCACCATACACAGCCTCCCCTCCCCCATGGCCAGCACAAGTGCCAGCAAGCACCAGAGACCAGGGAAAGGGAGCTCACAGCACCCAGCACTGGTGACCAGAGCAGTAATCCAGCAACCCAGCCAGCCTATTTGAACCCACAGCACAGCTTAGAGGGAACCAAGCAGTAGCCCAACATAAATGAGACTAAAATCATCCCAAAAGGTAACTGGGATTACACCAAGAAAATACCCAGCAAATAAGCCAGGTATATAGGCTTGAATCGGAAGTGGTAATTGCACCTTCCAGATCAGCATAAATTACATGTCAAATCAGATGCATGGTCAGATTTGCCATTCTTAAATAAACTATATTTTGTGCTTGCCATTTGTTGCTTCTTGAATTATAGTGCCTTTGTTTCCTCATCTGTTATACATTAGGGAAGGGCCTCACTTGGTCACAAGCTGACTTGGAAACCTCAAAAGCCCAGAAATCTTAGCTGCCTAGTTGACAGGATTAAGGGTGTGGGGCAACACACATCCTAAGGGACTGTGACTTTGTGCATCTGGTTGTCATAATATCGACTCTTGCATAAATACTCTGTGCTGTTTTTCATGGAATGTGTACATTGTTTAGTTAAATTTTGGAATCTGCTGTATTTTGTTCCACTCAGCCTACTTGAATGCTCTCATAGCAGGCAAACCCAACATCTAGGGTCACTTTTGTACATACTCTGAGAGTCTTAAGAGCCACACTTAGCACCTTAAGCTCCTACTCTGAAGATATATAACATCAGATTGATTGACACATCTAATAATACTGCAGCTAATTAGAAAATCCAAGCATTAAGTTAATCCAAGATGCAAAAATATATGCATTATAATGAAAGGAAAAATACTGGTTAGAAAAAAGAGACTTCAAATGCACAAAAGTATATAGGCAGAGTAATAACTAAATATAATTATTGCAGCAGGGGCTGGAGAGATTTCTCAGCAGTTAAGGACTTTTAGTACAAAGCCTAACAACCTGGGTTTGATTAACTAATATGCATGGAAAGCCAGATGCACAAAGTGTTGCATGCATCTGAAATTTGTTTGCAGTGGCTGGAGGCTCTGGAATGCTCATCCCCCTTCCCCCAGTATATGGTGGCCTGTCCTCAAGTTACTGTAAGATTCATCAAAAATCTTTAGGTAGACTTTCCTTCATAATTTCTGTCATGATACTTTATGATTTCTCTTATTTGTCCTCCTAATCCTTGGAAACCATTGTTGCTCTAATGTCTTTGTAGTATTGCCTTCTGCTTCGGTCATGTGGCGTGTACCCTTTTTACAGTGGCTTCTTTTACATAATAATGTGCATTTGCATTTTCTCCGTGTCTTTTCATGGGTTAGTATCTCTCTTTTTCAGGCAGTTATTGGGCATGTCTTCATTTGCTTCCTTGGTGAATTGCACATTCATGTTATTGGCCCCATTCTTTTTAAAATAAGGTCATTCATTTATCTTAGAGTATTTTCCATCTTATTATAGTTATGGTAAGTCTTTATTAGGCACTATCTTCTAAGAGACTTATAGTATTATTATTTTAGCTCAGGTATCTAGGGAATTTTGCATTAATATTTTGTTAAGGACTTAGGGCTGTGTACAAATTTATTGCTTTGTATGTAGATACCCACTTATTCCAAAGCCATTTGTGAACCTAAATATTTTAGCTTCATTGTCAAAGATAAGCTAGCTCCATTGTGTCAGTTTAGTTCTAGACTCTCTATTTGGCCAAATTATCTGGATTCTGTATTGCCAGTTCCAAACTGTCTTGAGTATTGACACTTGAAGTAATTTTTGGAGTCAGATCCTTTCAGTCTTCTCACATCCTTCATTCCCTTCAACACTGGGGCCTTTTCCTTCTCTGTTAACTTAGTGATGATTTGACTCAAACTGTGGTGAATCTATAAATCAAGATGAAAATAACAAAAGTGTAGATAATATTGTGTCTTCATATCCAAGGATAAGGACTATATCTCTTTTTATTAGGTTTCTGTGTTAATTTTTAATGTTTAGTAATATATTAAAAAATATTGTACATTTATTTTTTCTAGACAGTCTTTTGATGTAACCAAGACTGGCCTTGAACTCATCATTGTCTTGTAATTTTCTCTCAAGTGCTAGGATTACAAGTATACACCAGATTTCCTGGAAAATTTTGCAACTATTTCAATAGATATATAACTATTTCATTTTTAAAGTATTAATATTAAAAATTAAATTTCCAATTTCTGACATACAGGGTAGCAGTTGTCTTTTTCATATAGCCTTTATATGTTGAGAAATTGCTATAATTTCCCTATAGTTTTATAAGATTTTGTTGATTTCTTGTTTAGATTTTCTTCCTACTGTCCATTGATAGCTGTCAAAAAGGCAAAATCAAAACAATAAAAAATACAAAATCAACAGAAAGACACTAAAGTCTATCACAAGTCAGCATACATTTTATTTCCCTTTCTTGTAGTACATTAGCTATCACTTAGACTGTAATGACAAAACACTGTACTTTTCTGCCCTAAATTTATTTGGAAAACTTCATGTTTCTCAGTTTGAAATATGCTGTTAGTTGTAGTACTTCTATAGATTGTCTACTGCACACTGAAAAATTTATTTCACAATTCCCACCTTCTGGTATATTTAAAAATTATGAGTGGATGTTGAATTTTTCCAAATGCCTTATTTTTATGTAATTATGGATGGCTTTTCTTCTTTTCCATGTTGATGTGGTAGATAATATTAATTAACTCTAGAATGTTAATCTAGCTTGGCATAAATGGGATAGATCTTACTGGAGAGTTGTATGTAATTATTTTAACACAGTATTATTTACACCAATGCCCATAAAAGATATTGGCTTCTTCTATTTTTAAGTTTTGGTCATGTTTTTCTCAGACAATGAGGGAAATTAGTTATTCTGCTTAGGGTTGAGTATTTTTAGAATTCATTTATGAATGTATGGTCAAAGCTTCCAACCAAAGTATGTGGGCTTAGATCTTTCTGTTGTATCAGGTGATTAACTTTATTCTGAACTGGAGAGATGGTCAATGAGTAAGTGAATTTCTTATGCAAGTACTTGGGCCTGTGGAGGCCTGACAGGCTGCTAGATTTTAAATAATTTTTTAATTAATTATTTATTTATTTGAGAGGGACAGACACAGAGAGAAAGACAGATAGAGGAAGAGAGAGAATGGGCGCGCCAGGGCTTCCAGCCTCTGCAAACGAACTCCAGACGCGTGCGCCCCCTTGTGCATCTGGCTAACCTGGGACCTGGGGAACTGAGCCTCCAACCTGGGTCCTTAGGCTTCACAGGCAAGCGCTTAACCACTAAGCCATCTCTCCAGCCCGGCTGCTAGATTTTAATACCCAATACACACATGAACAGTTGTCTGTGGCCTCATGTGTTGGTAATCCCAATCCTGTATGGAAAAAGAAGACAGAGAATTGCCAGAGTTTGTAAAAAGCAAACAAACAAACTAAAGAACCCCAGAAAGTTCTAGGGTCAGTAACAGATACTGGCTCAAATAAGAATGAGTAGTGGACTTCCGGTTAAGATGGCGGCATAGGTACCACGCCAAAGCAGCCTAGGGGGGAAAAAGACCAAAAAAACTCAGCAAAATACACACTTTTACTAAAAAGTGAGGTGTATAGGAAATTGAGGCAGCAGCGGAGAAGTAGAAGAGTTATAGAGAATCCAGAGCCTGCACAGGCGGAAAAGCGGCTCCGGCAGCTCGGCCATCCGCCGCGGCCGCGGCGCAGCAGAAAGCCGCCAGACTCTCGGCTCGAGCCACAGGAAAAGCCAGGTGTGGGATTTTCCCCTCACGCCGCACTCTCCGCAACTCAGGAAACGTGAGGGGAGAGCGGCAGCGAGCAGCGGAGGAGAAGACCGTGAGGTAGAAGAACACGTGGAGCAGTGAGAGATCCAGAGCAGCCGTGGCTCCCTCCCCTCTCCCAACGCCTGAACACAGCTCCAGCGAACACAGCAGCGGCCCGGGACCTGGCCATGCCAACTTGGGCTGACAGCGGGACCCAAGCAGGAGCAGAGTTCGGCAGCAACTTCAGCGGCTCCAGCACTGGTACCAGCGGCCCCAGCAGCAGCGGACCCAGGAGCGGCAGCGGAGGCAGATCCCGCAGCAGCGGCTTCGGGGGGAGCAGCGGCGGTGGACACGGCAGCGGCAGCTTCAGCAGCGGTGGTGGCTCTGGTGGTGGCAGCTATGACAGCAGCAGAGGCAGCAGCAGCGACTCGGTTTGCCCCATAGGAAAAGCAAGTGCCCAGCTCCAGAAATCAGAACAGCAGCCCGACGACCCAGGCAGCAACTTGACTGAGACCAAAATCACCCAAGGTAACTGGGATTGCACCAGGTAAGGGTCTCACTTGGTCACAAGCTGACTTGGATCCCTCAACAGACCAGAAATCTAAACCTCTTTGTTGATAGAGGATCTGGTCATTATAATAACTACTCTTGCATACATACTCGGGGCTGTTTTTGATTGATTGTGTACAGTGTTTAGTTAGATTTTAGAATCTACCTGTATTTTATTCCACTCAGCCTGCTTGAATACTCCTATAGCAGGGAAACTCAACCCCTAAGAACATCTTTATAGATACTCTGGGAGTCTTAAGAGCCACACCTAATACCTTAAGGTCCTACCCTGAAAATATATTACATCAAATCAATTGATACAGCTAAGAATACACAGCTAGCTAGAAACTCCAAGCATTAACTTAATCCAAGATGCAAAAATATATACATTATAACACAAGAAACACTAAAAAGCAAGATGATATAAATCCACCTAAAAGTATTAATGCATCAGAAATGTCCTCCAGTGAGAAAGAGTTAGAGGAAATGCCTGAGAAAGAGTTCAAAAGAATAATTATAAATATGTTCAAAGAGGTCAAAGAACACATGAAAACAATCAAAGAAGAAATCAAAGAGGAAATCAAAGGAATCACAGAAGAGGCAGGACACCAATTTAATGAAATAAAGAAGGAAATACAAGACATAAATAGGGAAATAGAAATAATAAAAAAAAAACAGTCAGAATTACTAGCAGTGAAGAACACAGTTAATGAAATAAAAAACTCTGTAGAAAATCTCACCAGTAGGATGGATGAGGGAGAGGACAGAATATCTAAGCTAGAAGACCAGGTGGCAGACCTAATGCAGTCCAACAAAGAGAAAGACAAACTTATAGAAAAGTATGAGTGGGAATTTCAAGATATTCGGGACACTATGAAAAGATCCAATATAAGAATTCAGGGGATAGTAGAAGGAGAAGAACTCCACTCCAGAGGCATAGTAGGCATCTTCAACAAAATCATAGAGGAAAATTTCCCCCAAATTGGGAAAGAGGTGCCAATACAGATACAGGAAGCCTTTAGAACCCCAGCCAGACAAAACCCAGAAAGAACCTCTCCTCGCCATATTATAATCAAACTTCCAAACACACAAACCAAAAAAAAAATATTGAAAGCAGTTAGAGAGAAAAATCAAGTTACCTACAAAAGCAAGCCCATGAGGATTACAGCAGATTATTCAACACAAACTTTTAAAGCCAGAAGGGCTTGGAGTGATATATTCCAAGTTCTGAAAGATAAAAACTGTCAACCAAGGTTACTTTATCCTGCAAAGTTATCCATTCAAATAGATGGAGAAATAAAGACATTCCATGACAAAAGCAGGTTAAAGGAGTATTTTAAGACAAAACCAGCTCTACAGAAAATACTTGATAGAATCCTCCATGCTGAACAAAAGGAAAAGCACACATATAAGGAACCTAGAAAAAACAAGCTATACTCAAATACCAGTTAACAGAAGAGAGCACAGGTAGAACCAGTTACACACACACACACACACACACACACAAAAATGGCAAACATAAATACACACCTTCCAATAATATCTCTTAATATCAACGGTCTCAATGCCCCAACGAAAAGACATAGATTTGCAGACTGGGTTAAAAAGCAGGATCCTACAATTTGTTGTCTCCAAGAAACTCACCTTTCTACAAAGGATAGACATTATCTTAGGGTGAAAGGTTGGAAGACGGTGTTTCAAGCAAATGGGCCTAGAAAACAAGCAGGGGTTGCTATCCTAATATCAGACAGGGTAGACTTTAGTCCGACGTTAGTCAAGAAAGACAAGGAAGGTCACTTTATGTTGATTAAGGGCACACTCCAACAGGAGGACATTACAATCCTAAACATATATGCACCTAACATGGGGGCTCCCAAATTCGTCAAACAACCACTATTAGAACTAAGGTCACAGATAACACCAAACACAGTGGTGGTGGGTGACTTTAACACCCCACTCTCATCAATTGACAGGTCATCCAGGGAAAGAATAAACAGAGAGGCATCTGGACTAAATGAGGTCATAGAAGGAATGGACCTAACAGATATATACAGGACATTTCATCCAAAGGCTGCAGAATATACATTCTTTTCAGCAGCACATGGAACATTCTCTAAAATAGACCATATATTAGGACACAAAGCAAATCTTAACAAATTCAGGAAAATTGAAATAATTCCTTGCATTTGATCTGACCACAATGGAATTAAACTACAAATCAGTAGCAAGAAAGGCTATAGAGCATACACAAAATCATGTAAACTAAACAATACACTACTAGATGATGAGTGGGTCAATGAAGAAATCAAAAAGGAAATCAAAAAATTTATAGAGTCAAATAATAATGAGAACACAACATACCAAAATCTCTGGGACACAATGAAGGCAGTTCTAAGAGGTAAATTTATAGCCTTAAGTGCCTATATTAAGAAATTAGAAAGGTCGCAAGTAAACGACCTAATGCTTCGCCTTAAAGCCTTGGAAAAAGAAGAACAAGGCAAACCAAAAATTAGTAGACGGGAAGAAATAATAAAGATTAGGTCAGAAATTAATGAGATAGAAACAAAAAGAACAATCCAAAGAATTAATGAAACAAAGAGTTGGTTCTTTGAAAGGATAAACAAGATTGATAAACCCTTAGCAAATCTGACCAAAAGAAAGAGAGGAGACACAAATTAATAAAATCACAGATGAACAAGGTAACATCACAACAGATTCCTGAGAAATTCAAAAAAACATAGGGACATACTATAAAAGCATATACTCCACAAAGTATGAAAATCTGAAAGAAATGGATGATTTCCTTGATCTATATGACCTACCTATATTAAATCGAAATGAGAATAATCACTTAAATAGACCTATAATGAACATGGAGATCCGAACAGTTATCAATAATCTCCCAACTAAAAAAAGCCCAGACCCAGATGGATTCACTGCTGAATTTTACCAGACCTTTAAGGAAGAGCTAACACCATTGCTTCTTAAGCTTTTCCTGGAAATAGAAAAAGAAGGAATTCTACCAAACTCCTTCTATGAGGCCAGCATCACCCTGATACCAAAACCAGGCAAAGATAGAACAAAAAAAGAAAATTACAGACCAATCTCCCTCATGAACATAGATGCAAAAATTCTCAACAAAATATTGGCAAACAGAATACAAGAGTATATCAAAAAGATCATTCACCCTGACCAAGTAGGCTTTATCCCAGAGATGCAGGGATGGTTCAACATACGCAAATCTATAAATGTAATACATTACATAAACGGGTTGAAGGACAAAAATCACATGATCATCTCATTAGATGCAGAGAAAGCATTTGACAAAATCCAACATCCCTTCATGATAAAAGTCCTACAGAGACTGGGAATAGAAGGAACATATCTCAATATAATAAAGGCTATTTATGACAAGCCTACAGCCAACATATTACTAAATGGGGAAAAACTGGAAGCTTTTCCACTAAAATCAGGAACAAGACAAGGGTGTCCACTGTCCCCACTTCTATTTAATATAGTTTTGGAAGTCTTAGCCATAGCAATAAGGCAAGAGATACACATAAAAGGGATACAAATTGGAAAGGAAGAAATCAAGTTATCATTATTTGCAGATGACATGATTCTATACATAAAGGACCCTAAAGAGTCTACTAGCAAGCTGTTAGAGCTGATCAAAACCTACAGCAATGTAGCAGAATACAAAATAAATACACAGAAATCAGTAGCCTTCATATATGCTAACAACAAACACACAGAGGATGAAATCAGAGAATCACTCCCATTCACAATTGCATCAAAAAAAATAAAATACCTTGGAATAAACCTAACCAAGGAAGTAAAGAATCTATACAATGAGAACTTTAAAACACTCAAGCGAGAAATTGCAGAAGACACTAGAAAGTGGAGAAACATCCCTTGTTCCTGGATTGGAAGAATCAATATCGTGAAAATGGCAATCTTACCTAAAGCAATCTACACATTTAATGCAATCCCTATCAAAATTCCAAAGGCTTTCTTCATGGAAATAGAAAAAACAATCCAAAACTTCATTTGGAATCACAAAAAACCTCGAATATCTAAAATAATACTGAGCAACAAAAAAGAGGCTGGTGGTATCACCATACCTGATTTTACCCTATACTACACAGCCATAGTAACAAAAACAGCATGGTACTGGCACAAAAACAGACATGTAGATCAGTGGAACAGAATAGAGGACCCAGATGTAAGCCCAAGTAGCTATAGCCACCTGATATTCGATAAAACTGCCAAAAATACTCATTGGAGAAGAGACAGCCTCTTCAGCAAATGGTGTTTTGAAAACTGGATAAATATCTGCAGAAGGATGAAAATATTATCTTCTCTCTCGCCATGCACAAGAATTAAGTCCAAATGGATTAAAGACCTTAACATCAGACCGGAAACTTTGAAACTGCTAGAGGAAAAAGTAGGGGAAACCCTTCAACATATTGGTCTTGGCAAAGACTTTCTGAATACAACCCCAATTGCTCAGGCAATAAAACCACAGATTAACCACTGGGACCTAATGAAATTACAAAGCTTTTGCACCGCAAAGGACACAGTGAAAAAAGCAAAGAGGCAACCTACAGAATGGGAAAAAATCTTCGCCAGCTATATATCTGATAGAGGATTAATATCTAGGATATACAAAGAACTCAAAAAGTTAAATAATAAGGAATCAAACAAGCCAATCAAAAAACGGGCTATGGAGTTAAATAGAGAGTTCTCAAAGGAAGAAATACGAATGGCATATAAGCATCTTAAAAAATGTTCTATGTCCCTAGTCATCAGGGAAATGCAGATTAAAACTACATTGAGATTCCATCTCACTCCTGTCAGATTGGCCACCATCATGAAAACAAATGATCATAAATGTTGGCGGGGATGTGGAAAAAAAGGAACCCTTCTGCACTGCTGGTGGGAATGCAATCTGGTCCAGCCATTGTGGAAAACAGTGTGGAGGTTCCTAAAGCAGCTAGAGATTGATCTACCATATGACCCAGCTATAGCGCTCCTAGGCATATATCCAAAGGACTCATCTCATTTCCTTAGAAGTACATGCTCAACCATGTTTATTGCTGCTCAATTTATAATAGCTGGGAAATGGAACCAGCCTAGATGTCCCTCAACAGATGAGTGGATAATGAAGATGTGGTACATTTATACAATGGAGTTCTACTCAGTGGTAAAGAAAAATGAAGTTATGAAATTTGCAGAAAAATGGAAAAAAAAAAAAAGAATGAGTAGTGGAGGGCTGGAGAGATGGCTTAGCTGTTAAGCGCTTGCCTGTGAAGCCTAAGGACCCCGGTTCGAGGCTCGGTTCCCCAGGTCCCACGTTAGCCAGATGCACAAGGGAGCGCACGCGTCTGGAGTTCGTTTGCAGAGGCTGGAAGCCCTGACATGCCCATTCTCTCTCTCTCTCTCCCTCTATCTGTCTTTCTCTCTGTGTCTGTTGTGCTCAAATAAATAAATAAATAAAATTAAAAAAAAAGAGTGAGTAGTGGAGTAAATCAGCTGGCAGTTAGCACATATAATCCTATTCAATAGCTATTTTATCCTCATGTGTTTTGCCAAATTTTCTTTCAAAAAATTGTCTATTTTACATATATAATCAAATTTTTGACAGACTTGTTCTTCATGTGATTTTATCATCTTAGTGTCTATGGGATCCATAGTAATGTCTTCTGTTTCTGTTTTAATACTTACAATTTAAATCACTACCATTTCTCTTTCATTTTGCTGGGTTAATTGAATTTATTAATCTTCCCAAGCCATCACCTTTTAAATTATCTTTTGAATTTTTTTGTAAATTGTTGAATTACTATTTTCAATTACACTCATTTCTTCTGTAAGTATTATCATATATTTTCTTATGTTCACTTAGTGTTAGTTTCTTATTCATGTTCTCTAAGGCAGAAACTAAATTATTGTCCTTAGATTATCTGCTTTGTTAATCATATTCATCACATAAGCCTCTCAGGAAGCATTCATTTTGATTCATCTCAAAATTTGTCTTAAAGGTTAAATTTTCATGATCTGTTTAATCTTTCAGTATATAATTCAGTATATTGGGGAATCCTACAACTCCACTGAGAAAGGCCACCAACAGAATGGGGGCAGGTACAAAGGAAAGTATCGTATCAATGCATGATGTATCCATATTAAATATGTCCACAATAAAAAGAAAAAAGAAGGAATGAATACAGTTATGGGCAGATACTTTGAGGCCATGCACATTTTTGTTCAAATTCCAACTCCAAAACTTAAGTCTGATTCACTTTCCCTATCTATAAAATGAAAGTACAATGACTTTTTTTTTTTTTCCCTAATGTAGGGTTTCACTCTAGCTCAGGCTGACCTGGAATTCACTATGTAGTCTCAGGGTGGCCTCGAACTCATGGTGATCCTCTTACCTCTGCTTCCTGAGTGCTGGTATTAAAGGCATGCACGACCACACCAGGCTACAGTGATTTTTTTTTTTAATGAATCAAAAAAGTAAGAAACACTAGCTTAACATATGGAATGTACAGTATTAATGGAAATAGCACAGGAGACATGGAATTCTGGGCAGAGAAACTTTTGAGATACATTTTGGGGTTTCCCTTCCTACTGTCCTGTTATTTCTCATCACTGTGGCCCCTAATGATGCTGGTACACTTGACTGCACAGCACCACTACATTCCAAAGAAGGAGTACACAGTATAATTGCTTATCTTCATTTAAGCTCATCACAAGTCAAAAGCCCATCTGTGTGCCAACAAACTGATAGATATGTCTAAAACAAAGATAACATTTAACATGTCTAGGATTTTCCTACATTTTACTTGATAATTGAAGCACATTTAATGTAATTTCCATAAATGTCATCCAGATAATAATGGCCTGGAAGTAAGCATTTTTTACTCCAGATATAGTCTAGTACTTAATGGATTTTCTCCAGGAAGAAAGATGAGAATTGTCTTCTATTTGTTCCCTTGATAAAATCCTTGTGTTACATAGCAATCACATAATGCTATATTTTAATTATAAAATAAATTCTTAAAACAAGCACACATTATAGTGCATTTTATATAAATGTATCATTAATTTCTCAAAAAATGTTGAGAATTTTATTAAGCTTTATATAAGGCAATCATCTAGGTAATCCTTTTTTTTTACACAATTTGTACAAAACTACTGAATGTATGACTGGCTTATTTTATCAAGCATCAGATTAATCTGATGATTTTTTTCATTGGTATGAGTAATATGACGTAAATTCATTTGGCTTGAATGATCCAAAACCAATAAAGAGAGAAATAAAACCAAATCTGTCATACTTTTTGACATGGTAACTCTTATTGTCTTACTCTATTACATTTAGATGATTGATATATGGGTGTTGTGGGGCATAGAGAACATTGTCACTAAGAAATGTATACAGTAGGTGAGAATAATAAGAACAACAACAAAAATAATTCTGCTTTCTCATTGTTTGTGTCCTAAGAGATTATACTATGAATACAAGTTATTAATAAGAACAATTCACCACTTTACAATTACATGGTAACTTTGAAAATATTTTCTTCAGATGTTATATTCAATCAAGGATTCTTTGTATGTATGTATCTTGTCAAAGAAAAGAAGGTGAAATGAAACTATCGCTACAAGTATATTAATAAAGGCTTGAAACAGTTTCATTCATGTTGTTGCTTCAGAAATCACTTGGCATTTGATTTTATATGTAAACCAAATGGAAAGCCTTTACCCCTTCAAATATATATCTTAAAGGTGTAATCATGTTCAAGTGAATATACAGCATAACAAGTCCTAAACAATGGAGTCTAGGTAGAAATATATTACCTGTAATTTATTTTTTATGTTCAACACTCCACCTTTAGGGGTGTTCTTTTGCATATGTGTGTATGTGTGTATATATATAATGTTTTGTCACAACAAAGAGAAAAATAACTAATAAAGGTAGTAAACATGTGTTTTGTGAGGGGAGATGAGTTTATCTTTCAGGCAGAATTATTTTGTTTTCATTTTTTAGTGGTGCTTTAACTAAGAAGTGCTCTCATTCACCACTGTACTATGGGCTATTGGTGTTTTCCTCATTCTGTGGGTCATTGTCTTTCTCTTTGCCTCACATTTTATTTTATTTTATTTTTATTAATTAGTTTTATATTCAGAGAATACAGTCAAGGTTGTACCATTGTTAGGCTCATCCATGTCATAACCCCTCCCCCTGGTCCCTCCTTGTTATGGTATATAGGTCATGCTTTGTGGACTTAGCCCACAGCTATAGGTAGGAGAAATGTCTCTGTGTATAATGACCCAACATGTGGCTCTAACATTCTTTAGGGGCCCTCTTCTGCAAAATTTTCCAGAAACATGTTAGGTTCATTTTGCGTCTGCTTCAGTGATGAGGTGTTGAGAGCCTCTGTGTCTTTGGATATCCTATTTGGAAGGAGTTGATTGTTCTCTGTGTCAATCACCTTCACCTTTGTGCTAGTACCAGGTTCACCAAGAAAACAGCACCCTTGCTTGTTTCACCAATTATTCTTAATTTCAGCTGGGGCCTTTTTGAGGTAGGATGGGATGGTTCTTTCCTAAGGATCTGTGTCTACCTGAAAAAGAGAAGATTTTCCAATGGAGAGTAAAGTTAGCACCAGAAAAATGAGATAACCCTTATATTTTTATAGATATTTTAATAGGTGTAGACCTTCTTGTAGCCCATGATTTTTGGTAGCTTGGTAATGGAGAGTGGGTTCATGTTTGGATATTGTTCTGACTTGTTTCCCAGCTCCAGATATGGGTCCCATTCCACTGAAGGGATGAGTTAGCCAAATCAAGAACAGTTAGTTTCCCACCATGGCTGTACACCACTATTGGACTTGTGTGAGCATCACAACATGTTATTTGCTGCTAAGTAGGTTAGAACATGAGTTTCTTGGACAGATATTGGTCATTTTTCCCTCAGTTGCCCATGTAGCACCTTCTGACACTAGATGCAATGACTGCCTGGGGACTGGTTCTCTTCCAGCCAGCCATGCCATTCCATTTTACATGTCAAACACATATGGTATCTTCTGCAGTAGGGTCTTACCACTAACCTTTGGTGGGACATCAATTATGCTGACAGAAATCTGTCTTTTTTGGGAAACCTTGTAGGTCTCTCTGATGAAAAGCTCATTGTGGATGATAGCCACCTGCTGGTACTAGGAGTTATAGGTCTGTGCCCACTAAGAGAAAGAAGAAAGAGATAACTAATATAAATGAGTTAGAGAGGAGAGAGAGAGAGAGAGAGAGAGAGAGAGAGAGAGAGAGAGAGAGAGAGAGAGAGAGGCTGTAAAAGATTAAAGCCAGTCTTCATTTTACACTCTTCAGTGATTGTGACTCAAGTGTTCCTTATAACAGCCTGGTGAAGGCTCAACCATTTGGTCTGCCTTTCAGGATGTAGAATAATTTTATGGTACCATTGCCCTTTGGGTCTAGATTTATGTTCTCCACCCCCTCCCTTTCCAGCTCTTCCCACCCCACCCACCCTATTGTCTAGTTCTCATGATGCTAGCTGGGTATGTCAGTATGTTGGGTAGATTTAGATTAGGTTAGGTGGTGGTGGTAACTCTATAGTCAATAATTTTTGGAGTCTCCATATTGCTTTCCAAAGTGGTTGTACCATCCTGCATTCCCACCAACAGTGAATGAGTGTTCCTGCTTCTCCACATCCTCGCCAGCATTTATTTTCATTTGATTTTTTGATGTTGGCTATCCTTATTGGGGTAAGGTGGAATCTCATAGTTGTTTTAATTTGCATCTCCCTGATGATTAGGGAAGATGAACATTTTCTTAAGTGTGTGTTTGCCATTTGTATTTCTTCTTCTGTGAACTTCCTATCCCACTCTTTGCCCCTTTTTGTGAGTGGAGTGTTTGACTTCTTATTGTTTAGGTTTATGAGTTCTTTGTAGATTCTAGAGATTAGGCCTCTGTAAATTGTATATTCAGCAAATATTTTCTCCCATTTGGTGGGTAATCTATTGGCTTTGCTTATTGTATGTTTGTCTGTGAAGAAACTCTGCAGCTTCATGTGATCCCATTGGTTGAGTGACTGTTTAAGATCATGAGCTACTGGGGTTTTTGTTCAGGAAGTCCTTTTCCATTCCTATATCATGGAAAGTTCCTACTATATTTTCTACTGGTAGTAGCCAGGTTTATGGTCTTAAATTGAGGTCTTTGATCCATTTGGACTTGAGTGTTGTGCATGGTGAGATGTGTGGATCAAGTTTCAGTTTCCTACATATGGTTATAAAGTTTGTCCAGCGCAATTTGTTGAAGATGTTGTGTTTTTCCAGCATATATTGTTAGAGCCTTTGTCAAATATCTAAGAGCTGTAGTTGCTTGACCCAAATCTCGGTCCTCAATTCTATTCCATTGGTCTATACTCCTGTTTTGTTTTGTTTTTTATTTTTTTATTTTTAATTTAATTTTTTTTTAAGGTAGGGTCTTGCTCTGACCTAGGCTGACCTGAAATTCACTATGCAATCTCAAGCTGGCCTCAAACTCATGGGGATCCTCCTACCTCTGCCTCCTGAGTGCTAGGAATAAAGTCATGTGCTACCATACTCAGCTCTATATTCCTGTTTTTATGCCAGTACAATGCTGTTTTTATTACTATGGCTTTGTAATATAGTTTTAGATCAGGTATGGTGATGCCTTCAGAGGTATTTCTTTTGCTGAGTATATGCTTGGACATCCGAGGCCTTCTGCCTTTCCATATGAAATTTGAAATCATTGTTTTTATCTCTGTGAAGAACAATATTGGGATTTTAACTGGAATTGTATTTAATCTGTATATTGCCTTTGGTAGGATTGCCATCTTCACAATGCTAATTCTGCCTATCCAGGAGCATGGGAGTTCTTTCCATTTTTTCAAGTCCTCTTCAATTTATTTTTTGAGTGTTTTTATGTTTTCATTGTATAGATCTTTCACTTCTTTGGTTAATGTTATTCCAAGGTATTTTTGTTGTTGTTGCTATTAAAAATGTGACCATATTTCTTTCTCTGTATCTTTTTACTTTGCATATAGAAAGGCTACTGATTTTTGTGCATCAATTTTGTATCCTGCTACTTTGCTACAGGAGTTAATCACTTTCAAGAGTTTTGGGATGAAGTCTCTCAGGTCTCTTAGGTATACAATCATGTTGCCAGCAAATAGAGCTAACTTAACATCTTCCTTTGTAATAAGAAACAAACTAACAGTAACAATTGTTTACACTGAGTCTCAAAATATGTTGAAACATATTGGTCAGAGATGAAGCAATTGCTATTAAATGTTGAGGATTAGCACGCTGTACAAAATTTAGAGTCTTCTAGTAATTTTTTTTTAATTTAATTTATTCGTTTTCTTTTCAGTAAATACAGACAGTTTGGTACCATTATTTAGGCTCATCTGTGATCTACCCCCTCCCATTAGACTCTCCTTGTTAATGAAAATGGGTCGTGCATTGTGGAGTTAGCCCCCAGTTATTGGTATGATAAATGTCTCTGCAAATTATGCCCCAACATGTAACTCTGACATTCTTTCCGCCCCCTCTTCCGCAAGATTTCCCTGAGCCATGTTGGGTTCATTTTTGGTCTGCTTCAGTGCTGACGTGTTGGGGGCCTCTGAGGCTCTGGCTCTCTGATTTGATAGGAGTTGATTTTTCTCTGCGTTGGTCTCCTTCCCCTTTGTGCTGGTATCTGGTTCACAGGAAAACATCACCCTTGGTTATTTCGCCAGTTGTCCTTAGTTTCAGTTGGGCCCCTTTTGAGGTATGTTGGGGCACCTCTCTTCTTAGGATCTGCATCTATCTGGAAAAGAGAAGCAGATTCTCCAACGGAGAGTAAGTTAGCACCCGGAAAATGGAGATAACACTTATTTTTTGATAGACAGTTTGATAGGTGTAGGCCCTCTTATACCCCGTGATTGATGGTAGCTTGATATTGTAGAGTGGGCTTATGTTTGGGTATGGTTCTGACTTGTTTCCCAGCTCCAGCTAAGGGTCTAGTACCACTGAGTAGATCAGTTAGCCAAATCAAGAGCAATTGATTCCTCACCATGGCTGTGTACCACTATTGCAGTTGTGTGGGCATCACATCTGGTTATTTGTTGCTAATTAGGTTCAACAATGTGTTGCTTGGACAGATCTTGGTCATTTCCCCCAGTCGCCTATGTAGCGCCTTCTGGCACTAGACATGCTGACTGTCTAGGGACTGACTCTCTCCTGGCTTCCAGCCATGTCATTCCATTTTACGCGTCAGCTGCGTATGGAGTCTTCAGCAATAGGGTCTTACCACTGGCCTTTGGTTGGTCAACAAGTACTCTGACAGAAGTCTGTCATTGTTTTTGGAAACCTTGTAGGTTTCTCTGATCAAAAGCTCATTGTGGATGGCAGGCCCAAGCTGGAAGTGGGGGTTACAGGTCAGTGTCCACTATTAAATTGAGGAAAAAGATAACTAATATATAAGAGTTAGAGAGGAGAGAGATAGAGGGGAGAGGGGGAGAGGGAGGGAGGGAAGATGTAGGAGATTTAGGTCAGGCTTGATCCTACCCTCTCCAGTGTCTTGTGGTTCAGGTGTTTCCTGTAAGAGTCTAGTGAAGGTTCAGCCATTTGGTCTGTCTTTTAGGAAGTAGAATTTTATGGTACCATTGCCGTTTGTGTCCGGATTACTGTTTTCCACCCTTTGATTCCCTCCCCGCCCTCCCATCCATCTTATTGTCTAGTCCATGAGGTGCTTGCTGGGTATGTAAGGCATCTTGGGCAGATTCAGGTTAGGTGTTGCAGATGAGTGAGACTCTGTGTCAATTTTTTTTCTGTGATTGGGTAAGTTCACTGAGAATGATCTGTTCCAGGTTCAACCATTTTTCCTCAAATTTCTTTATGTCGTTTTTTCTTACTGCTGTATAGAATTCCATTGTGTAGATATACCACATCTTTGTTATCCATTCTTCTAATGATGCACATCTGGGTTGATTCCAGCTTTTAGCTATTACGAATTGAGCTGCTACAAACATGATTGAGCAAATCTCTCTGGCTTTTGGTTTGAAGGTTTTAGGGTACATGCCCAGTAAGTGTATAACTGGGTCTGATGGTATTTCTATAGTCAGCTTTTTCAGGAGTCTCCATATTGCTTTCCAAAGTGGTTGTACCATCCTGCATTCCCACCAACAGTGAATGAGTGTCCCTGCTTCTCCACATCCTCGCCAGCATTTATTTTCATTTGACCTTTTGATGTTGGCTATCCTTATTGGGGTAAGGTGGAATCTCATAGTTGTTTTAATTTGCATTTCTCTGATGATTAGGGATGATGAACATTTTCTTAGGTGTGTGTTTGCCATTTGTATCTCTTCCTCTGTGAATTGCCTGTTTAACTCTGTGCCCCATTTTGTGAGTGGGGTATTTGTCTTCTTATTGTTTAGACTTTTGAGTTCTTTGTAAATTGCAGAGATAGTAATTTTTACTCAGAATGACAAAGAAGTATTTTGAGTGGCCTAGTAGTAGCAACATAATCTTTTTCCTTATCTATCTCCTATTTTGCTATTTAAAGCAAGTGCAAAACTTTAGGCAAGTTTAAATTCAATGAAAATGATATATTATGATTTCTTTCTTTACAATTTAATTGTTACTGCAATATCTAATTATATACAACTCAAAAACACAATCCTTAACTTTTATTTGATTTTATTATTCTGCTCTTTTTATTTTCTTTTAGAGATACATAATACATATTTAATACATAAAGGATATTATGGCTAAACTGATAACTTTCGTCACCTATACTCAATTGAACTATGTACTAGCATCTCATCTTTTTTACTCACTTTAAGTGTCCCACCACTGTCACTTGGTTCTATCTATTTTAAAGCCCTAAGACTATAACTACAGCATGGAGAGACTATAAACAAAAATCCCAGGTCAGAAGCCCATGCTCTGGTTATCAGTTGTTATGACTAACACATCCTAGTTGAAGACTGCTCAGCAGTGTCAATGCCTTTCATCACAATGTAGTCTGGAAACAACATAGAAAATGGTGAATAGAAGACCTTAGAGGAAGACCAAGAGACCATTAAAGCACATAAAGCATATTGTTTTTTTGAGGGTCTTACACTAATCCAGGATGACCTGGAATTCTCTATGTAGTTTCAGGGTGGCCTTGAACTCATGGCAATCCTCCTACCTCTGCCTCCTGAGTGCTGGGATTAAAGACCATGCACCACAAATGCTCAGCTAAACTAGCAATTTTTGAAAAGAGCTATTATCCAATTCCTAATTTACATGGAAAGGAAAATTTTGAATGAATGCATTTTTGAGACTAACTGTGAAGATTTTCTGATACTTAATGTATAAAGAATGGTAAATATCCTTTACATGATCATCCTTCTCACATATTGTACCAATTCAAATAAATAGAACAATATTATAGTCTCAGTGATTAACCTTCTAAGAATTCTTCAGAGAATGTATACAAGTTTTCTCTCTGTCGTATTTATAAAAACACAGAATGTTTCTCAGCACTGGGTAACATTTGTTTCTACTTATTATAGAAGTGAGCTCATAGGATGGCTAAAGAGTTAAGCAGTGATCATATAAGACAAGCTCCTTCCTCTGTCACAAGAGTTTGCATTTTGCAATTGTAAAACATAGCTGTCTTTGTATATGCCAAGATAATCTGTATTTCTAAAGATGTCCTTATTTATGTGCTTTTGACATCCACATTTGCATTTGATGAAGAGTGGTACTCAGGTGTGCTTTGTAAAAGCAAAGACTAATGAATAGTAGCTTGACATAAGATCTCCAAATATAGCATATTAAACTGTGATAATCCAATCTTTCTGTAGTAGTATCTTTTTGATTTAAAGAAAAACTTTCACCCCAGAGAAACCAAACACCTTTATGTTATTTACCAATATTTTATCTCTCATGTTTCTTGTAGATAAAATGGCTGTTACCAGATTAAAACTCTCTCAGTGATTTTTGTCAACTACTACACAGTCTACTAAACCAAATGGTGTATTCTGAACATTCTGTGTTCACTTTTGTCATTATCTCCATTACACCCAACTTTATTTTGGAGACAGGGAAACTCAAGGCCCAACCACATTCATGCCTCTTCTCAGTTATGTAATCTTTCTCTTTGGGAAGCTTCCCTCATATAGATGGAAAGTTATATAAAGATATTTAGCTCAAAAGCTAATGACTTGAGAAATCAGGTAATGTAAGTTGTATGATTCTAGGACCTAGGAAACATTGATCAACAGTCTTTGCTGAGGCAGTGCAGTCATGCCCTGGATGTTCTTCAAGCAATCTAAAGTAACGATGTTTGCTTTGTTTTCTAAGATAAGATTGGTTTAAGGTAAGTTAATTTGGTTTCTTACCTGGAAGTATTTGAGAGAAGTTATGAATTTGAGTGTGTTAGAATTGTTCCTTCCCTTCCCTAGATTCCATTACATATCCAGTATTTATTAATTAGATAATATCACAAGATGATGTTTCATTGAAAAATTTTGAATACATTCAAATTCA
This sequence comes from Jaculus jaculus, assembly GCF_020740685.1. NCBI lineage: Eukaryota > Metazoa > Chordata > Mammalia > Rodentia > Dipodidae > Jaculus > Jaculus jaculus. Next base: position 57,468,249 of record NC_059110.1, on the reverse strand, counting down.
GCTAGATTGCTTCAACCTTATCATGTTTTTGATTAAAATAAATTTATTGAAGGTAGGATTACCAAGTCTTTGATCTTCCAAAAAGAAACATGGAGGATTTGTTTAGTATACACATAGGAAAGATTTTGATTGAATAAATGATAGACTATCACCAGTATTTTCAAAGCTTCAAAGATCTATAGAATAAATCAGAATTAATATTCCCAAATGACAATATACTTAATTCTAAAAGCAGGTGTTTGTCTAAGTCACAAGGCAGAAGATAACAAGGAAACTCAAAATGTTGATGACTGCAAAATGAATTAATTTAATCTGAAAATTTAAACACTCAGTTGACTTGAAAACTGGATATCTTTGTATTATTATGAAAATATTCTTTTTTTTAATTTTAATTTTTTTATTAATCAGTTTTGTACTCAGTGAATACAGTCATGTTGGTACCATTGTTAGACTCATCCATGTCCTGCCCCCTCCCCCAGCCCCTCCTTGTTGAAGTATATGTGTCATGCATTGTGGAGTTAGTCCACAGTTATGGGTAGGAGAAATGTCTCTGCATATCATGACCAAACATGTGGCTCCGACATTCTTTCCACCCCCTCTTCCACAAAATGTCCCCAAGCCATGTTGGGTTCATTTTTGGTCTGCTTCAGTGATGAGGTATTGGGGTCCTCTGGATATCTGATTTGGTAGGAGTTGATTGTTCTCTGTGTTGATCTCCTTCACCCTTATGCTGGTACCTGATTCACCAAGAAAAGAGCACCCTTGCTAGTTTCACCAATAGTTCTTAGTTTCAGCTGGGACCCTTTTGAGGTATGATGGGGTGGTTCTTTCCTTAGCATCTTCGTCTATCTATCAGGTATGGTGATGCATCCAGAGGCATGTCTTTTACTGAAGATGTGCTTGGATATCCAAGGCCTTCTGCCTTTCCATATGAAATTTGAGATCATTTTTTTCTATGTCTGTAAAGAACACTGTAGGGATTTTAATTGGAATTGCACTAAATCTGTATATTGCCTATGGTTGGATTGCCATCTTCACAATGCTAATTCTGCCTATCCAGGAACATGATAGATCTTTCCATTTTCTCAAGTCCTACTCAATTTCTTTTTTGAGAGTTTTCATGTTTTTGTTGTAGAGATCTTTCACTTCTTTGGTTAATGTTATTCCAAGGTATTTTTTGTTATTGTTCCTATTGAAAATGGGACCATGTCCCTTATTTCTTTCTCTGTATCTTTGTCATTTGCATATGTAAAGGCTACTGATTTTTGTGCATTTATTTTGTATCCTGCTTCTTTGCTATAGGAGTTAATCACCTTCAGGAGTTTTGGGATCGAGTCTCTCGGGTCTCTTACATATACGACCATGCCATCAGCAAATAGAGCTAAGTAAACTTCTTCTTTTCCAAATTGTATCCCTTTTATTTCTTTCTCCTGTACTATTGCTTGAGCTAGGACTTCCCATATTATATTGAAGAGCAGAGGTGAGAGAGGACAATACTGTCTTGTTCCTGATATCAATGGGAATTCCTCCAGTCTCTCTCCATTAAGAATTATTTGGACCTTAGGAACTTTGAATATAGACTTTATTATGTTAACATAAGAGGGCTGGAGAGATGGCTTAGCGGTTAAGCGCTTGCCTGTGAAGCCTAAGGACCCCGGTTCGAGGCTCGGTTCCCCAGGTCCCTCGTTAGCCAGATGCACAAGGGGGCGCACGCGTCTGGAGTTCGTTTGCAGAGGCTGGAAGCCCTGGCGCGCCCATTCTCTCTCTCTCCCTCTATCTGTCTTTCTCTCTTTCTCTCTGTGTCTGTCACTCTCAAATAAATAAATAAAAATAAAAAATAAAAAAAGATATGAACCAGCTTTCCCAATTATCTCCAATGTTTTGATCATGAAGGGATGTTGCATTTTGTCAAAGGCCTTTTCGGCATCTTTTGAAATGATCATGTGGATTTTGGGTTTAACCTTGTTTATGTGGTGTATTACATTGACAGATTTCTGTATGTTGAACCACTCCTGTAATGCTGCAATGAATTCCACTTGATCAAGGTGGATAATAATTTTGATGTGTTGTTGGATTCAGTTTGTCAGGATTTTGTTCAGGATCTTTGCATCTAAGTTCATCAGGGAAATAGGCTGGTAGTTTTCTTTTCTTGTGGCATCTCTGCCTGGTTTTGGAATTAGGGTGAAGGAGTTGGGTAGTTTTCCCTGTTTCCCAATTGTGTGGCACAGTTTGAAGAAGATTGGTTTGAGTTCTTCCATGAAGGTTTGATAGAATTCAGCTGAGAAACCATCTTGTCCTGGACTCTTCTTTTTGTGGAGAGTTTTTATTATTTTTTAATCTCAATGAGTGAGATAGGTTTGTTTAGGAGATTAATCTGCTCTGAGTTTAGCTTTGATAGATGGTATGTGTCCAGGAATTTATCCATCTCCTTCATATTATCCAGTTTTCTTAAGTAAAGGTTTTTGAAATAAATCCTGATGATTCTCCCAATTTCACATATGCCTATTTTGATCTCTCCTTTTCTCATTTTGAATTTTCTTAATTTGAAGCATCCCTTTTTTTATTTTGCTTGATCAAATTGCCCAGAGGTTTGTCAATCTTGTTTATTTTTTCAAAGAATCACCTCTTTGTTTTGTCAATTTTCTTTTATTTTTTAAACTTATTTTTTTAAATTATTTATTTATTTATTTATTTGAGAGCAACAGACACAGAGAGAAAGACAGGTAGAGGGAGAGAGAGAGAATGGGTGCGCCAGGGCCTCCAGCCTCTGCAAACGAACTCCAGACGCGTGCGCCCCCTTGTGCATCTGGCTAACGTGGGACCTGGGGAACTGAGCCTCGAACCAGGGTCCTTAGGCTTCACAGGCAAGCGCTTAACCGCTAAGCCATCTCTCCAGCCCATGTTTTGTCAATTTTCTTAATTGTTTTCTTAGTTTCCAATTCATTAATTTCTGCTCTGATCTTAATTATTTCTTTCCTTCTGTAGCTTTTTGGGTTGGATTTATCTTTCTTTTCCAGTGCACTTAGGTGGATGGTTAGGTTATTGATTTTGAATCTTTCTGTCTTTTTTATGAAGGCATTGAATGCTATGAATTTTCCCCTGACTACCGCCTTCATTGTGTCCTATAAGTTTCGGTACAATGTATTCTCATCGTCATTCATTTCTAGAAATTTTGCAATTTCTTTTTTTTTTTTTTTTAATTTCATTCACTATCCATTTATTGTTTAAAGTGTGCTCTTCAGTTTCCAGGCACTGATGGGATTCTTGGTGGGTCTTTTGTTGTTAATTTCTAACAATATAGCATTGTGATCTGGTATCATGCAGGGAATTATGTCAATCTTCCTAAATACATGGAGGCAGGCTTTGTGTCCCATTATATGATGTATTTTAAAGAATGTTCCTTGGGCTGCTGAGAAGAATGTGTAGTCTGTGGATTTGGGATGGAATGTTCTGTAGATGTCCCTTAGGTCTAAGTGATCTATGGTTGTGTTGAGCTCTCTTAACTTCCCTGTTGATTTTCTTTTTGGATGATCTTTCTATTACTGATAATGGTTTATTGAAGTCCCCAGCTATGATGGTATTGGTGGTTATTTCTGTTTTATTGTCAAGTAGGTTTTGCTTTATAAATTGTGGTGACCCTCTGGTGCATACAAATTTATGATTGTAAGTTCATTCCCTTGATAAGTAGGAAGTGGCCTTCTTTGTCTTTTTTGATTATTTTTGGTTTGAAGACTACTTTATCCGATATTAATATAGCAAAATCTGCTTGTCTCTTATTCCCGTTTGCTTGGAATAATGTTTTCCACCCTTTCACCCAAAGAAGGTTTGTTTTTAGTGGTAAGGTGGGTTTCTTGAAGACAACAGATTGAGGGGTCTAATTTTTTTGATCCATCCTATTAGCTTGTGTCTGTTGATCGGTGAATTGAGGCCATTAGTATTTAGGGTAATGACTGTGAGATTTGATTTGATCAAATCTCATGTGGTTTGCTGTTTTCATGGACTTGGAAGTTTTTTGTGCCTTCTCTGAGTTTTGTTATTTTGATCTGCTTCTTATAAGTATTTGAATTTGATTATTTGATTCTTCTGTGTGGGGAATTTCCTGAAATACTCTCTATAGGTTTGGTTTTGTGTTCATATAATTGTAAAGATGAGTTTTTGTCCCGTCCCGTGGGACCTAGTTATTCATGGGGGCGAGGAGGACCCTAACCTGAAATAAGATGGGCAAGAGAGAGGAAGAGACTCAAGCAAATGTACACTTGTCAAGAGTCCAATTTTATTGAGCTGGAGTGGTCTTTTAAAGGGTTAGGGTTAGGGCTAGGGTTTTGCGGGGGGGGGGGGGCTGGAGGAGGCAGGTGGTAGAAAGTTACAGAATCTTCTTGGCCTTTGCCCTAGGACAGTTTGCGGTTATTCTGAGAATTCACGGTACAGTTCTCACGTCTCTGCAGTTGCCAGGCAGGGTGTTAATTAGTTAGGTGTGGCGGGGTGGGGGGTGGAATCAGTTAGGTGTGGCGGGGTGGGGGGATGAGGAAAGGTCAGAAGTTGCTCAGGGCAGAAGTTGCTCAGGGCTTGTCTCTAACAAGTTTTGTCATGGAAAGTTTTTCTTTCACCATCTATTATGAAGGATACTTTTGCTGGGTAGAGTAGTTTGGGTTGGAATCCAGAGGTTCTTAGACTTTGCAGTGTTTCATCCAGGCCCTTCTGGCTTTCAGATTTTCCATTGAGAAGTCTGATGTAATTCTGATGGGGTTACCTTTAAAAGTGACATGCTGCTTTTCCCTAGCTGCTTTTAGGATTTTCTCTTTGGTATTAATGTTTAGTCTTAATGACAATATGTTTTGGAGAGTTTCTCCTTTGGTCCAATCTGTTTGGAGTTCTGTTAGCTTCTTCTATCTTGATGGGCTTTTCTTTTGAAAGCATGGGGAATTTTTCTTTGATTATTTTGTTAAATAAATTCTCTATGCCATTGGTCTCAATTTCTTCTCCTTCTGGTATTCCAATGATCCTGATATTAGGACGTTTAAGGGTATCCCACAACTCTCTCATATTCTGTTCCCAGAAACTTTAATTTTGTACTTATTCAAACTTTTGAACTCTCAAACTGTTTCATCCATCTTGTCTTCCAGATCAGACTTTCTATCCTCCACATGGCTGACACTATTTTTGAGAGTTTCTAGAGAATTTTGGACTTGTTCAATTAGGTCTGCATTTTCTACTGCTTTTCTATGTATAGTTTCCATCCCTCTGTCAAGCTGCCTTTTCACCCCATTCTGATTTTATTGATACTTCTTGGAATTCATCCTTGCATTTCATTGTCTTCATTTAGCATCACCATATGATATTTTTTTCTTTTTTTTTCACTCTACTTCATATCTCTTAACTGCCTTTGAACTCCTTCCATTTTTTTTTCTCTATTAGGTTTAGTCTAGTGATGGCACCATCCACAAGATTATTGGTCTTTCGTTGATTTTTTGCAAGTTCTACCAGTAGATTTGTTAGAGTTGCATTGCTCATAACTTCTTTTTGGTGTTCTGATCCTAATGACTCTTCTATGTTTTGATTATAAATGTTCATTGTAGGCCTGGGTGATCTAACTAAATTTTCTTGCATTTGATTTTTCAGGTTATTTCTTTTGTATTGTGGTCTGCCCATCACAGTGTATGGGCAGGGAGAGTAGGACTGTGGTCTAGATGGACTGGGGAAGTGATGCCTCTTGGTGGAGCTGGCCTGGGATAGCTGTCACACAAACAGATGTGCTGAGTGGTCTTGAGCTAACACATAGGTCGTTGGATCAGCCTGAGCTGAAGGACAGTGGGAAGCTGAAGCAGCCTGAGGTGGATGTCAATTAGTCTGATCTCTCACTTGGCACAATGCCAAATCTTCCTGAGCTCCTGCATGGCAAGGGCACCAGAGTTGCCTGAGATCTCACATTGTGATGCATAAAAGCTACCTGCACTGGTGCTCGAAGGGATGCTAAAGCACCATGCACCATAACAGTCTAAATTCTGGTGTGGAGGAACACTGGGACCAGAAGCAGTCTCAGCTCGACTGCAATAGGACACTGGCACCACCTGCTCTAGCAGACAGGGGCTTGCACCTGAGCTGCCTTATGTAGACAGGCAGAGTGAGCCTGAGCTAGTGTGGGCAGGTGGAACGGGTCTGGGCTCTCGCATGAATGGGCAGTGGCCAAAGCATTACATGAACAAATGGGCTGAGCAGGATAAACTTGCACAAGCAGGGATCAGCTGCCACATGTGTGTGACAGGTAAATGGACAGAAGGAGCCTGAGCTTCAGTGGGCCAGTGGGCAGAGCCTACCCAAGGTCATGTGAGGGCAGGGCTAACAGGGTGATGGCCTGTGTGCAGTGAGGCAAGTGGAACTATGTTGGCCTGCGTCCCTTTTCCTACAGTATGTGCAGGGGTATCCTGAAGCTGGGACTGTGGGTATGGTGGCTGCTTGAGGGGATTGGGAATGGTGGGCTACCCATGAGTGAAGGAATCAGCTTTTTTTTTGTAATTAGAACACTGAAGTAAATGTTCTTTCTATTCTGATGTCCATATTTTAGGCCACTTCACCTAAAAGATATTGAGGTAGGCAATATCATTTCTTAAACAACCACATTTCATCCAAAATTGGAGTCTGGAATGTACATTAATTGATAAGGAAAGCTTTGAGTCCCAGCTTCTGTCTTTATACTGCCATTATCTAAGGACACAAAGTAACTAACCATGTAATCATAATCCTTATCCAGTCACATGCCTCAACTAAAATCTCAGTTTCAGATTAGATATCAGAGCTGAAAAGAGTGAAGATGCCATAATGTGTTTTTATATATTCTTTGGTTGTTATTTTGTTTTGAGTGGTTATAATTAAGGTTTAAACACAAGTAAGAATCTTGAATTATTTAAAAATGTTATATCTTTCAATACACTTCCAATGCTTTACTGACTAAAGGGGGAACCTTTGTGAGAACAACATGCTTAGTCACCTGTGCCCACTGTGGGCATTGAGAGTTATAACAGATGAACAGGTGGTATGGTGTCTAGTCACTGGTTATTTAAAGATGATAGTAAACTAATTGTTTTACTTCCTTAAATTTCTGTAATTTTTTTTATAATGAACATTCAGCTATTAGTATATTTTACCCTCAGCAAACCAAACCCAAGTATCTATGAAATCCAGTAATGGATTACACATACTTCCAAAATTATCATCCATCTAATTTTACTGAAAGGAGAAAACAAAGTATTACCAGTGAGATAAATTCTCAACAGGGTTAAAAAAAAAAAAGAAAATAAATTAAGTTGGATGCCATGGCAATTCCATTCCTGTATGCAATTCCCACTCAGTTTAGCTTGATAGCATTTGTGCTGAGTAATGAAATGCAAGGAACAGACTGATGAATTCACAGGCTCTGAAGATCTCCACGGTGGCTGTGGAGATCTCCCTCCTTCTGTTTATTCTCTGATAATTTCCCCCCTCTTTACAAAAATCACTACTTTTTTGTGTTTCCTGTGAAAATAAAATTTAAGCCAGGTGATTCTGCTGCTACAATGAAAACCCAGGATGGGCTATATCTTGTAGATGGGCAAAACCTTACAGTTTAACTGAATTTTATGTTGGGTAGAAGTTCATTCCATGTTAAAATTAAAATGCTAATTATCTCCTAAGCTTTAGTGTGCTCACACATTTGACACTAGTGTTTATAATAAACAGAATAATGATGACTGTATGACCTATGGAAGTAATATATATTCCCATGAGTTATTGCTTTATAGTCCCCAGAAGTGAGAGTTGCAAATGTCTTTTAGAAGAATAGTACTACAGATGGCTATAGTGTGTATGAAAATATGATAATGGTAAGTCAAATGTTCACTCCAACAAACCTCAAAGAACATTGCAATTAAGAGTTTGGCTTTTATCTCTGTGATGCTGTTGCAGTCCGGTTCACATTGCTGGTAGAAATCACCCAACCAAGAGCAGCTTCTGGGAAAAAGAGATTTATTTTGGCTCACAGGCTCAAGGGGAAGCTCCAGGATGGCAGGGGAAAACGATGGCATGAGCAGAGGGTGGACATCACCCCCTGGCTAACATAAGGTGGACCACAGCAACAGGAGGGTGTGCCAAACACTGGCATGGGGAAACTGGCTGTAAAACCCATAAGCCCACCCCCAACAATACACTCCCCTCCGGAGGCATTAATTCCCAAATATCCATCAGCTGGAAACCTAGCATTCAGAACACCTAAGTTTATGGGGGACACCTGAATCAAACCACCACAGATGCCTTTCATGAAATCTTTCCATTCCAACATACACCCTTTACTCTAAAATAGGATCAGCATTTTTTTTTAATTTTTAATTTATTTATTTGAGAGCGACAGACACAGAGAGAAAGATGGAGAGAGAGAGAATGGGCACGCCAGGGCTTCCAGCCTCTGCAAACGAACTCCAGACGCCTGCGCCCCCTTGTGCATCTGGCTAACGTGGGACATGGGGAACCAAGCCTCGAACCAGGGTCCTTAGGCTTCACAGGCAAGTGCTTAACCGCTAAGCCATCTCTCCAGCCCTAGAATCAGCATTTTGAGCTGTTGGTCCATAGAGGAACTAAACTATGTCTGTGAAAGGGAAAGCACTCAGCAAGCATATTTTCTTATAATTTTGGAAGCCTGTTGTGTTTTGTAGAATTATATATTTTGCTATTCCTAATATTCAAGTCTTGTTTTGGATAGATCTTCATGTAATGGAGTAAGAAGGTGAGAACGAAAGATATTCCATTGCAATTTACTGGGCAACCAAAGGTAGACAGTGTTCAAGAAGACTGCTGAAATGACTTTAGTGACCCAATTCCTTTCTGAGCTGGATGTCTACCTGAAATTTCCACACTGGGTTTAATCTATCCCATATAGCTCCACTTCACTGACTAGTCTGTTCCTTAATGTGCAGTGATATGAAGTGACTAAAAACTTAGCTATCAGTGGTTAAAACTTTACCCTAGTTTGATAACCATACAAATGTAATTCTTGAATGAATTCTACATATTTTTATCAAAGTAGAAAACCTACATCACTTTGGTAATATAATTATCACTTTGTCTTTAATGAAACAAGGTACTATATATCATATATATATATAATCAACATGGTTATAAGAAAAATTTTTGTTCTTGCTACAGTTTTCTGGATTTTATTGAATTATGTCTGTGATTATTTTTTTTTCAGCATTCAGTTTATGATGAAATTGACTATTCTTTTCTCCTGGCCTGTTTTTTCTATCATGGAAACTTCTTATTATTGTATGTATTGTGAATTTCCATGGAGGACATCACTTCATATGATCTGTAAGATGTCCACTAGTTATTGTGCTAAATTTGGAAGGACATTTTCTTCTTTTTATAGCCCCTATATTTATGACATTCCAGTGTTTCACTGAGAAATGGTACATTCTTTTCCTTGTGTGGGGTAACCCAGATGCTCATTGGGATTTGACATAGAATGTGGATTTTCACATTGGCAGCACAGCATTGTCTCTTGATAGAAGCACATTTGAGATGATTGTCAGTTTATACTTGTGGTTTTTTTTCCATGGAACAAGCTAAATGAGGTCCTAGAACAATTGAAGAAGAACTAGACTCATTCTTCAATTATAAATAGTGATAATTGTAGGCCTATACCAGCATTCTCTTTTTTCTTCTATTCTTAAACATAGTTTTACTTTGCATGGTCTTCCTACTATTTTTCTACATATCCCCACTTTTGCAGCTAGAAGAGCTGTAAGGACTACTGTAACACTGGTTGATTATCCCTGAAGGTTTCTGGTTTCTATTGTCAGATCAGATGTAAGCAGACAGATGTACCCACAATCAGTACATGCAAGAGCCTCAGTCATACACTCACAAATTGGGTTTTGTTCTTCTGATCCCTGTATAATTTTTGGCTGCTCCACCTTAGCAGTCATCAGTAACTTTCTCAAAATCATAGCTCTATCTCCCAGTCAAATATCTCCATATCATTATTTATTTGTTATCAAGTTTTATTGCTTCAAATATGTTTCATATCTATTCACTTCTTTCATTTTTTATGGCTTTCTTAAAATTATTTTTTTTTAAATTTGATTTATTAGTTTTCTTTTCATCAAATACAGGCAGTTTGGTACCATTGTTTAGGCTCATCTATGATCTACCCCCTCCCATTAGACCCTCCTTGTTGATGTAAATGGGTCGTGCATTGTGGAGTTAGTCCCCAGTTATTGGTATGCTAAATGTCTCTGCAAATCATGACCCAACATGTGACTCTGACATTCTTTCCACCCCATCTTCCGCACTTTTAATGCTTTCTTGGATACTTTCATTTCTTTCTAAACTTTATTTTGACTATAAAATGTATGTATTTTATATTGCATTACATTTCTCTATAACATGAAGTTCTCTCAAAAGCTAGTAGTGTTTTGTTTTACTCTTTCTGATAAAAAAGGAAAATGGTTTAGGATTTCCTTTGACAGAGCATATTTCTTTTGTGAACTGCTGCTTTGTAACTATTTTTATTACTAATATACATGTTGCTATTACAGCTGCTCTGATACATTTGTTCAAAGGCATCTTTAGATAGAAACCAAATTAACAGACACATGTTCTATTACACTAAAACATTATTAACACAAACAAGTAGATTAGATTTAACCTCTAGATGCTAATCTTCTGACCACTAAGATAGAATTGCTTACCAACTCATTCTTCTTTTTTATTATTTTTTTGTTTATTTTATTGATTTATTTGAGAACAACACAGAGAGAGAAAGAGGCAGAGAGAAAGAGAGAGAGAGAGAGAGAGAGAGAGAGAGAGAGAAAGAGAGAGAGAGAATGGGCAAGCCAGGGCCTCCAACCACCATAAACGAACTCCAGACATGTGCGCCCCCTTGTGCATTTGGCTAACTTGGGTCCTGGGGAATTGAGCCTCAAACCGGGGTCCTTAGGCTTCACAGGCAAGCGCTTAACCGCTAAGCCATCTCTCCAGACCTCATTCCTTCTTCTTCTTCTTCTTTTTTTTTTTTTTAAATTTTTTAATTTATTTATTTGAGAGCGACAGACACAGAGAGAAAGACAGATAGAGGGAGAGAGAGAGAATGGGTGCGCCAGGGCTTCAGCCTCTGCAAACGAACTCCAGATGCGTGCACCCCCTTGTGCATCTGGCTAAAGTGGGACCTGGGGAACCGAGTCTTGAACCGGGGTCCTTAGGCTTCACAGGCAAGCCCTTAACCACTAAGCCATCTCTCCAGCCCCTCATTCCTTCTTATATCTAATTGAAAACTGACATTTTATCCTGTCCTTTAACAAAGTGCACGTTTTTTGTTTTTTGTTTTTTTTTCCTACAAACAAGCCTTCTCAACCTGCTTAGGATCTACTCTGCTCAATCTGCTCTGCTGAGGCTCTGCTCAGCTGAATTTATGTCATTTCATTGCTCTGAGGAAATCAATTCTGCTACCACCTTCCCAGTGTTTTGGTGATTCATTCTAAGAACATTCTGTTATCCCTAACAAAGGCAGATCCTCCCTCTTTGGAAATACCAAGGACTTTAGCTGCATTTCTCCTTAAATGCATAATTGATCAGCCTAACACATCTTCTCAATTTAATTTAGGGCTACAAGAAGTGCAGGTTTGTAGATTTAGTGTATTTTTAAAAATTTTTGGTTTATTTTTACTTATTTATTTGAGAGCAGCAGACAGAGAGAGAGAAGGAGAGAGAGAGAAAAAGAGAGTGTGCCAGGGCCTCCAGCCATTGCAAACGAACTCCAGATGCGTGTAACCCCTTGTGCATCTGGCTGATGTGGGTCCTGAGGAATCCAGCCTCGAACTGGGGTTCTTAGGCTTAACTGCAAAGCCATCTCTTCAGCCTGAACTTACTCTTCGTTGGAGAATCTGCTTCTCGTTTTCAGATAGATGCAGATCCTAAAGAGAGAGCCACCCCATCATATCTCAAAAGGGCCCTGAATGAAACTAAGGAAAATTGGCGAAACAAGCAAGGGTGCTGTTTTCCTGATGAACCAGATACCAGCACAAGGGGGAAGGAGACCAACACAAAGAAAAATCAACTACTACCGAATCAGAGAGCCAGAGCCTCAGAGGCCCCCAACACGTCATCACTGAAGCAGACCAAAAATGAACCCAACATGGCTCAGGGAAATTTTGCGGAAGAGGGGCAGAAAGAATGTCAGAGCCACATGTTGGGTCTTGATATGCAGAGACATTTATCTCCCAATAACTGTGGGCTAACTCCACAATGCACAACCCATATACATCAACAAGGAAGGGCCAATGGGGAGGGGGTAGGTCATGGATGAGCCTAATAATGGTACCAAACTGACCATATTTGCTGAATAGAACACTAATAAAAATGATTTGGTGTACTTTTATGCTCCAAAGTATAGATTAGGGTGTTCTTATATTTATGTTTATGAGTGGATATAAATACTTATTTTTCTAAAGAAACAAGGTCCAGGGAATGCTTCTTTTTCCCACAAGTAGTTGATTATTAAGATAGAAGCTGGACTGGAAAGATGGTTCAGTGATTAAAGGTGCTTGGTAGCAAAGTCTGACAGGTCATGTTTGTTTGCCCAGTATGCATGTAAAGCCAGATGTACAAAATGGCACATGCTTTACATTGGCAAGAGAGCCTGACATATTCATTCTTCTCCTTTCCTTTTCTCTTCTTTTCTTTTTCTTTCTTGTTTGTTTTCTTTCTTTTTTTCTTTCCCACTTTTTCTTTCCTTCCTCCCTATTCCCACCCCTTCTCTTTCTGTCTCATAAATAAATAATATTACAAAGAAAACTTCTAAAAATATGATAAATCTAATTTTATTAGGTCTTTCCTTACTTTTCTTATAAAAAAAAATACTGATGAATTGTTCCATGGATGCCACACAGATGACTAGACAGTAGATTAGCATGTCTGAGCAGGATGATTCGTTGTCGGCTTTTATACATAATGTTGTTGTGCCAAAGGATTGGTAGGAGGATGAAATTATAGCAATATAATATCAGGAAGTCACATATATTATGCAGAGAAGTAAGTGATATCATTTTCTAGTGAGTGACTTGATTCACCTATCTTTAGATTAGGTGATACTAAAAAGTTTCTCTGAGGAAATGACAACTGATCTAACAAAGGTAAAATAAGGAGAAATGATACTAAAATGTTTTAAGAGAAGGATCCTAGGAAGAAGAAATGGAGGACAATAAAAATAATATTTTTGAATCAATGAAAACAAAACATTTTACCTGGTTATATAATCTCTAATATTCATCTTATTAAGAAAATTTGTGACTAAATTAATCATCTATTTTTTTCTGACTACCTATCATCTATCTATCATGTATCTGATTTATCTACCTATCATTAATTTAACTACCCATGCAAAGAATTTGGGCAAAACTCACTCAAATTCTTAGCAGGATCCAAACCAACTCTACCAGAGCCTAAAAGTCTAAAGGACTTGCTAGTTGTAACTGTGCATGTTTATGTTTGTGTGTGTGTGTGTGTGTGTGTGTGTTTCCTCCTCTTTGTCTTTAAGGTTGATAACTCATTAAGATCCTTAAAGCTATCAAATCTCCCTGTTGGTGTTCAATTCACATCAAATAATAATGAGAGAAAGCTTGAAGGTGACATCCTTCTAATTTAGGTTACAGGAACAAATTTGTTCTTACAATAACATACCATGAAACTTTAAAAAAAAATTAAACTTTCTAAAGAAAAGAATTTGCTTGTTTCTGAATTTTTTTTTTTTTCATTCCAGGTATCTCCTATGGGATTTTCAGATGACCTGGGCTTATTTTAAATTTCAAATGTGTTTGACATGCTGCATCCAGAGAGGAGTCATGCATATTTGTTGTGTTTCTGTACAGTGGTATGACTTCCCATAAGGAGGTAGAATTTAGGGCTTAGGGGGGTGTCTTCTTCCAGGAATGGATATGATTCATGCTACTCTTGAAGTCAGCCCTCCACCCCTACAAATAAGGGAAATTTCAAATTAATGTTCTGAACAAATGGGTCAAAGGACAGTAGAGCTGTTACTGGTGCTCCCACCTATAGAAATGATTTGTCATAGTATTATCATGTCAAAACCCAGAATCTACTATACCTGGTTATCTTACTGTTGAAGACTGGGTTTCTTAAAACTGTGAAAATCTATACATACAATAGATGATGAAACCCAAGAATTAAACCCAAGATTAAATATTCATTATCATATTACTTTTGTTGAAGATGATTAAATATCATGTGTATAAAAAGTAGTGTATTTAATTTTTTGATATATTACATCACAAAAGCTCCAATATATGGCTGAGAGGAAAGTTCTATACTTCTTATAAACTATTACTTTACCTTCATTCCATTTATACACATACACACACACACACACACACACACACACACACACACACACGTATAGTAGGGGGTAGAATTGGTGATAGTAATACCAGGGAAATACATAAACACAGGCACATATATTCTATTGTTTCAGTGTTTTATAGGGACAGTAATAAACACAGACGAAAGTTTAGTCTGCTAGTTGATTTGGTTACACTTACTAAAAATTGCTTTGAATTTGCTAGGCATATAGCTAAAATGCTATGACCTCTAAAGAATTGTTTCTATACTGAGATATATTATGGAAACTTTCATCTGTATTTTAATACAGAATAAATAAAATGGATATTTCAAGAAAGATCCTCCAGAAGGAAAAAAATAAATTTATTGACATTTGAACCTGGAGTGTTGCATCAGTTTTCATGGTTTGCCATGCCCTATGCAAGTAATCATGTCCTTTCAAAAGATGTTTGGATACTTCAATGCCTTTTCTAAAATTTATGTGACTTCACTGATAATTTTGAGAAATACAGAGAGAGAGAGAGAGAGAAAGAGAGAGGAAAACATCAAGGTTTATTGTGTGCATCTGGACATCCAAATAATTGCAGATGTCTATCTTAAGTTATATTTATATCTTTTGCCAAACTTACCTGAACCTACACAAAGAGATACTACACTAAAATTTATTACTACTATTATTATTAATTATTATTATTTTCAGTCCAGGGATTCAGCCTAGGGCTAATACAAGGCAACTACTCTTTCACTAAGCTATATCCACAAATTTTATTTTACTTTTTGTTATTTGTTTATTTGTTTGTTTTTTGAGGTAGGGTATCACTCTAGCCCAGGCTGACTTGAAATTCACTGTGTAGTCTCAGGGTGGCCTCGAACTCATTGCGATCTTTCTACCTCTGCCTCCCGAGTGCTGGGATTAAAGGCATGTGCCACCACACCCGGCTTTTTTTCTAGTTCTTGAGATATGATCTTGCTAAGTAGGCCAGACTGGCTTAAAACATTTTGTATACTACAGTCATGCTTTGGACGCTCAATTCTACTTTCTCAGTGCCCTGGGAAGTCAGGGTAATATCTCGGTGCTAACAGGCTCAATTTTAATAAGTATATAGTTTATAGCATCTTTCACTTGTCCATATAACCATACATTTCTATCTTTTTTAAATATATTCTTATGGCCTGATAACATTCTGGTGTTTGGGATATGTGAAAAAAAATAATTTTATACCTGAGAAATGAAAAGAGACTTTAAAGTTGAGCAATATAAGTTAGAGAATTCATTTAATTGCAGCTGAGAGAAGACTGTGGGCAGAACCTGTAATTGACTGCACTTTTAGAAAAGTGATTGAATCTGCCACTATTATGTTTTGAATTTCTAAGTTTAAAAGACTTTAAGTCATGTTTGATCACCTGCAAATTGTCACTTGTTCACCTCCATGGGGTTCTGATATTGCACTGTGGTCATCTGGTTTTTGCTTTCAATGCCAGGAGCCAGACCCTTGGCAGGCCTGAAGCCAAGTACATGTTTGTTATAGTTTAAAAAGACAAACTGGACATGTCCTCCTCAATTTGAGGCCAAGAGTTATACTGTTCACTTTGAAAAACAGACTGGGAAAATAAGGAAATGATTTGACTTTTTATATCAACTTTGACTTCTCAACTGAATATTTAAATTTTAGTGTTTATGTACAGAAATGTGACCTTAGATGCAGGTCTGCTTTTTATGGTTTTACCTTAAAAATATTCCTTTGGAAGTTTTTTATGAATAGCAACAGTTTCTCATTTGAACACAATTTTTTTAAAAAAGCTTTATTACATTTAGAGGTACTACCTTAGTATTACATTTTTATTAATGTCTTATTTTAACAAAATCTTACATAAAACTTTTACAATTATAAAGACAATTGTAAATTGGTATAAAAGTATTAGCTAGGTCTCAATAATTCTGTTGACAATTGAGAAAATGTAGCATTTTATACTATTATAAGCTATGACAATTTCATGTTAAGGTCATCAAAGTCAGAATGTTAGACATAAATTGGAATCCATGGCCTTATTGATTAGCAAAATACTCAAAACCACCTCAGCATTCCCACTTGAATTATACCTAATTTTATAGACAGAATTTTCTGGTGCTCTTTGAAGGACACTTGGTTACTTGAATATTCAGTGCCCTACGAATCACTGCACTCTCCTCACTGTCAGTGATGCAAGGCCTCCATGAGTCACCTTCCATCATGTCATTCAACCATTCTATTCTGAGTGCAAAGTCTACTTATCTCAGGCAACCACTAGCAATAACCAATATTCCTGGGTCATGAGGAGACTAACTATTTCCTTAATTTCTTGGGTAATGTACAGACTAGTTATTTCCTTAATTTCATATCATCATTTATGAAGAATTTTTCACTTCTAACAGTCCATTTTCTGCATGTTCTTTACTATATTCATTTTTAATAAGTTATATAATTTCATTTAGTTTTCTGATGACCATATCTCATTCTTCTGTGAATCAATATCTATTTCAGAGAGTTGGTTTATAATAAACACCCACACAGATTTTGATAGAATGATGTAAAAAACTTTTTGATTATTTTCCCACTGGGAAAAAAAAGTAGCACTCAAAAATGTTTTAGATACTTCTTTAAACCTGGCCCATAAATCTGTTTAATTCCATCTATCAGTCATTTTTTAATATGACAGTCTCTCATTTTAATAACTCAATATTAACTTCTGCTAAATAAAAAGTATGCATTAATCAACATCTGACAGGAAGAACATCTGGTATAGCTTCATGACTGATTCAAATTCACTGTTCAAGTTCAGCACACTTAAGTCTTACAATAATAAAATTACTCTTGCAAACACTTCATGTGGTGATCCTTGGTAGCATAACATTATCAATCAAGTGCTATTCTCACTACACTATATAAACCTAAGCTTAACTTTTCCTTTTCATACACGGATATTAGGGTCACTTCGCCCTCAGTATAGGGAAGGGCTTAGATAGAATTTTTGTTTTGCTATCTTAAAAAGAATTCAGAATTATATTTCTGCTTCTCTTATAAATAGACCCTCAGGAACTATTTACCAAAAGCAGAAACAATTTGTTAGTATAAATACCAGTTATTTGAACGTTAGCCATGTGCTACGATCCAAACTTTGAGACAGTTTAACTTTAGCACTTTGTATCATTATCTGTAGTATCAATTTTTTAGCATGTTGATGAAAACATATATTTTTGTCTAAGAGGCTATTCTTAATTTCAGTTACCACAGAATTTTAATACTGAATACTTTGAACAAAAATAGGAATAATAGTGATTTTGGTGCATATATGTAGTATATGTGGCATGTTGTATGGTGTGTGTTTGTGATGTGTGTTTTGTGTGTGGTGTGTGTGTGGTGTGTCTGCATGCATGTGTGTGGTGTGGCGTAAGTGTCTGCATGTGGCTGTGTGTACATGCTGTGTGTGTTTGTATGGTGTGTATGCATGCATACATGTGTGTGTGAATAGAAGCAGGAACAAGTTATTCTTCAAACATTAGGTATCCAGTAGCCTCCTTCTACTAGGAAGGCCCCACTTTATAAAGAATCAAACGCTTCTTAAAATAGTGCCTCCCTGTGTTTGCCAGGGTCTATTAGAGGAGCAGAATCCATAAATTAATTGTATTAACAAGGGAATTTACTGGGATAGATTATGGAAGTCCTAGAATATCAGTTTATAGACCTGAAAGTCAAGAAATTTTGTAGCTTCTAAGTCCAAGTGGCTGGATGCCTCAGTAGTACCAATCCAGCACTGAAGGCCTGGCAGCTCTCTGAAGAGCTGTTGGTCTTCAGTCCACATTGGTCTTCAGTCCATGCTGGAATTCAGCGAACATCACTGGCTGCCAGGTCATATGCCATCCCTGGCCCCCAACAGACTTATAACCATCTACATTGTAAATCGTACTTAGTCCAACTTCAAAGGTCCCCTTAATCTTTACCAACTTAAGATTGCTCTGAAGTCCAAAGTTTTACCTGTGATTTAAGAATTGTCTTTTAAGTATGAGTACTGTAAAATCAAAACGCATTATATACTTTCCAGATATAAACACAGAGAGTAAACATTTAGATATGTTTTAAGACATAACAAAGAGAGACAGGATCAATGCACACTCAGAAATCATCAAGGAAATATCAAACATCTGCAGTTCAAGTCTGATTTCATAATCAGTGACCAGTGAGGAGTCTCTGGATTTTCCAAGTCTACACTTTTAGCTTAGCTGGATAAACATGGAAAACTTCCATCCGAAGACAACAGGGTTCCAAGGTAGACCTTGAATAGTCCTGACATATCCAAAACATCTTCAAGTTTCCATGCTATCTATAGTCTATCTTCCAATGGCTTCACCAGCCTTTTCATTACTATCATAATGCCCTGCCTATATGCTACATCTCAGCAGTGACTTCTGGAGCCATGACCCACTCCATGCATTTTTCATGCTTCCAAAACCAATAGGAGGTGTGAATAGCACAACCATATTCTTGCTTCAGGGACAAATTGAATCATGAACTTGAAAAGCAGGTTCCTTTTTTCAGACTTCCTTTCAATAGAGTGGATTCCAACCATTCAGTCTTTCTAGGGGTGAAGTCATCTCATGCATTCTTTCCCTTTTTTTCTGTTTAAAGTAGTTAGCCATCTTTCTTCTAAATGCTAATGTATTTGACAATAGCAGCTTTAGCAGTTAGTCTCTACACCAGTAATTTGAAACTTGCTTGAGTTTTTCCTACTTTAACTTGTAAATTGCTCAGTCCCATATCTTTAGCCAAGCATATTGGTCCATGACAAATTTAACCTGGATCAAGTTGTCTGGTCATGGGTGGCAGAATGCAGTCAGTCCTTATTCTACTAACCCAGTTCCAACAAAGTCTTCTTTAGTCTTTACATCACCTTAGAAAGTTTGTGATCCAAGCCTCCAAATACCATTGTCTCTGCAATTAGTACTTTGAAACTCTCATCAGAATAATCTACAATACTTTACTTACCACACCAGGGAGCATCTTCAGTTAAGAGAACCTAGTTTTCCATTGCTCCAATTCAAAAGTTCCAAAAGACAAAAATCCACATGGCCAGATTCATCTCAGCAACACCCCACTTGTAGTACCAATTCAGTCACAGTCAACTTCATTTTCTGTTAGGATCATTATGCCCTGCCTATATGCTACATCTCAGCAGTGACTTCTGGAACCATGACCCACTGGTCCAAACCAGGCAGTTATGGAAGAAGGAATTTATTGAAACTTACAAATAGAGGGGAAGTTCTATAATGGCAGATGAAGCTGGACCACTTTCAATAAGTAAGAAATACCACCACCAACATCATAATCAAACACACTTTGGGTACCCCGTAATAGCAGAAGCAAAGTGCTTTATATTTCGTTAGACTGGAATTCCAGTTCCACCTCCATACCTTAGGGCTAGGACCTAGGTTCTACCACAGTGACAGCTCCTACAGCTAGGTGTTAGGAGACCTAAATCTTTACTAAACTGAATCTATTGGGTGACATCCATTCAAACCATTACACTCCCCTTGGAGTATAAACATTTAAAACAGATACTATGGATCACATTTTAATCCAAGTCACAAGTATCTTGCTGGAGAATTACATTTTTTAGGAAGTGGTTTATATCAGGTATATCTTGAGTAAATCACAAGTTTCCTGAGACAGAAACCTCTTACTCACTGCTGCCAGCAGGATGGCACCATCTGGGATAATATTATAATTGGTAACATAAAGTTATTTTGTACCTGTATCTATCAATACACTTTTTATCTTCTATAAAATAAATTCCTAGAAATTATGTGATTAAGCTAAAATTTAGAACAACTTTTTTACTTTCACTTAATGACATTATTTTCTACAAAACATCAAAAGCGAACTTTTCTACGGTGCATGTCAGGGTTTGAGGAGTAGTTGGTATTTCATGTTCTTTGCAAGCTGATAAATCAGTCTTCTGTATGTCATGGACACTAGGAAAAAAAAAAAACTCATCATACCTCTTCATAAGCAATGATGGACTTTATTACTCAAAATGAGGTTGAAAGCATGAACTTCCTGTTGACATTAATTCCACAGACTGCCAACCCAAGCAGATACTGTGAAGAAATCCAAGGGTACACTATACATGAAGAGTACTTTTTTACAAAGCTGATGAAAGTTTAAGTCTAGAGGATCTCAATGTCTAAAGAGGCTTTTCAAAAATGTGCCCAATATTTGACTTGGAGGATAATACTATGATATAGGAATTATACTTCTCTTTCAAAAGAAGGAGCATACAATCATTGTCTTCCAAGGTTGTCAATCAAACATCATTGGAAAATTCTCCAGAATCAAAGCTCATTTATGATCTGGAGAGATTAAGACACCATTGAGGCTTGTCATTGAAGAGTCATTTCATCAGTTGTTTTACTCCTTGTTTTTATTGTCAAATGAATTTGAGCATTTGGGATTAAACATTGTATCTACTATTTGATAACCTGTGTTAAGGAAAAACTTGTATTAATGTCTCCTTTATGCAGAATGTTTAAGTGGGAATAGCTATACAAGGTATAAATTGTATAAATCCTAATTCACAGGAATTTGATGAGAAAAAGAATAATATATGAAAGTGATTTTGTAATGAGTTAATATGTCAGTAAATGATAAGAATAATTGCTATTTATTTTGCACTAATGGTAGTAAGAGAAAAAATTAAAATAATTTAGATGAGCAGTTGTTTTAATGATATCTACATATAATCTCCTGACCAGAACATGTTTATATATATTCTGAAAAATCAACTCTCATTATTCATATATATACTACATGTCATTATCTCTATAATATATTATCCCATGCTAGTCTAATAAATAATACCTGATTATTTGGTAAAAGAAGAATATACCTGTCACTCTAGTGTCATTTTCTACACATGTGGTCTAAGTACATTTTGGTGGCCACTGACCTATGGCAGAGAAATTACATATATTGAAGTTTTGAGTCTCATTCTAAGCAACCAAGTTCTAACATACATTGTATGTGTTTAATTTTTTAAAAAAAATTCATCTTTTAGGAAATATTTTTTTGCTCTCTCTTTATATTTCTTTCTCTCATTTCCATTCAACAACAGACACAAACTGGCCTTTGCACCAACAAATTCAACTAAGGCTTAATCAAAACTATTTATGAAAACTGTACTCATATTTACCATATGCTTATGGCATAACATTATTTCCCACATAGTAGAACATACCAGCTATTTGCATATCACTTACATCTTAGCAGATATTATAAGTAATGTATAGATTATATAAAGTATATGGGGAATATATCGAAGTTACATGTCAATACTACACATTTTGTATAAAGGGCTTGAGTAGACATAGACATGGAGTTGGCTCTTTAGGGCATCTTGGCTCTTTAGGGCATCATGGATACAGTCCCAATTAATACTGAGGAAAAACTGGGTTCATTGGAGTGGTCTTCATTAATCTGCTTTAAAGACGTGAACAATTTAAAAACAAATTTTAATATTGTTTTCCTGCTACTATCACATTTATTATACAGAAGCTATTATAATTCTTTGCTCAAATAAAATTATCCACTTAAAATAAATGTAATGTGGATATATTTTCATTCTGTATTTTATTATAGCCCCCTTTTGATTAATAAAGAGTAGAAATTCTGTCTTTTCAATCTTTTTTACTTGTAATATCTGTGTATCTCAAATGACAAGTTACTGAGAAATCCAGAATTTTCCTGGGAATTTGTATGGATATTCTTGAGGGTATAAGACCTCCACTTATACTGTTATAAACTTAGACATCATGATGAAACTTCTTAAGTAACTGTGTTCTTCTCCATCTTCCCTGATTCTGAAAGTTCTCATTGTTAGGTATAAGATGTTAGGTTAGGTATAAGATATGGATGGTTGTGGGTTGAATTTGATCTGCAATAGAAAAGATGTTTCAAACATAAAAGACATCTTGATCAATGTGACCTTCAAAAGCAATGTAAGCACAAGAGCTGACCTGGGTTAGGAAATACCATTGCCATTGTTTACTAGGATAGACTAGACTATGCTGTGGACAAAACTGTCCATGACTTTAGGTAACAATATTATATGTTTTCTAAAACATATTTAGCTCTATGTATAGTAGATTTTTGGAAACACAAATATCTTTTCACATTACCACCTCATCTAAAGCTTTGTTTTTAACAAGGACAGGGAAAATGCAGAGCAAAGTGTGATGAATCTTTAATATTTCTCCTAAAATTCTGATATTTCATTGATTAAATTAAATTAAATTCTCAAGAAAATGTCACCTTTTTGTGCATCTGAATAAAGAAAAGTTCAAATAGGAGAGGGCACTGTATATCTACTGTAGCTTGTATGAAGCTAAATTTTATTTTATTTTTCTCAATTTGCTCTATCTTTCAATTAATATTTCTAGAATCTACAAAGAACTCAAAAATCTAAATAGTAAAAAGTCAAGCACTCCACTCACAAAATGGGGCAAAGAGCTGAACAGGCAGTTCACAGAGGAAGAAATACAAATGGCAAACACATATTCAAGAAGATGTTCATCATCCCTAATCATCAGGGAAATGCAAATTAAAACAACTATGAGATTTCACCTTGCTCCCATAAGGACAGCAAACATCAAAAAGTCAAATGAAAATAAATGCTGACTAGGATGTGGAGAAGTAGGAACACTTATCCACTGTGGTTGGGAATGTAAGATGGTACAACCACTTTGGAAAGCAATATGGAGACTCCTGAAAAAGCTGAAATTTTCTACTTTTTGTCATGTATACTTTACATATTTGTTTTTACTAAAATTTGCTAATTTTTTATATGTGAATGTGTATGCAGTATTTGTACTTTTATAGATGTCCCCATGTATGTTCATGCATGTGCACATGACAGGTCAACTTCAGGCATTTTCCTCTTAACACTCCCCCTTATTTACTGAGGCAAGGTCTCTTAAATTGAACCCAGAACTCATTGATTCATCTTATATAGCTGCCTGCTTGCCACAGGAATCTCCTGTTTCAGTCTCCCATGTGCTGGGATTACTGGTAGCCTTCCACATGCACCCAGCATTCATGTAGTCTGTGAGGATCACAACTCCATTCCTCATGCTTTCATGTTAAAGGCTTTAGCAACTGAAAAACCTTCTACTGATTCTCCAAATTTGTTATTAGCATTTCTTTCACGTTTTACAGTAAATCATGTGAAAATGTTCTCTATATAATTTAAGTTTAAATATATTGATCCTGATAGTTTTTATATATTATCTACTAAAACTCTGTTTTTAAAAAATTTTA
Source organism: Jaculus jaculus (assembly GCF_020740685.1). Taxonomy (NCBI): domain Eukaryota; kingdom Metazoa; phylum Chordata; class Mammalia; order Rodentia; family Dipodidae; genus Jaculus; species Jaculus jaculus. Next base: position 57,444,523 of record NC_059110.1, on the reverse strand, counting down.
TTTGTATTAATTATTAACATTACTAGATGAACAAATCACATGTTGTTCATAGTCCACCATAATTGTCCTCTTAGATCCTCTTTCCCTTGGCCCTATTCCATGGAAGACACCCCTCAAGGGGGTTATTGGTATTCACTGTGGGGGATCATGAATGCACCAGTCAGTCTGGAAGGGTGAAGTTTACAGTGTATCAGGATACCCCTTTATACTCTGTGACTCTATTTATATACATTTGTCTGTACAAAAGCTTTTTACCTTCATGGGATCCCGCTGGTTGAGTTAATGTTCAAGTTCCTGGGCTGGTGAGTTATTGTTCAGGAAGTCTATTCCCACTCCTATATCCTGGAGAAGTTCCTACTATATGTTTACTTACAGTCATTTAAGAGTTTTATGTCTTTTTTGTTTGTTTGTTTTTCGAGTTAGGGTTTACTCTAGACCAGGCTGACCTGGAATTCACTATGTAGTCTCAGGGGGGCCTTGAACTCATGGCAATCTTTCTACCTCTTCCCAAGTGCTGAGGTTAGAGGTGTGTGCCACCACACCCAGATTTTATACTGAAGGTCTGAGTGAAATAAATAAGAAAGGAGTATTTCAAAAAAAAAATCAATATTATTCTGTCTTTCGGATAGAGGGAAAGAATATGATGGCCTTTGAGTTCTGAATTGTCTCATTGGGCTAAAACAATTCATTTCAGCTTACTGGAAAATGATTGTAATGTATTCACTCCTGTACTTTCAGAAACAAGAAGCATAGATATCCCTAGTGCTGTGCTATGCTCCACAGAAGCACCAAACCTGCTCTATAGCACAGGTATAGGACAGCAGGACTCCTGAACTCTGGTTATTCCATTGAGTCATTGTGAAATCTTATTGTGCAAAAGAATTGTTTGAAATCTCAAAATATAGTATGAAATACTCTCTATACCCAATGAAATTAGGTACTTGTCAATTTTTAGTAAGTATATTTGTCATAATCTAAGTATGAACATTTTTCTATATTATTTCATAAATAGCATGTTGAATGAATTGTTTTGGTGAGTCTGTCTTGAGAGTTTAATCCAAATTTAGAGCAACTGTTTTATTTTATCTATTTTATATATTGGATTTATTTCCATCAACCTATTTTTTCACTTATTTTGTTTTGATTAAGGAAACAGTTAACTAGCATTGCTCTTTTTAATAACTTTCACTGTAACTATAATAACAAATGCATTGCATTAGCTCACCATTTTGCATCTTTGTAATTTGAGTTGGACTCAATTTCATATTGCAACAGCCACACCCAGATGAAATATATTTCTATATTATCTTCAGGAATTATTTTTCTTTTAGGTAAAAGATGATACTGAAGATACTGAATGATTACTTTAGCTAGAGTATAAGGTTTTATATCATACTAGGTATTTCAACTTGGTATAATTAGAATAAAAACAAAGATGGTAGAAAAGTGTTTTGTAAAGAGTGATGTAAGCTTGTCCTCAAATACAAATTCAGCTGTCTTCATTCAACTCCTTTGTTGAAGCAAAGCTACCAATAAAAGCCTGCATTGTTCTTTGCTACCTCATACTTGTTGTCTAATATCAGCAGTTGCTGAACAGTTGAAGAACATATATATATCCACAATCTTAGCCTGTGCTCTCCAGATTATTCCTAACAGATTACTTTAAGATTCTGGCTCCAAGAGTGTGTCTCATCCAAAGTGGGAACTGCCTATAAAGAGAATTGTGAGAAAACAAAAATAAGTTAAGAGGGTGACAGGCTTAAAATAAACCTGTATGGTGAAATTAGTAACTAAGGTAATGGCATTAATGGGAGAACTGTTTGGAATAGTCTACAGATGACCATCTTAAGTAAATATTCCTAGGATTTGTAGCTGATTTGGCTATAGTACATGCAGCAGGAATGCATTGACTGATAACATCCTATCACAATAACTTTTTCTGCCATACCATAGTATGTTGTTTTGGATCATATCAACTCAAAATTGAAAACTCTATCATCTACGTATTTCACTTTGAAGGCACTTTTAAAATATAACAGTTTACTCAAATTCCTTGTATATTTGGTCTCTCCAACTGGATTTTAGCATCAATGAGGGCATACAGAGTATCCTATTAAACCTGGATATCTAAGTAGATAATAGTATTCAGTAGTAGCAAAATCAGTACTGTGAAAGTCAAGAAATTAACATTTATTCTAATTTCTGGGTTCAAATATAATGTCATTGTTAAATTCTGCAAATATGTATAATATTGGATATTGGAGCTATAGAGATGGCTTAGTGGTTAAGGTGCTAGCCTGCAAATACAAAGAACCCATATTCAATTCCCTAGTACCAAAGTAAAGCCATATCCACACGGTGGCCTCTAGAGTTCATTTGCAGTGGCTGGAGGCCCTGATGTGTCCATTCTTTCTTTCTGTAATTGCCTCTCTCTCTTTCTCTCTCAAATAAATAAATTTAAAAGAAACTGAAAAAAGATGATATTTATTTTAAAATTGGATTAAAGAAATATTCAACATTTACCATGGAAAGGGCATAAGGGCATATACTTTGATTTTATTTAGATGGCATCTTTCATATGTAGTCAGTTTTTTTCTTTGTAATCTGATAACATGACTAAATTTATTAAACTAACCATAATCATATTTTATGGAGGGAAGATTAAGAGACTATACTCAAGTGTCAGGTCAGGGCTGGGTAGGTTGCTTAATGGTTAAGGCTCTTGCCTACAAAGCCAAAGGATCCAGAATTGATTCCCAAGTACCCACATAAAGCCAGATACACAAAGTGGCACATGTATCTGGAGTTTGTTTGCAACAACTAGAAGCCCTGGTATACCCATTCTCTCGCTCTGTCTCTCTCTTCTTTCCTGTCTTTCTTCTCCCTAACTCTTTCTGCTTGAAAATAAATAAAAAAATGTCTGAAAAATATCTAAAGTGCCATTATTCATGTAATAGATCATATTTTAGTCATTAATAAGAAACACAAATTATTGTGAGAGAATCAGTAAGTTTTTGGTTATGGAGGGGTACTTCTGGTATGAAATCCCAACCTGAGCCTTGGTGGGTGAGTTGTAAGTCTACTTCAATGATGAGCTCCTTGGAGCTTCTGGATCTCTGCTTTGGTATGTGTTGAGTATCCTCAGCATCTCTCATCTTCACCCTGGCACTGATTGTCAGGCTCACCATGGAAACAGAATTGTTTCTCATTTCCCCAATTTCATTGTGGTGTCACCTGGGCATGGGCTGAAGTGCTAGAAGTAGTTTATATCTTTAGGTCTCCCTACCTTCTGAAAAAGAAAAACAGATTCTCCCACAGAGAATGAAGTCAGCAAAGGTTAAATGGGATAAACATTGTTAATTTAGGGATATTTTGATGATTGTAGCCTTTATTTAACCAAAGACTAGTGGGAGATTGAGATTGGAGAGCATAATATTTGCCTCCACAGTATTCTGACCTGGTCCCTAGTTCCTGCTTGGATTTCCATGGACGGGATCTCTTAGCCAATCAGAAAGCCATTGGCTCCCCACCAAGACTGGGTGCCACCATTGCACTGGTGTGACTTCTCCCTCACTAACAGACTTAATAGTATTAATTAAAATAATGTTTTTTTTTTTCATTTACTAAAACCTATTCTCTTAGCATCTCCAGATGATTGGTCATTGTGAAAGAAAATGCTTTTTCAAAAATGGATAAGCAATGCTTATCCTAGGATTTTATTTTTCACTGATAATGCCAATAAAGCTCATGAAATATATTTAACTATTAAAAACAAAGAGGGAAGGGAGCCAGTACAATATGTAAATTGTGTGACATCTATACATACATTTTTCTTGTGATATAAGCCAGAGTATAAAAACATGCCCCAGTCTTCTTTTTACTGCAGGCTTTCTTGTGTCTCACTTCTTGTGCAGGTTAACAATAGCTCAGCTCAAGCTGGTATGGTTCATGCTCTTTCATGCCTTTTCCTGACACATGAGAGTGTGAGAGTGAAGGCTTCAGAAGGCGGCATCTCACAGGACCCTGAGGTTTATACACAAAAGAGGATGAACATTAGAATGTTCCTCTTCCCTAATTCTACTATGTTTTTTTTTTTTTCTAAAAATACTACAACTCTTTCTGGTAACTTCTACAAATTTGGATATTTTATATACTTTATAAAAGTATAGTCATGTGTTTCTTTGCTGTGACTGCTTTACTTCATTTACTGGAATGTGCCTTAACGCCTTATGTTTGTTTAGGATTTAACAAAATACTATGATGGCTTTCTTTTCAAGGCTAAATAATGTCTATGTAATCTACAGTTTATTCATTCATTTACTGTTGAACATTTGAATTCTTTCTATATCTTTGCTACAGTGTGTATAGTGAACTTGGTTCAAGAAGGCAGAAGAACATAGTCTCTTAATAGAAGACCTCTATAATCACACAGCACGTACTCATGTTGATCTACTGTTAAAATACATATTGTAGAACATTGAGGGACCTTCTAGATGCTTTGTTTAAGTTTTGGATGATGTGATACTACTGCTTAGTTGCATTTCTGCTAAGCAATTATCTACATAGGCTCTTTCTTTGTGCATGTTAATGAATCATGAATGTTTGAGGATCCAAAGAACCACTCAAAATGTTGCCACATGTCCCATTTTCTCCATTGATACCATTATATCATCAGTTGCAAACAACATACACTGGATACAAAAAGCCCATAAATAACACATTAGCTTAGTACAGATTTAATGTAAAAGTGCAAAGTTTATATTGACTAAGAAGTTGGTATGTTGGGACCACCTGTGTATTCCTTTATAAGAATAACTGGACTGACATACATTGAATAAGGCCCTCTCCTCCATATAACTCACAGGGATGTTTTCTTTGCTTTCTTTTTTAAAAGGTTTTAATCCATCCTTTCCTTTAAACCTCTAATCTCGGAGAGTCAACACTCACTTCTTTGGACTTATTCCTCCCTCTTTTACTTTTGCTTGTTCAAATTTCTCCCCTGTTTCTTCTTGATCCCACACTTAAATTATTGTGGAAAATGTACTAGTGAACATAGAGATATAAATATGCCCTCAAGATCCTGCTTTCTACACACATACACACTCACACAGTGACATTCTAGACTATATTTAATGTTGAGAGGTCTTGTACAAAAACTCCACAAAACTTGTCCTTTCTGCATTCCTGCCAGAAGTACAAGCAGGCTGTATTTTCTCCACACTTGTAGCAGTACTTTTCATGTCTATCGTTTTGAAAGTGGCCACTATAGCAAATAGGGGCGACATTTCATATGGCTTTGATTTTTACTTCCCATGTGATTATGAATTTCAATCTTTCCTGTAGTTTCTGCCAGTTATATATAGTCTCTCTTATCATGCTTGGCAAATTAAAGAAAAAAATCAGGTTGTTTGCTATTGAATTATAGGAGATTGTTTTCATTTTGGATAATGAAATTTTGTCCAATTGGTGGTTTGCAAATATACATCTCCTCTTATGTAGGCTGGCTGGTCTCTTTATTGATTGCTTGCAGTGGCATGAGGATTCTTTTACTTGGATATAGTTCAACTTGTTTATTTTTGGTTTTGTTGCCTGGGATTCTGGTGTCAAATCCAAGAAATTATTACCAAAGACCAATGTCAAAAAGTTTTTCCATTTGCACGAAGAACTTAAAATAAACAACTCATAAACAAAAGGTCCAGAAATGGCTGCCAAGAGCCTAAAGGAGAAAGTGAGGTATTACTACTCAGTGGATTTAAATTTTCAGTCACGTGGAATGAATAACTTCAAGAAGAGTTATAGTAAGCAGAGCATTTACTTAACAAAGCAGTATTGAATACATTAAAGTATAGTAAGAGAACAACACTCTTTTTGAGTACTCTTATTCAATTTTAGCTATTTCTCAAACATTATCCCAATAGAATGAGTTGGAATATGTGGAGGTGATAAATCACATCTTGATGGTGGTGATGCTCTCACAAAGAATGTGGAAGTCTAAACTTCAAAGAATGCACTTTATATTGCATAAAGTGCTTACATTTCAATAAAATTTAACTTGCATTGTATGATCTCAGTAAGAAGAAATATAACAAAATTCTTTATTTCTACATCTTCAACTTAAAGTTTACTCAAAAAGGATAAACCCTAATTATAAGCTGATGGTCTTAGGAGGATTTTATTTACAGATACTTCTAATTTAAAAATTTACTTAATATTTATAACTTACTCCCACATTTTAGCTTTTCTCCTGACTTATTATCACACAGCATACCAAAAGTATGGTATGTAGGTGTTATACATACAGAATCATTCTTTTAAAATTCATGTCCCTAAAATTATTATTTCCTTTTTTTTTTTTTTTTTGGTTTTTCGAGGTAGGGTCTCACTCTGGTCCAGGCTGACCTGGAATTCACTATGTAGTCTCAGGGTGGCCTTTAACTCATGGAGATCCTCCTACCTCTGCCTCCCTAGTGCTGGGATTAAAGGCATGCGCCACCACGCCTGGCACTATTTCCATTTCTTAATGAATAAATCATTAGATATACAAAATATGTTTATCAAGTGGAGGAGACAGAAAACACATGCAATATGACTGCAAACAATCCTTCACTTGTATAGTTTGAGTGAGTTTCTTGGTAAATATAGTTTGTCTTGAAGGCAAAAGATGTTCATGAACAACACATTTTTTTGTGAGGTAGAACAGGTCTTGTCATTGATTTGCCTACATAATTCCTTAAAATACTCTTTTGATTGTTCTAGTTTCAGAGAAATCACTTTTCCATAAAGTGCCCATTATAGTGTGCCAGTGAATGTGATAACATGCAAAATTTATCTCAAGGGAGTAATTATAAAATTAACCTTTTACTTTACCCCTATTAATTGGTTATAGAAAATGATGGAAGAATAACACATTAGTAACTGTGTCTACTATGCTGTTGTGTTTTTAATTTCCAAGTTACTAGATAACACCAAAATTCTCAAAGACAAGAAGTGGAATGTGTTCATCACAAATGACACTTTTTTGTTGTTTATTTGAGAGTTACAGAGAAAGGGGCAGAGAGAGAGAGAGAGAGAGAGAGAGAGAGGGAGGGAGAGGGCGAGTGCACTAGGGCCTCCAGCCTCTGCAAATGAACTGTAGACACATGCACCCCTTGTGCATCTGGCTTACATGGGTCCTGGAGAATCAAGCCCAGAACCAGGGTCCTTAGGCTTCACAGGCAAGCACTTAACTGCTAAACCATATCTCCAGCCCCAGCAGAAATGACATTTTGAATGTACAGAGTGACCTACTTCCCATGGGTCTCATCTGCTTTAAAAATATCTATGCACAGATAGTACTCTACTCAAATGAAGAAGGAAGTTGTGTGTTCAATTTTATTTACCTCTAATGTCATCTTTACATTTCACAAAGTGTGGCTTTGTGTAAGGTTCATGTGTGCTTCCACGTGAAGTAAGAATAACCTACCCTGAGAACTGAGGGAAACCAGTAATTCCACTAACCAACACTTTCTTCCCCCAAGGACTTGACTGGCTTCCGCAAGTCCAAGAAAAACTTAATCTTCTAAACAACAGGAATTCACTGTCACAAATCTTCAAGATCATCGAGTCCTTCCAACTGCGGATTTCACAGTTGATGAGTAGCAACAACTTTGTGTCTCAAGATCTCTGGATCACGGAGGTGGTCTTAGACCTCAGAGGACCAGATGTGAAGGTGCAGAAACTTCCAAGAAATATTAAAACTATAAGTTCTAGAGGCTAAGGGGTATAGCATTTAAGTTGTTCAGGAGACTGACTCATTCTAGTTTTACTGACTGTATAGTCCTGACTCATTCTAGTTTTACTGACTGTATAGTCCTGACTCATTCTAGTTTTACTGACTGTATAGTCCTGAATAGGTAACTTGTGTTTCCAGAGTTTTGATCTGCTGTAAAAAATAAAATAAAATTGAGCCATATTTGCTCTGCCTTCCACAAAGAATCTCTACAGTGGCAAAATGGTATAAATATATGTACATTGGGGCTGGGGAGATGGCTTAACAGTAAAGGCACTTGCCTGTGAAGCCAATTCATGTTCTAGAGTGCACAACTGTCTGTGTGCTGCTACAAGTCAAATGTATTATCATTGGTCATAGAAGCCACAGGGAAACAGCACACTGACTCTCTTGTCACACCAGAAATATATCATGAAGGATAGTGGGAACCCTTACCTATTCTGGCCCCTCCAGTATTCCATCCACTGTTTCTCTGCTTTCTGCTAGCTCTGGCATAGTAATTTGGAAACTTTTCAAAATCCAAGAATTTCTTCTTAATAAAAACTTACATAATGGCATGTTAAAATTATTGTATATTATTTTATCAATAATGTCTTGTCATATGTTAATCATATGAATGCCCCCTTGCACTCTGGACCACTCACGATACCAAAGGAAATTCTTAAGCAATTGAAGGCTATTGGAGTTAAATGAGTTATAAAGTATGGCCTGGAGTTTCCCTCAAATATGTTAGACCAATTTTCTCTAATACCATGGGGTCAGATCAAATTTCTTTTTAAATTGAGTTTCTTTAGCCATATTTTCTACAACGAATTGTTGTACTGACCATTGGATTCTTCTTTTCCGTCTTTTCAATTTATGGCATTAGTTTAAAAATGATTTATATTAGAAACTCAAGGTCTCAGTTGCTATTGGAGAGTAAAATAAGTCAATTTAGGTGAACTATAGAAATTATCCCAAAAAATATAGTCTTGATACAAGTCAATTGACCAAAATACTCATTGCTGTAGCATTATGAGAGTTATTGAGTGGAAGAATTTTAAGGATGGCCGTTCCCTAGGGAAACATAATATGCTCCCAAAGAAGAAAATTAAGAGAAATTTATTTTGTCAATCTTTAATACATTTTTCACTGTGGGCAGAAACATTTTTTTTTTTCTATGTACGTTAATCTGCTGTGGCTTTGGCCACTATTTATAATTAGCTAACATAAACAATTTTTATGCAATGAGTTAACAGTTTGTTTTGGATGAACAATTGTAATGAAAAGGCTACTTCAACTGAGTGGATATTGAATTAAAGAGCCATTTCTCTGAGATAACAAGAGACCTAGGAAGATCTACAGTTGTTAACTAACTTATTGAATTATGTTATAATCTTTAATGATGTCTAAAAAGATACTCTGTCAGTTTTAAATGAGGTATGAGTTCTTAAAGTTTTCTGAGCAAAAAAATGTAATGTTACATTTCCATTTACATATAATCTTGGATATATATGTCTTATATCAGTAGATGGAATGATGATCTGGACTTGTTTGAGGTGCATGCACAATAAGATAAAATGTGTCCTTTAACTGAACTTATTTATCACATTATACCTATACAGGATTGGGTATGCAGATGGTTAGCAGCAGGTATATCATGGACAGTACTAAATAAGATTTTCTTTATGTACCACTCCTTTTTCAACTTTGTCATTCAAACTAGAGAACCAACAAATCTATACCCATTGCAACCAGCACTTCCTCTCTTGGGCCCAAGAAATGAGGAAACCCAGGCCCTTGTGGATTTCCTTAGGTGTCCTGTTGCCTGTCCTGACTGTATCAAACACTGAGTCCTCACATTGTTCCTAATTAAACTTCTCTCAACTTTACACTTGGGGAAGGATCTTTTCCAGTTCTTTGAAGTGGACAGCATACACAGAGACTGTTGAAACATTTTTTTTTTTTTTATCTTTCTGGTTCATAGTAATTAGTTTTCTGTTCTCAACTGCTATAAGGCCACCTGTCCATGTATGCATGTATGAATGTATGTATGTATGTATGTATGCATGTATGTATGCATGTATGTATTTATGACAGAGAAAGAGAGAGCAAAAAAGACAGAGAGAATTGGTGCCCCAAGGTCTCCAGCTACTGAAGTTACACTCCAGATGCATGCATCACCTTATGCCTTGTGCACATGTGCAGCTTTATATGCTTGCATCACCTTGTGTTCTGGTTTATAGGGGACCTAGAAAGGTGAACATGGTTTCTTAGGCTTCTTAGGAAATCACCTCAAACACTAAGCCATCTCTCCAACACAGGCCAGTTATTTATTTATTTATTTATTTATTTATTTATCAGATTCTATGCCTTACTAAAATCATCTGGTGTTTATATTTCTGTATCTGACTAAACTAAATATATTGTCATCTCTTCCAGTCCATCCATACTGTCACAATGGCAGAAGCCCATCTTTTTCTACAGCTGCACAATATTATATTGTGTAGGTAAATCATTCATCCTTTACTCATGTATCCAAGAACGCACACAGCTAACCTCCTAGTCTGCACATTTCTTATAACTCTCTTCATAGTGCTAGCAGAAACAGCAGGATGCTGGATCCTTCCCTCTTGTGAGTAGTGAAAATCCTGAATGACAATGGTGGTTTTATTTCTAGTTTTATGGGGAACCTGTGTTTGCCTTCATAATGTTTATGTTAGTTAACATTCCCAACCAGTATTCTTCTTTCCTAAAATCAGTGGCAGCATTTCCTCACTGTATTTCTGGCAGTGTTCATCCTACCATTTTCCTGAACTGAACTAATATAGACCATTTTCCTCATGTGTCTGGTAGTCATTTGCATCTCTTCTTTTTATCATGACAGTCCATATACTCTAGTCCATATTCATTCACATTTCTTGTTTACTTATAATAAAGATTTTATAAATATGAAATTGAACAATTATTATAATATTTATAGCATTCAATTATTCCCCCAAATTGTGAATGCTCCTTCTTATCCTGTTTTCTTTGCTTTCAGAAGGCTTTGATTTAACATCACCACAGTTTTCTTTTTAAATTTTTATTTCTTGAACTTCTGGGTTTATATTTTAAAAAATCCTTGCCCATATCAGTGCCTTGAAATGTTCACATTGTGTCTTATTCTTTTAATTTCATAACTTAGCAATACACACTTAAACCTATAATTCAAGTTGTGTAGGTATTGTCACTGGTGAGAGTTTTATATCTAGGTTCATATTTTTGGATGTGGACATTTGCTTTCCCTGTATCTCATATTTGTTTAAGAGGTCTACCTTTCTCCACTATGTGTTCTTGGGTATTTGTCAAACCTCAGTTGTCTGTAAAGATGTAGGCTTTCCTTAATCCATACATCTGGACTATATTTTAGTTAAAAAACCTTTTTGACTTTATTTTGATGTCAGATTGTACAGTGCCCCAGTTTTCCTTTTTTTTTTTTTTTTTGATCTAACAATGATTGGGATATTCAGAGCTTCTTGTGGTTCCATTATAAATTTCATGAGCATTTTTGTTTATTTCTGAAAAGATTAACACATATGCTTATTTTTCTTATATTAAACATAGCAAAGACATTTATTCTTTCCTTGAAATTGAATAAGTTTGTGTAACATCAGAATCTTTTATAGCATTGCTAAAGTTATAAGTACTTTTATTTGTGTTGGTATAAACTCACATTTATATCTCCCACTCATGTGTGTAAAAACTGTAACAGCAACCTTAAGTAATAGCTTGCATTTTTATATTTGTTCTGCTATATGTTTACATCTTGAAAAAATAAATTAAATATGGAAATTATTTACTTGTTTCTAGTTTTACCTGACAGGGAAAAATATGGAAAGTTGAAATAATCTTCAGAACTTTTATCAAAGAGCACACTTTAAAATTCCATTAAAAATATTATGGTTGTCAGGTCCCAATATATAGGGAAGAATGTAAAAGTTTAATGAGGGATGTGAAAAATGTTAGAAATATGAATAATTTTTGAAAGTAAGTACAATCAAGGTAACATAAGGGTTTCCTGTGCCAGTTTGTGTGCAGGTGAGTATGATGGTGTGGAGTGATAAGGCCAGGAAAAAAAAAATCAATGTGAAAAAAATGAAATGAACAGAATATGATGGAACTGTGGGATACCTTAAAATGACCAAATATCTGGATCACAGATATACCAGTAGGAGAGAAAATCCAGGTCAGAGGCAATGAAAGCAGTCTTAAGGGAAAAATTCAAATGCCTTCATTACAAAGACAGAGAGATTCCAAATTAATAACCTGACTGTCCACCTAAAAGCACTGGACCAAAACAAGAAAAATCCAACCCAAAGAGCTCCAGATGGAAAAAATAAATAATCAAGATTAGACCATAAATTAACAAACTGGCAACTAAGAAAACAATTTTTTTAATAAAATTGATGAAGCAAAAAGCTCATTCTCTGAAAAACTAAACAAGATTGACAGACTCCTGGCCAAATTGATCAAGCAAAAATCAATGTCTCAAATTAAAAAAAAAAATCAAAAATGAAAAAGGAGAGATCACAACAGACATCAATGAAATTTTAAGAATCCTAAGGGCATACTTCCAAAACCACTACTCCACCAAAATTAAATCATTTGAAAGAAATGGATAAATTCTTAGACACATATGACCTACCAAAACCAAATTCAGAGCAAATTAAGCTCTTAAGCAAACCTATCACATCCATGGAGAATGAAAAAGTAATCACAAACCTCCACTATAAAAAAAAATAAAGGTATGGATGGCTTCTCATCTGAATTTTATCAAACCTACATTGAAGAAGTGAAACCAATTTTTCTCAAACTGTTCCACATAAAAGAAGACCAGCAAATCCTTCCTGACAAATTTTATGAAGCTAGCATCACACTAATACCAAAACCAAACAGAGATGGGACAAGAAAAGAGACTATAATGAACTTGGGAGCAAAGTCCTGGACAAAATACTTACAAACCAAATTCAACAACACATCAAAAGCATTATTCACCTTGATCAAGTAGGCTTCATCCCAAGGATGCAGAGATAGTTTAATATTCAGAAATCAGTCAAGGTAATAATCCATATAAATAATCTGAGCCAGCCATAAGTCCCACATGATCATCACTGATGCAAAGAAGGCCTTTGATAAAGTACAATATCATTTCACGATCAAAACATTGGAAAGAATAGGCATTGAGGGTTTATATCTTTACACAATTAACATCTATGTATAAAACTTCTAAAGCCCAAATATTTCTTAATGGGGAAAACCTCAAGGAGTTCCCACTGAGATTATGAACCAGACAGGGGTGCCCACTCTCACCACTGCTCTTCAATATAGTACTAGAAGTACTAGCTCAAGGAAAAAGACAAGAGAAAGAACTAAAAAAGGATTCAAATTGAAAAGGAAGAAGTCAAGTTATCCCTTTTTTCAGATGGCATAATCCTATATATAAGTGACCCAAAAGTCTCCATCTCAAAATTGTAAAGGTAATAAATTCCTTCAGCAAAGTAGCAGGATAAAAAATCAATGTAGGAGCTGGCTGAAGCATTTCCTACCCAAGCGAACCTGTGGCATTGTCTGTCTTAGGAGCTGTTAACCACTTTGCATTTCTTCTCAGGATTGGGAAGATTGTGCCCTGCCCTCTGCAGCTTGAACCACGTTGGTGCAAGGAGACCCAAGGCAGGATTCTGGATGTCTGGGAGGCCAGAAATGGGGACAGTATCATTTGAAGATATAGCTGTGGACTTCACATGGCAAGAGTGGCAGGAGTGGATGCTGCCCAAAGGACCCTATACAAAGATGTGATACTAGAGAACTACAACAGCCTGGTGTTCTTGGGACATTGTTTTACCAAGCCTGAGTTGATCTTCAAGTTGGAGCATGAAATTGGGCAATGGAATATAAGAGAAGCCTCAGTATGGAGCTTCCCAGTGATGGATACAATTGACACCAGCCTGGAAAATCACAAGAAACATTTGTGGCAACTTGGAATCATCAACCACAAGAAATTGAATGAAGAACTGTTTGGATTACACAGGTAGGAATATTCATCAGTGTAATGAATATGGGAAACATATGTAGCACCTTCTAGCACTTGAGAGGCTAACTGTCTGGGCATTGGCTCTCTTCTGGATTCCATCCAGGTCTCTCCATGTTCTGTGCCAACAGCATATGGTGTCTTCAGCAGTAGGGTCTTACCATTAACCACTAGTGGGTAATCAAGTGTTCTGACAGGTGTATGTCTTGTTTCTTTGGGGAGATCTAGTAGATCTCTATGATCAACAGCTCATTGTGGGTTTTGACTACATCCTGGTACTGGAAGTTATAGGCCAGTTACAAGGGAAAAGAAAAAAAAAAAAACAGAAAAAGGAAAGGAAAAAAGAAACAGAAGAAATTTAAGGTTAGGCTTCATTTCATACTCTCCAGGGCCCTTTGATTCAGGTGCACCCTCTAAGGTCACATTGATGTTTCAACCTTTTAGTCTGTATTCCCAGATAGAGGATTCTGTGGTACCAGTTACATTTGGGTTCAGTTTTGTATTCTGCTTCACCCATACCCTCCCCTCAGGCTCTATCTTCCCCATTGTCCAGGCTTCAAGATGCCTATTAGGTATGTCAGCAGGTTGGATTGATCCAGGTTAGGAGCCACAAATGAGTGAGACCATGCAATGACTGGATTTCTATGATTGTGTGAGTTCACTGAGTATGATTTTTCCCAAGTTTAACCGTTTTTTTCTATAAATTTCATTGTGTCATGTTTTCCTACTTTTGCATAGAATTCTGTCAGGTAGATATACCACATGTTGACTAGCCATTTGTCCAATAATGTGTACCCAGGTTTATTGAAGTTCTTAGCTATTATGAATTGAGTAGCTATAAACATGGTTGAGCAAATACCTCTGAACTGAGGCCTATAGGATAAATACCCAGTAAGGGAATAACTGGGTCTTTTGGTAACTTTATAGTCAACTTTTTAGGAGTTTCTATATTTCTTTCCACAGTGAATGTACCAGATTGCATTCCCACCAATAGTGAATGAGGGTTCCTATTTCTACATATCTTCTCCAAAACTTGTTTACATTTTATTTGTAAATGTTTGTTATCATTCCTGCAATAAGGTGGTGTTGCAGTTAGGTTAGCATTGCTGTCATAAATCACCTCGCCAAGAGCAATTTGTGGGAGAAAGATTTATTTTGGCTTGTAGACTCAAGGGGTTACTCCATGATGGCAGGGGAAAATGATGGCAGGAGCAGAGGTTGTACATCACTCCAGGCCAACAACACATGTACCACAGCAAGAGGAGAGGATAATGTGCCAAACACTGGGAAGAAGAAACTGGCTATAACACCCATAATCCCATCCCCAACAATACACTACCTCAAGGATGCATTAATTACAAATCTCTGTTAGAAGGGAACCTAAAATTCAGAACACTTATGTTTATGGGGGACACCTGAATCAAACTACCACATTCCATCCATGGTCCTCATACATGATGTAAAATACAATGGATTCAGTCCAATTTTAAAAGTTCCCATAGCTTTTATCAATCTTAGTGTTGTTCAAACCTTCTCATGGTCCAAGATCTTTTATATGAGCCATAATACCAAAATATCCCCATAGATCCCATAATAGTAAAGAATAAATATTCACATTGCAAAATATGGCAGTGGTCAAGGCAAACATATTTTCAACCAATGAAAGATTTAAAATAGGAAAAAACATCAAACTCTATAACTCCAAGTCCAACAACTCTAGTCAATGACAAATCACCAAACTGATAATTATAATGAGCAACAAGTCTCAGGAGTTCTAATTCTGCCCCTCCAACTAGGCTACTCACAGTCCTGCAAAACTTTAGCTGGAGCTGGAAGCTCCCCTTAGCAGCCATCTTGTGGTTCTGGCATCTCCACAGGGTCTCCACTGCAACCCATGCTCCATTCTTTCAGCACCATTGGGTTTCCATGCAGGCATCCAACAAACCTAATTCACAATGCCCATGGCCATTTCCAAAACACAAGACCATATTCCAAATCCAATGGCCATCTCTTTTCAGCATTTTTTATAGTCCATAATACCAGATAGAGTGCCAATTCCTTAATCCAGCAGGGAATAAAGCAAACTTTGAAGAACAGGACACTTCTTGAGCATTCAGTACCCTTCTAAAGTATGTACATACTTCCTGTTGCCACAGTGCAGGTCAGCTGGATGAATCTCAAAGGTTGTAATCTGCCATATGATTGCAGATGAATGAACAGAAGTTTCAGCCTAAAGATTTCATTCATGTGTCATATCCCTCTGCTCATGTCAGTGTGTTTCTAAGCAAAGCAACCCTGCACAACTTCTCAGGTATAACAGGCATAACAGCAAGGCTCTCACAGAAACTACCCCAGTCCAGGCAAAGGTCTTTCTTACCCTCACAAGTCAAACTTCACTTTCCATAGTTCTTACTGCATTCAGGTCTTTCAACTCTGACCAGAATAGTCCATCATTCTGTACTACAAGGTGCCTCTTAGGCCAAGCATTCAAATCCTTCTACACCCTCTTGAAAATTTGCTCCAAAAGGCCAAAGCCACACAGTCAGGTGTTCAGCAGCAACCCTATTCCTGGTACCAATTAATTTTACTGTTGCAGTAGCTTTTTCATTGTTGTCATTAATCATCCAACCAATAGCAGGTTGTGGGGGAAAAAAGTTTATGCTTTCTTACAGATGCATGGGGATAATCTCTGTTGGTAGGGGAAAACGATGGCATGGGCAGAGGTGGCCATCCCCTTCTGGCCAACAACAGATGGACAAAAGAAACATGATGGTTTCCCAGTCACTGACAAGGGAAAACTGGCAGTAACACCCATAAGTCCACCCCCAAAATTACACTGCCCAGAGGAGGCATTAATTCCCAAATCTCCAGCAGCTGGGAACCTAGCATTCAGAACACCTAGGTTTATGTGGGACACCTGAGTTAAACCACCATAACTGGAATCCCATACTAGTTTTAATTTCCATTTCCCTGATGGCTAGGGAAGTTGAACTTTTTTTACATGTGTGCTTGCCATTTGTATTTCTTTCTCTGAGAACTTCCTGTTCAACTCTTTGCCCCAATTTGTGAGTGGGCTGTTTGATTTTTTATTTTTTTTTAATGGTTATGTTTTTGAGTTCTTTGTAAATTCTAGAAATTAAGCAAATAAAAATTTTCTTCCATTTTGTTGGTTATCTATTGACTCTGATTATGGTTTATTTATCTGCAAAAGTACTTTCACCTTCATGAGATCCCAATGGTTGAGTGATTCCTCTGATTTCACTTATGTCTGTTGTGACCTTTGCTTTTTCATTTCTAATTTTTTCATTGCTAATTTAATTGAAAGTCTCTTTCTCTCTCTCTCTCTCTCTCTCTCTTGTTCAAGGTAGAATCTCACGCTAGATCAGGCTGTCCTGGAATTCACTATGTAGTCTCAGGGTGGCCTCGAACTCATGGCAACCCTCCTTACCTCTGCCTCTCAAGTGCTGGGATTAAAGGTGTGTACCACTACACTCAGCTTTATCAAATTGGCTAAGTGTTTATCACTCTTGTTTATTTTTATAAGAACCAGTTTTTTGTTTCATCAATTTTCTTAATTGTTTTCTTAGTTTTAAATTCATTAATTTCTGCTCTGATCTTCATTATTTCTTTCTATGTGCACTTTTTGGGTTGGATTCTTCTTGCTTTTCCAATGCCTTTAAATGGATGGTTAGCTTATTGATTTGGGATATCTCTGTCTTTGTTATGAAGGCATTTAGTACTATGAATTTTCCTCTAAGGACTGCCTTCATTGTGTCCTTTGAGTTTTGGCACTTTTTTTTTGCATTGTCATTCAACTCTCAAAATTTCACTATTTTGTTTTTTGTTTCATCCACTACCCATTTACTGTTTAAAAGTGTGCTGTTCAGTCTGCAGGAACTGATGAAGTCCCTGACACATCCCTTGTTGTTAATTTCTAGCTTTACAGCATTGTGGTCTGAAATCATGCAGGAAATTATGTCAATTTTCCTAAATATATGGAGGCAGGCTTTATAGTCCAGTATGTGATCTACTGGAGAAGGCTCCACAGGATACTGAGAGTTAAAATATTTGTAATATAAGTCCTCAATATTTTGAAGATAATAATGCCAATTTGCATTTGGGAAATATAAGCATAGGTGAAAATAAGTAAAACAGAAGACAGGTTTTCCTTAATGTTCATCATAAACCCAAATAGGATTTAAAGCCAAACAGTGAATACAATTGCTTAAGGAAATATATACGTTGAGAAGACACCACAGGCTTGAGTCATGAGTAAATTTAGCCATAGAAATATCCAAGAGAGACATGAGACAAATTTTGTTATGAAATGTTATATATGAGTCTAGAAGAAAGCCAGGAGCTGGCAGTGTTAGTATATACTCCTCAAATTTCAAGGCATGTATGGTGGAAAACAGTTTAACTGTATTTACAGAGAAATAATCCACATTCAGAGGGCATGCATGACATTGCAGAGAAATGTGAGATAATAAATACCATACAGACATTGTTTGAATAAATTTAGCAGTAAATGAAGGGAGAAACATGGAAGTGATTGACAGGGATAGGGGTTAAAGAGATCCTTTAAGAGAGTAGATAGAATTGAGAATAAGAATATTTTTTTTTTTAATTACAAAGTGTATGAGGAAAAAAGAGAATTCAATCCAAGATAAGGGCCTCATTTGGAAAATCCGAGCAAGAACAGTAAGACTGAAGATTTGAGAAGTCGGGATTTAGAAAGCCTGTAAAAGTCAGATGCAGTCATGGATTGTGAGAGAGCAAATCTAGGTGAGAAATAAAGAACAGTTACTTCCTTGAGATGGAATTTTACTTGGTATTCAGAAATCTAAAAGGAAACCACTCTTCAACTTTGTATGACTATTTCCAAGGAAATATATTCATTCTAGTTGTGAATGTAATAGACGGAGAATATGCAATGTAGACTTGTGTAGTTTGAGTGTCTGCCTACATGCAAAAAATAAAAAGGAAATGTGGTAAATTATTCTACTGACAAGTGTAAAATTGAAATGATAGGCTCTAAAATTTCTTTGGGATAAAGAAGAAATGGATGTTGTTTTAAATAAGTGCAGTCGTTCCTGCTTGTATGAAGGCAGACTTTGTAAAAAAAAAATTATTACTATAGCAAAACAGATATAAGTGCTGAAGAATTAACGGCAATCAGAACAGGCAGGACCCAACATTTTGTTTTATTGTAGGATCTGCTTTGAGATACTTCCAAGTTGTTATAATTAAGCATCTTCACACTATATTTTGGTTAGCTAATATACTCTGTTTTCATGTTTTGAAGATCCCATTACTTGGAGTACATTGAATTTTGAGGTATTCAGTTCATTTCTATAAAAGCTTAGAGAAACATAATATCAACAGTAATTAAGGATAGTAGAAAACTGGTAATAATTTTTCTCAATCTCAATCTGAAAATTATGTATTACAACTGAAAGATGTGAAATAATAAACAAAATCACAGTGTTATTAGAATGACTGTAGCACAAGCTCACAAATATCAAATGTCAACCTGGGGTGATACCCTTAGATTTCTTTCTCAAAGCATAATATGTTCTAGGTTGGTTAATTGGTGTTACAATAGGTAATTTAGTCAAAAAATTATCAAGGAATTAAATATAATATTATTTTAGGAAGCTTTATAAGTATATTTAAAATTACAACACCAAAGATATAAATCTCTCAGTAATTATAAGAAAATATCCGATTGATCATACATTTAGGAAACCACTTGTGAGCTTTCCCAAATAATTTAAACAAAAAGAGTCAACAAGAATGATATTTGGCAATAGGGCAAATGAAATAGATCCAACTAATATGACCACAAGGACAAATTGAAAATGGTAAGAAGGTTGTATTTATACAGTAGGCCACACAATTGATCTCATGTAAAGAGACAGAAAGAAGAGAGCATGCATAGCTTTCATAGTTTTATTGGTTATATTTCCTTATCTTAAGAGATAATTAGACAAATTGTAGTTTTTATTTTCCAGTAAATATGCAAGTAAGCATGTAAATAAGGAAAACCTAAGTTAACAAACCACAGGAGGTCAAGTAGGCATTCTCCTTCCTTCTCATTGCTTCTTACAGATAAACTGTCCTTCTTGTTCCTAATATCTCCCATTCTGTAGACAGAAGGACTGCATTGGTAGTCAAATTGAGATGAAATTTAAGAGTAAATAGAGAAATATCACCACTCCTCTACATATTCTGTAATAACAAAACTTGTTAACAACTTCAGGATTTTAACACATGATAGAGGATCTAGATAATATTTAAAAAAGTATTTACAAGGAAAAAGATAATAAGAATGAATGGGCATCAGGACCTTTTGCCACTGCAAATGAACTCAAGATGCAAGCACCAGTTCGCTCATTTGGCTTTACCTGGTTAGTAAACATGGAACATGAATCTTCTCAAGCTAGCACCTTTAAGCTCTGAAACATCTCTTTAGCACATACATGTAATCTCATCTGTTTCTTAAGTGGAAGAAGGAGGTGCTACTCCACTTTCAGATGTAAGGGAAGCACTGCAAGCTTTGATAAAATTTTTGTGTAATGGACTATCACATTTGTTCACCATTTGAAGTGCTTGGGTTGATGCCTTACACCTTGGAGGGGTTCCAATAAATTATTGTTTAATAAGTAAAAGTGAAATAGACATGTATCAGGACTAGAGGGAATCAATACACTCATGTGGAGACTGAATAAGAAGATAGAAAAGGCTCAGCTCCACATAGCATATACTCAAAATGAATAAAAGCACAATTCAATGTTTTTATTTCATATGTCACATTATTGCCATCATCTTTGGCATGTAGAGAAACTCAATTCTAGTTTTAAAGATATGTTCATGTAAAGAAATGGTTCAGATCTGAAACACTGCAAATATACCCATTAACTCAAAGGTAAATATTAGAAGTAAAGGCATAGGAGAAACCAAACTGTTAACTTGGATTTTGCTACCGCTTGATCAACCTTCCCCCTAGGAACTGTTTCATTATCACTATTTACCAATGTCAATAGACAAAGAATTACAATTTTTCTGGAATTGAAAGGCTAAGGACAAATCAATGAGTTAATCAAACACTCTGATTACAAAGCAGTACTGGGCAGGGATTCCTTGCACCTCCAATTTAGAAAATACTAAAACACATGAAAGTTTCCTTAGAAAAAAGGCATCTGAGCAGCAGCAATCATAGTAGGGGCTCAAGAATAATTCACTGTGGTGCCAGAAGCAAGGATCAGTCTTAGATATTCTAATTATCCTATTTTTCTAACACATTTTAGCAAGGAATGCATGATGACAGGACAGTGACATATTATTGTCTTCAAAATCCAGTGAAGATATGAAATTAGCATATGTGCAGCAGATTCCAGTGTTGAATTGGCATTCAGGACAGATGCTATTTATAGGATTAAAATGGGCCCTTTAACAACAACAAAAAAACTAAATTTAAAATGAAAGTATGTTAGATTTTTACTCCATAAAATAATTTTAGAACATGACATAAATATCAGCATTGATTGAGAAATGTTTTACATATAATCATGGTTAGTATAAAAACTAATTCAGCACTTATTTACTTATAGTTTTATATGCAAATATATTTAAAGATATTCTCAGAATCATTATTATTTGTGTTATAATATTTTTCTTATGGACAAGATTTTTCAAAGGATGTAATCCTCCAGTGAACTTGGATTTCTGCATATTTCATGGATTATTTTATCTTTCTCAGGTGTGGGGTATGATCATTTCTGTTTTTATATAGGACTTAAAATTTATTGCCATTCTTGAATTAAAGTTATCTTCTGTCATTAAATGTAGGTTGTCCTGAATATATGTTTTACCTGCATTGTGTACCACAGACATTATTATGTAATATACACAATAGCTTCATTAGAATGGCATTCCCTAATTCTTCCTTAGGAATTATTGTTTTCTTACATAGCTTATAACATTTTTGTTCATTTTGTCTTCTGGTTTGTCTCCTGACATATAAGATATACAAGAGAAGATATGGAGAATTATGCCTAAAGATGCTATTGTGCACTTGTGAGTGGAAAGTTTAGTGCTTTTGAAAATATGAGTAATATAGTTCTGTTTGAGATGGAAGTTTTTGCAAAAAACTTGCAAGAAACAAAGGGTAGACTTCAAGGAGAAAAATAATTTATGGAAAGTGTTGGAGATGGCAAGCAGGCAATTTCAGGATCATGAGGAATCAAATGCTGAAGAGCTGCATGGCACAGTTCCAGCCCAGCTGTCTCTTCCTTGAAGTCCAATGTGGCCCCTCTATAGAAAATCCTTTAGCTCTGTATACTACAAATATCTGTGGTTTTCTGTATAATGTTTGTCATTCTCTGTCTTTCACTTGATGTACCAATCTCTAAGTCTACTTTTCCAGCAAAAATTGGTGTTAGTGAAGTGTTGGTCAATGTATCTGAAAGAGGCTCTGGCATAGAATTGGAAAAACAAGAAAATGGTCAGAGATAATTGTTTTCCTTAAAGGCCTTCAAGAAAGTCAGGCATGGAGTATAGTACACTTAGGAGGAAACAATGAACCTCCTGGAACAATGTAAAAATTGTTCTATGACTAATTTTTCTGAATGGTGGCAATTGCAGCAAACTATGACTCTTTACCATGAATCCTTACAGAAAAACAACCGAAGTCAGAAAGAGTTCAATTGGGGGGACAAAAGTCTAAGTATTGGAGAGATGTGAAAAGGAAAATTCAAAATAAATGATTAAGGGATATATGTATCTATTGGATCAGTGATCAATGATGGGAACCCCCATTTGTGGTTGTTTTATCTCTCACCTTTAATATAGTAATTGGAAGTAGAAGTGCAGGAAATCACAAGTGTTTGACCACACATACATGGCGAAAATGTGAAAACAGTTAATCATTATAGGGGCCTGACGACTTTACTTGAAGTGAATAATTATGGGATTGTTTGATGTAAAGGAATAATAAAAAAGTTTCTATGCATTCTGTGAAACTATACCTTTCTTGAAGTTTGCTTTTGCATGACATGATCAGAAAATAAAAGACTGAGGCTAAGAACTGTGGCAACATAGAAGCAGGGAAAAGGCCAAAGGGGGGGGGGGAGGGAGGGAGAGAGGGAGAAGAAAAAAGAAAAAAAATAGAAGAAGAGGAAAAGAAAAATAGAAACAAAAAAGCAGAGAGAGAGAGATGGAAAAACTCAGCTGCCTTCAGCATTAGCCTGTCAGTTTGCACCAGAACTTGATTTTGAGTCATTATTGCACCATTTCTTTTCATACCTCTCTTTGGGGACTCTCCTTCAAGCCAGGGCTGGACCCTTGCAGGAAAGCAAGAGTTGGTGACAAGGCATGACCCAGAAAAAAAACAAGCAGAAATGTAATTAACTTTTAAATTGTAAAATTCACATTTCAACTGGCCTTAAAATTCCAGTGAATGAGAATGCACAAATAAAATAAGCAAATGTATAAATAGAGAATTCTTGTGTGTCAAATAAATACAGGTCAAAGAAAAGCCAGTATGCCAATACAAAGGTAACCAAAACAAAAATAGGAAAAGTAGAAGAATTACAAAACAGTATTTAATCACAATGAGGAATACACAAAGTTCTTATTGAAACTGAGAAGACTCAAAACATAAAGTGCACATTCAAAGAACTGAAGTAAAAAAGACATGGCAGTCTATTATGGTAAAACTTTATTTTTCTTAGGTTGGAAGAGATTAAGAAGAAAAAGAAATAATTAAATATTTGAAAGACAGCCAAGCATGGTGGCTCATGTCTTTAATTCCAGGTCTTTGGAGGCTGAAGTAGAAAGATCACCATGATTTTGAAGACAGCGACTTCCAGGTCAGACTGAGATTGGGTAAGACCCTGTCCCAAAGCAAAACTTACTGTTGCACACATGGCCCCACAGTGAAAACTGATGACCCCACTGAGAAGAGCCTTCAGTGGAACAGGGCCTAGGATGGGGGACCATAAAAATATAACTCAATGGGAATATGGCTAACATGTATTATGTTCACACAGTAAGTTCTCAATTTAAAAAAATAAATAAATAAAAACCCAGGTGTGGTGGCACAGGCCTTTAATCCCAGCACTCAGGAGGCAGAGGTAGGAGAATCACTGTGAGTTTGAGGCCATCCTGAGACTACATAGTGAATTCCAGGTCAACTTGAGCTAGAGTGAGACCCTACCTCAAAAAACCAAAAGAATAAAATAAAATAAAATAAAATGAATTGAGTCCAAAGTAATATAGTGAAGAAAGAAGAAAAAACTTGTATGTAATCATATGTTTTGAAGGCAGAGAAAAATACATTAAGATATTCATGCAATATTAACAGATCTGAAATGAAAATATGCCATGCACTAATAATACTAAGGTACATTCCCAAAATATAGGAAAGTAGTAGGCATCAATTATAGTTAGCAAAAGAGAGATTAATTACAATATAAATTATGCTTTTACAAAATCATTAAACAAATGTGTCTTTTGCATGTAGTTCCCACCAAAATTCATACCATAATATATAATGTAACAAAATATTGAAAATGAAAATACAACAAAACAGAACCTATGAAAAATATCTGATTTATTACAGATTTCCAGGTCAGAAGAGCTGCATAAATTAAGCAAGTTACATCCTTCAGAGACTTAAAATAACAATTTTTAAAACACCATGTAATAATGTTTAATGCCTTCTGATAAAAACATCTGTAAAGATTCTTGTGGAGAAATGGTTTCTTTCTAACAATCTAATTTTCAATCTATGATTTTGACCTTTTTACTAATTGAAATCAAAGGACCCAAAGTAAGCTGCTAGGAATTGGCTCCATCACTTAGTTGGTAAAAGTGCCTGTCTTGCATAGTAAGGGGCTGAGAAGATAGATCAATGGTAAAGTGCTTGTCTCACAAGTTTGAGGACATGAGATTGACATACAGTACCTGTAGAAATGCCTGACATGTATTCTATAATCACACTTCTGGGGAAATGGAGATTCCCTAGCCAACCTGTATACCTTAAAGGTGAGCTCCTGGGCAAAGAGAGACCCTGTCTCAACCATGGGGTTGACCTGCATTCCAAAAAGGAAGGCCACTTCAGAAAAGGGGCAGGGAGGAGGGAAAGGATAGTACCAACATGGGATGTTTATAGAGAAAATGTGTACATATCTAAAAAAAAAAATAGAAGTGGAAAATCTTCCTGTGGAATGCCACCTGAGGTTGACCTCTGGTGTCTACATGAATATCCATACATGTACATGTTCACCTACCCACATATGTGCAGCCACACACATACACTACACATATATACATGCACAGACACAGACAAGCACTTAAAATAGCTGCATGTTTTTTCTAGAAAAGACAAAGGAATATATCTGTACTTTTTTTGTAGCAATAGTAGTTGTTGTTGTGATTTAAGCTTGGAGAACATGAAATAAATTTCCAGTTAAATGAGATAATGTTATTTGCTGTTAATTGCTGATCAGTGCTGGCTTCCTTCCCACATTAAAAATCTATGTAGGATTAATTAACTTTCTTCAGATAAAAAATTATATTCCCCTATGCACTGACACTAGTTATCCTCTCTTTATTCTTTCTCTTTCTTTCTTTTTTCTTTTCTATTTGAGAGCAAGAGAAAGAGGTAGAGAGAGAGAGAGAGAGAGAGAGCAAAAGAGCATTCCAGGGCCTCTAGCTACCACAAACAAACTCCACATGGACACACTGCCTTATTTATCTGGCTTATGTGGGTACTGGGAAATTGAACATGAGAACTTGGGCTTTACAGAAAAGTGCCTTAATGACTAAGCCATCTCTCCAGCCCTGACACTGTTTTGTCAATCCTCACAGGAGCATTTTCCAGGAGCAAAGTTCTGTGATTAACACAACAAGGTTGGGAGATAAGCCAAAAAGTGTGAGAATTTTCTAAGAACTGGTTATTTCTATGCTGACAAACCTGGGGAAATTTATAGATATTACTTGTAGAGAGAAAACTTTAGGCTATGGAATTGTCTAAGCTATACAGGTATATACATAACAGGTAAGAACACACATTTATAACCCCTATCATTTATGTGTTATTAATGCATTCTTGTTCTGTGTTGTCCCTCAGTTACCCACCTAATTGCAGTATTATATAAGAAGTAAAAAAAAAAAAGTGTGAAATACATGGTAGAAGATTTTCTTGGGGTTCTCTCACCTACTTTTCAAAAAACAACACACCTTCTCCCAGGGTTTTAATCCACTGATGTTCAAGTAATCCTTGGCAAAATGCTACTTTGTTATAAGAGCTTATCGTATAGAAATATATTATGCATAACCTACATGCTACTTATTTTAAATTTTAGAAAACTTTTAATCCTGTAAAATATAGTGCAACAAATAGCTATAAGGTAGATCTTATAGAAAAATATTGATAGCATTAAATTCTATGTGAATTCCCTCACAAACAACAATGAATCATACGTGATTACCCTACACACAGCTAAAAATCCTATACAAACACACTCATACACAACAATGAATCCTGTTTGACACCATCACAAATAGCCATGTACCCTATGTGAACACCCTCATACACAACTATGAGTCATATGTGAAAACCATCACACACAACTACAAATCCTATGTGAACACCCTGACACACAATTATGAACCTTATGTGAACAAACTGACACACAACTACAATTCCTATGTAAACACCATGACACACATCTACAAATCCTATGTGAACACCCTGACACACAACTACAAATCCTATGTGAACACTCTCACACAGAACTATAAATCCTATGTGAATACTCTTACAAACAACTACAAATTCTGTGTCAACAGCCTCACACACAACTACAAATCCTATGTGAACACTCTTATAGACAACTAAAAATCCTATGTGAACTCCCTGACACACAACTACAAATCCAGTGTGAACATCCTGAGACCCATGTAAAAATCCTCTTTGAACCCTCTGACACACAACTACAAATCCTCTGTGATCACTCTGACACACAACTACAAATTCTATGTGAACACTCTTACACACCACTACAAATCCTATGTGAACACTGTCACACTAAACTACAAATCCAATGTGAACATCCTGAGACCCATATACAAATCCTATGTGAATACCCTGACACACAACTATAAATCCTTATGAACACTCTCACATACAACTACAAATCTTATGTGAACACCCTGACACACATCTACAAATCCTATGGGAACATCCTGACACACAACTACAAATCCTATGTGAACACTGTCACACCCAACTACAAATCCTATGTGAGTTTTCTCACACACAAATATAAAACCTATGTGAACACTCTCATACACAAGTATAAAACCTATGTGAACACTCTCACACACAACTATGATTCCTATGTGTGCACCCTCACACACCACTATGAATGCACCAGCTCTCCCCTCATATACAAGCAAGATGTGTTATTTTGGTTCACACCCTCAGGTAAATGCTAGGAAAGAAAAGTGATTAAAAAGAATAAAATATGGACTGGAGAGATGGCTTAGCAGTTAAGCTCTTGCCTATGAAGCCTCAGGACCTAGGTTCGAGGCTTGATTCCCCAGGACACATGTTAGCCAGATGCACAAGGGGGCACATGTGTCTGGTGTTCGTCTGCAGTGGCTGGAAGCCCTGGTGCACCCATTCTTTCTCTCTATCTATCTATCTGCCTCTTTCTCTGTCTGTCATTTTTAAATAAATACATAAAAATAAAAACAAAAATAAAATATAATAAAATAAAACAAAATAAGATAATAAAAAAGAATAAAATCTGTGAAAAGATAGATCATAAAAGAAGACTATGGTTTCACATGTAAAGTTCATGAGTAATTAACTTGCACTCATAATATAATTAAGCCTAATGCAAATAATATTCAAGAGAAATACAAGAAAGTGAGAATGGAATAAAGTAAGAAGAAAAATGAAAGTAGAGACAGGGTCACGTTTGAGCCAATGAAACCTATATTGTGAAAGTATATTAATATGGAGAGAGAGAGAGAGTATAGTTTCATATATATAATAGACAATAAAATTTACTGAATTAATAGATTGAAAAAACAGTATGAGTATGAGCAATTTAATTTAATGAAGTGCAAAATCCCTGTTAAGAAATTAACTGGCTCATTTCTTTCTTTTAGGTTTCTCATAAATAATAAAGTCTATGCAGTAACTATATTCAAAGCAGATTCAGAAAACATCTAGTCCTTGGAGATTTTGGGGACTTGAAGCTTTTTGATTCTGAATATTTAGTTTTGATTATCTTAAGAATATTGTGTTCCTCTGTGTCATCTTGAATGGAAATCATAGATAATAGAACCCACCTAAGTGTATGATAACAACTATTTTAAAATAATTGAGAAAGTGGAAATGCTAAATTTATTTCATAGAATAATAAGTAATTTAAGGTTTATGTATTTGGGTTATTAAAAATGTCATGTATTAAACATTAGATAAAAAGTAGTTTTTTTTTCTTTCCACACAAATGCCCAGGAAGTGCTGTAATGAATAGTGTGATACTTCTTAGACATATGCTGTAGGAATTAAAATCCAGAATTCCATCATTAGCCTCACATGAAAATTGGACTCTAAAAATAGTTCACTTTATAATAAAACATTTTTAGTTTTAACAGTAAAATTTATGTGAGCTGTGATAACTCTATTTGCATCTTTACCTATGTTAAGTCATTTGATATGGTGACTGTTAGTATGCTGTAGAAAAAGTGGAATGGTTTTCCTTCACTAATTGTCATTATCTTTCATATTAATATCACAATGAATACCATATTACAAATATCCTCAACAGCATTGGCTCAGTGGTTAAAGGAACCTACTTGCACAGCCTAGCAGCTGAGGCTTGATTCCTCAGTAGCCACATAAATCCAGATGCACAAAGTAGTTCATGTATACTGAATTTGTTTGCAGTGGCAAGAAGCCCTATTGCATCCATTCTTTCTCTCTTTCTTCCCTTTTCTCCTTCCCACCATCCTCTCCATCCTTCCATTCCTCCTTCCCTCCTTCTCTTCCTCCTTCCTTCCCTCACTCTCTGCTAACAAATAAATGATAAATAGCTAAATATATAATGAAACATTTTAAACAGGAAAATAAAATAATTATAGATGTTAAAAGTAATTCCCTAGGTGTATTTTTCTTGTGGATAAATAGTGGCTAAAGTGTTTAAAAATGATGAGACAAGGTTGTCCCAGATGGAAAGTAGTCTGATAAGAGCAGTTTCTTAGAGGTTAAGATTCATGAGTTTAATAGAAAAAGACACATATGATACTGATGCCAAGAGTGGCAGAAATAGAGTCTTGGATCACTTGACATATATATGCTGAGAAAAGTACAAATGAAGGTGTAGATCTTTAGGGATTTGATCAGCAAGTTTGATACAAAAGGAATGATTGCTATCTGTGGAACAATTTTCTTTGGAGTCTACTTTATATTCCTGGGCAGTGAACATAAGAGCAGTTGCTGGGAAGACTGAGGGCCAGAGTAGAATTTCTCCTTATTATATAACTTTGTTTACATGAGAAGAAAATGAATTCATCTCATCTACCATTTTACTCACAGAAACCGTACATTTTAATAATTTGTTTGTTTTTACCACTACCAGTAAATATAAAACCATATCTTAAAAAGCAAAAACTCATAAAGACAAACTAAAAAAATGAGAGGGCACAGCACAATCATTGATTAGAAGATATAAAAAGTTAAAATATATAAATAAAGACATAAATAAAATATGCTTTCAACATATGTTGTAGTCAGATTCACAGTACTGGTGGAAATCACCCAACCAAGATAAGCTTGTGGGAAAAAGAGGTTTATTTTGGCTTACAGGCTAGAGGGGAAGCTTCTCAATGGCAAGGAAAACTGATGGCATGAGCTGAGAACGGACATCACCCTCTGGTACACATAAGGTGGTCAGCAGGAACAGAAGAGTGTGCCAACCACTAGCAAAGGGGAGCTGGTTATAACACCCATAAGCATACCCCAACAATACATTGCCTCCTGGAGGTGTTAATTCCCAAATCTCCATCTGCTGGGAACCTAGCATTCAGAACACCTAAGTTTATGGTGGACACTTGAATCAAACCACTACATTCCACGCCTGGCCCCCATAAACTGATAACCACACATGGTGTAAAATGCAATGCATTCATACAACTTTAAAAGTACCCATAGTCTTTATCAATTCCAATGATGTCCATACATGCCCATAGTCCTAGGTCTTTTAACTTAGCCATAATATAAAAATAACCTCAAAAAAATCATAATGACACAGAATAAACATTTACACTGCAAAAGATAGCACAGGACATAGCAAAGAAATATTCAGCCAATACAAGATTTAAACAGGGCAAACATCAAACTCTATAGCTCCAAGTCCAATAACTCTAATCAATGACAAATATCTAAGTCTGATAATTCTAACCAGAAACAAGTCTGGCATTTCAATTAGTCCTCACCAGCTAGGCTACTCGCAGTCCTGTAAAACTTCATCTGGCGCTGGCAGCTTTCCTAAGAAGCCATCTCATGGTCTCAGCATCTCCACTGGGACTCCAATGCAATCCACAGTCCACCCTTATGGGCCCATGTAGTCCCCATGCAGGCATCTTGTCAACATGCTTCACATTGCCCTTGGCCATTTCGAAAACACAAGACCATGCTGCAAACTTAGTTACCCTCTCTTTCATGCATTTCTTATACTCTACAATACCAGGTAGGGTGCCAATTTTTAATCTGGGGGAGGGGGGATAAAGTAGAATTTGAAGAAAAGGACACTCCTTGAGCACTCATGCCCCTTCAAAAGAGTCTACATTCTTTCTGTTGTCACAGTACAGGTCACCTCGCCCAATCCCAATGGTTGTACTCTCTCAAACAATTGCATCTAAATGGGCAGAAGTTTAGGCCCAAAGATTTCATTTTTTCTCTGCCATATACCTGTGCTCACACAAGATCATTTCTATTCAGAGCAACCCTGCACAACTTCTCACGACATGGGCATAATAGCAAGCTTTTTACACAAACTGCCTCTAGCCCAGTCCAAACAAAGCTCCTTCTCACCCTCATAAGCCAAACCTCATAGTCCATAGTTCTTATGATTCAGATCTTTCACCTCTGACCAGAATAGTACATCAAGCTGTACTTACAGCCCTGCAAGGCATCTCTTAGGCCAAGGTTTCAAATACTTCTACATTCCTCTTGAAAATCAGCTCCAAAAGGCCAAAGCCACACAGTTAGGAGTCTAGCTGAAATTTCACTCCTTTGTAACACTTTACTGTTGCAGTCAGGTTTGCATTGCTGGTAAAAAATAATCCAACCAAGAGCAGCTTGTGGCAAAAAGAGGTTTATTTTGGCTTATAGGCTCAAGGGGAAGCTCCATGATGGCAGGGGAAAATGATGGCATGAGCAGAGGGTAGACATCACCCCATGGCCCACATAAGTAGGACCAAAGGAACAGGAGAGTGTGCCAAATACTAGCAAAAGTAAGCTGGTTATAACAACCATAAGCCATCCCCAACAATACACTGCCTCCTAGAGGTGTTAATTCCCAAATCTCCTTCAACTGGGAACGTTGCATTCAGAATACCTAAGTTTAAGGGGGACACATGAATCAAACCACCCCAGCATTTAAATTGGAAAAGGCAAAAACACAAACAAAAAGAAATAGAAACAATGTCAAGGTAACAAAATGACCAACTCACATGAATTCAGGTAAATATTAGAATATATAATATATATATATATATACATCTCCATACACATTTGGTCAAATAGCAGGACTATTACTTTTTCATTTCCAAGGGGTCAGTCATTAGATAATGAACTGTTAGAAATGCCTTTTTCTTAATTTTTTTTTTCCTGGCTATTACACAATACCCAGTTTATAGAATTATGTTACAACAACTTAAACTGACCCAAGTAAAATTACTTCTTAGGGTAGTGTGTGAGATGCTAATATAATGAGTTTTAAAATGTAGATACAGTTTTAAAACTGTAATATGTATACAAAAAATAGATTTTTTAAAAATCTTTTTATTGATAATTTTCATAAATGAACATAATGTAATTTAATTATAATCCACTCCAATCACTTTCTTTTGTACTCTCCATCACCGCTTTCCACTAAACCATGTTTACCAACTTGTCTTCTGTTTTATGTCTTTCCTTCCTTCATGATCTATTTGGTAATGTTATTGAGCTCAATATTTTGCAGTTCTTGTGAAGGATTAACAGCTGCTGTGAACTTGTAAAGTAAACTGCCACTTTATGTTAAGAAAGTGAGGATGGTACACAGGTTAACCCAAAATAAGAAACAAAGATGTTTTAAAATGCCATAGCAAACCTACTTCATTGTTAGATATTTTAGAAATACAATTATAACCCTGAGCACACAGTGCAGCAAAGAGGGTCCCAAATGGGAGCACAGCATAACTGAGACCAGAACAATCCTAAAAGGTAACTGGGATAACACCAGGTCAGTACATGCCAAATAAGCCTGGTACATAGGATTGAATCTGAAGTGCTAATTGTAACTTCCATGTGAGGAGAAATTATATGTTAAATCTGATTGATGGTTGGATCTGCCATTCTTAAATAAGCTATATTTGGGGCTTGTCATTTGTTGCTTCCTGATTTATAGTGCCTTTGTTTTCTCATCTGTTAGATATTAGGGAAGGGCCTCACTTGGTCACAAACTGACTTGGAAACCTCAAAAGACCAGAAATTTTAGCTTCCTAGTTGACAGGATTAAGGATGTGGGGCAACACACATCCTAAGGGACTGTAACTTTGTTAGAGGATCTGGGTGTCATAATATCTCCTCTTGCATCAATACTCTGTGCTGTTTTTCATTAAATGTGTACATTGTTTAGTTAAATTTTTGAATCTGTCTGTATTTTGTTCCACTCAGCCTACTTGAATACTCTCATAGCAGGCAAAACCAACATCTAGGGTCACTTTTGTACATACTCTGAGAGTCTTAACAGCCATACCTAGCACCTTAAGCTCCTACCCTGAAGATATATAATATCAGATTGATTAATATATCTAATAATACTGCAGCTAGTTAGAAAACCCAAGCATTAAATTAATCCAAGATGCAAAAATATATACAAATTATAACACAAACAACAAAAAATAAACAAAGACAATATATATCCACCAAAAGTTATTAAAGCATTAGAAATGACCCCCAGTGAGAATGATTTAGTGTAAATGCCTGAGAAAAATTTCAAAAAAAAATGATTGCAAATATGTTCAAAGAAATCAAAGAGGAAATCAAAGAGATAAAAGAAGACATAGGAAACCAATTTAATGAAATAAAGAGGTGAATACAAGACATGAATAAGGAAATAGAATTAACGAAGAAAATCCAGTCAGAATTACTAGCAATGAAGAATATAGTCATTGAAAAAAAAAAAAAACCTCAAAAAAATCTCACCAGTAGAATGGATGAAGGTGAGGACAAAATATCTAAACTAGAAAACCAGGTGGCAGATCTAATACAGTCAAATAAAGAGAGAGAGAAACTAATAGGACAGAATGAATGGGAATTTCAAGATATTTGGGACACTATGAAAAGGTCAAACATAATTCAGAGTATAACAGAAGGAGAAGAATTTCACACCAAAGGCATAGAAGGCATTTTCAGCAAAATCATATATGAAAACTTCCCCCAAATTGGTACAGAGATGCCAATGGAGATACAGGAATCTTTTAAAATGCCAAACAACAAAATCTGGAAACAACTTCTACTTACCATACTATAATTAAGTTAAAAAACATACAAACCAAAAGAAATATATTGAAAGAAGTTCAGAGAAAAATCAAGTCACATACACAGGCAAGTCCATCAGGATCATAGGAAATTATTCAACCAAATGGATCAAAGACCTCAACGTAAGAGCAGAAACTCGAATACTACTGGAAGAAAATTTAGGAAGTACTTTCCATGATATAGGAATGGAAAAAGACTTCCTGAACAACACCACAGTGGCTCAAGTCCTTAAAGACTCACTCAACCAATGGGATCATATGAAGCTGAAGAGTTTCTTTACAGACAAGCATATAATAAGCAAAGCCAATAGAATACCCACAGAATGGGAGAAAATATTTGCAGGTTATCCAAATGATAGAGGCCTTATCTCTAGAATTTACAAAGAACTCAAAAGTCTAAACAATAAGAAGACAAATACCCCACTCACAAAATGGGGTACAGAGTTAAACAGGCAATTCACAGAGGAAGAGATACAAGTGACAAACACACACCTAAGAAAATGTTCATCATCCCTAATCATCAGAGAAATGCAAATTAAAACAACTATGAGATTCCACCTTACCCCAATAAGGATAGTCAACATCAAAAGGTCAAATGAAAATAAATGCTGGCGAGGATGTGGAGAAGCAAGGACACTCATTAACTGTTGGTGGGAATGCAGGATGGTACAACCACTTTGGAAAGCAATATGGAGACTCCTGAAAAAGCTTACCATAGAAATACCAATAGACCCAGTTATACCATTACTGGGCATCCACCCTAAATCCTTCAAACCAAAAGCCAGAGAGATTTGCTCAACCATGTTTGTAGCAGCTCAATTCGTAATAGCTAAAAGCTGGAATCAACCCAGATGTCCATCATTAGAAGAATGGATAACAAAGATGTGGTATATCTACACAATGGAATTCTATACAGCAGTAAGAAAAAACGACATAAAGAAATTTGAGGAAAAATGGTTGAACCTGGAACAGATCATTCTCAGTGAACTTACCCAATCACAGAAAAAAAAATCGACACATAGTCTCACTCATCTGCAACACCTAACCTGAATCTGCCCAAGATGCCTTACATACCCAGCAAGGACCTCATGGACTAGACAATAGGATGGATGGGGAGGGTGGGGAGGGCATCGAAGGGTGGGAAACAGTAATCTAGACCCAAACAGCAATGGTACCATAAAATTCTACTTTCTAAAAGACAGACCAAATGGCTGAACCTTCACTAGACCCTTACAGGTAACATATGAACCACAAGACACTGGAGAGGGTAGGATCAAGACTAAACTAAATCTTCTACATCTTCCATCCCTCCCTCTCCCCCTCTCCCCTCCCTCACTCTCCTCTCTAACTCTTGTATATTAGTTATGTTTTTCCTCAATTTCTTAGTGGGCACTGACCTGTAACCCCACTTCCAGATTGGGGCTACCATCCACAATGAGCTTTTGCTCAGAGAAACCTACAAGGTCTCCCAAAACAATGACAGACTTTTGTCAGAGTACTTGATGACCCACCAAAGGCCAGTGGTAAGAACCTATTGCTGAAGACTCCATACACAGCTAACATGTAAAATGGAATGGCATGGCTGTTAAGCCAGGAGAGAGTCAGTCCCCAGACAGTCAGTGTGTCTAGTACCAGAAGGTGCTACATGGGAGAATGG
The DNA here is from genome assembly GCF_020740685.1 of Jaculus jaculus. Taxonomy (NCBI): domain Eukaryota; kingdom Metazoa; phylum Chordata; class Mammalia; order Rodentia; family Dipodidae; genus Jaculus; species Jaculus jaculus. The sequence goes on along the minus strand of NC_059110.1, from coordinate 57,409,219 downwards.
GGGAAATGACCAAAATCTGTCCAAGCAACTCATTGTCTAACCTAATTAGCAACAAATAACCTGATGTGATGCCTACACAAGTGCAATAGTGGCACACAGCCATGGTGGGGAACCAACTGCTCTTGATTTGGCTAACTTTTCCTCTCAGTGGTAGGAGACTCATACCTGGAGCTGGGAAACAAGTCAGAACCATACCCAAACATAAGCCCACTCTCCAATATCAAGCTACCATCAATCATGGGGTACAAGCGGACCTACACCAATCAAACTCTATCAAAAAAGTAATTGTTATCTCAATTTTCCTGGTGCTAACTTACTCTCCGTTGGAGAATCTGCTTCTCTTTTTCAGATAGATGCAGATCCTAAGGAGAGAGCTGCCCCAACATACCTCAAAAGGGGGCCCGACTGAAACTAAGGACAATTGGCAAAACAAGCAAGGGTGCTGTTTTCCTGATGAACCGGATACCAGCACAAAGAGGAAGGAGACCAACACAGAGAAAAATCAATTCCTACCAAATCAGAGAGCCAGAGCCTCAGAGGCCCCAACACCTCAGCACTGAAGCAGACCAAAAATGAACCCAACATGGCTCAGGGAAATTTTGCAGAAGAGGGGGCAGAAAGAATGTCAGAGTCACAGGTTGGGTCATGATATGCAGAGACATTTACCATACCAATAACTGTGGGCTAACTCCACAATGCACGACCCATTCACATCAACAAGGACGGTCCAATGGGAGGGTGTAGATCATGGATGAGCCTCATCAATGGTACCAAACTGCCTGTATTTGCTGAAAAGAGAATAATAAATTAAATTAAAAAATATAAAAAGAAAAAAAGAAAAAAAAATTAAAAATCCAGAAGGGCTTGGAGTATTGCAATTTCAGAAGGATAATAATTGTCAACCAAAGATACTTTATCCTGCAAAGCTATCCATTCAAATAGACAGAGAAATAAGGACATTCTACAACAAAAGCAGGATAAAGGAATATTTGAACACACACCCAGTTTTACAGAAAATACATGTAAGGATACTCTATGCTGAATACAAAGAAAAGCACACATATAAGGATCCTGGAAGAAAAAAAAACATACTTAAATTTCTCTTTCTCTTTCTCTCTCTCTCTCTCTCTTTTATTTATTTATTTATTTGGTCTCATTCTAAGTCAGGCTGACCTGAAATTCACTATGTAGTCTCAGGGTGGCCTCAAACTCATGTTGATCCTCCTACCTCTGTCTCCCAAATTCTGGGAGTAAACGTGTGAATCACCACACTGGGATTCACCCTTTTCAATCATAACTCTTAATATCAATAGCCTCAATGCCCCAAACAAAATACAAAGGATTGCAGATTGGGCTAAAAAACAGGATGCTTCAATTTCTTGCCTCCAAGAAACTCACAATTCTGCAGAGCATGGACACTATCTTAGGGTCAATTGTTAGAAAATGGTGTTTCAAGCAAATGAACCTAGAAAACAAGCAGGGTTGCTATCCTAATGACAAGGTAGACTTCAGTCCAACATTAGTTAGGAAAGATAAGGAAGGTCACTTTGTATTGATTAAAAGCACACTCCAACAGGAAGACATTACAATCCTAAACATATATGCACCTAACATGGGGGTTCCCAACTTCATCAAACAAATACTATTAGAACTGAGGTCACAGATAACACCAAACACAGTTGTAGTTGGCTTCAGCACTCCACTCTCATTAATTCGCAGGTCTTTCTAGCAATAAATAAACAAATAAATAAACAAACAAACATAAAGGCATTGGGATTAAATGAGGTCATAGAACAAATGGACCTAACTGACATATACAGAACATTTCATCCATATGCTTCAGAATACACATTCTTTTCAGCAGCACATGCAACATTCTCTAAAATAGACCATACAAATCTTAACAAATACAGGAAAATTGAAATAATTCCTTGCATTCTGCCTGATCACAATGGGATCAAACTACAAATCAATAGCAAGAAAAGCTATAGAGCATACACAAAATTATGGAAATTAAACAAACAGTACTAAATGATGAATGGGTCAATGAAGAAATCAAGAAGGAAATCAAAAAATTCTGAGTCAAATGACAATGAGAACACAACATACTAAAACCTTTGGGACACAATGAAGGCAGTCATATGAAGGAAATGTATAGCCTTAAGTGCATATATAAAGAAACTAGAAACGTCACAAGTAAACAACTTAGTGCTTCACCTAAAGCCTTGGTAAAATAAAAACAAGGCAAACCAAAAATCAGTATATGGGAAGAAATAATGAAGGTTAGGGCAGAAATTAATGAAATAGAAATGAAAAAAAAATTCAAAGAATCAATGAAACAAAGAGTTATTTCTTTGAAAGGACAAGCAATACTGATAAACCCTTAGCAAATCTGACCAAAAGAAAGAGAGAATAGAGACAAATTAATAAAATTATAGATTAAAAAGTACCATCACAACAGATATCAGAGAAATTCAGAAAAATCATAGGGACATATTATAATAATATATATACTCCACTCAGTTTGAAAATCTGAAAGGAATGGATAATTTCCTTGATTTATATGACCTACCTAAGTGAAATCAATATGAGATTAACCACTTAAATAGTCCTATAACAAGTATGGAGATACAATTAGTTATTCAAAATCTCCCTACTAAAAAAAGGCCAGGCCCAGATGGATTCACTGGTGAATTTTACCAGACCTTCATGGAAGAACTAACACCAATGCTTTTTAAACTTTTCAAAAATATAGAAAAAGAAGCAATCATACCAAACTCCTTCTATGAAGCCAGCATAACCCTCATACCAAAACCATACAAAGATAGAACATACAAAGAAATCTACAGACCAATCTCCCTCATGAACATAGTTGTAAAAAACATCTCAACAAAATATTGGCAAAAAAACACAAGAGTATATAAGAAAGATCATTCACCCTGACTAAGTAGGCGTTATCTCAGAGATTTGGGGATGGTTCACCATACAAAAATCAATAAATACAATACATTATTTAACTGGACTGAAAGAGAAATTCACATGATCATCCCATTAGATACAGAAAAATATTTGAGAAAATCCCACATCCCTTAGTGATAAAAGTCCTACAGAGACTGGGAATAGAAGGATTATATCTCAACATAATAACAGTTTTCTAGGAAAAGCCTACAGCCAACATATTACTAAATGAAGAAAAACTTGAAGCTTTTCCACTAAATCAGGAACAAGACAAGGGTGTCCACTGCCTACCTTTATTTAATATAGTTCTAGAAGCCTTAATCTCAATGATAAGGTAAGAAAGACATATAAAAGGGATATAAATTGGAAAGGAAGAGGTCAAAATGTAATTATTTGCAAATTTGCAAATATAAAGGACACTAACAGCTCTCACAGCAAACTGTAAGAGCAGATAAACTCCTGTAGACATGTAGCAGGATAAACAATCAGAAATCAGTAGCCTTCCTATATGCTGACAACACTCACACAGAGGATGAAATCAGAGAATTAGTCCCATTCACAATTACATCAAAAATAAATACATACGTAAATAAATAAATGAATATATGCCTTGAAATAAACTTAACTAAGGAAGTTCAGGATCTCTACAATGAAAACTTTAAAACACTCAGGAGATAAATTGTGGAAGCCACTATGAACTGGAAAAAATATCCCCTTCTCTTGTATCAGAAGAGTCAATATTGTGAAAATGACAATGTTACCAAAAGAAATCTACTCCTTTGATGAAATCCCCATTAAAATTCCAATGGCATTCTTCATGGAAATAGGAAAGAAAAAAATAATCCAAAAGTTCATTTGGAAGCACAGACAATCTTTAATATGAAAAACAACTTTCAGCAACAAAAATAAGGCTGGTTATATCACCACACCTGATTTTAACCTATACTATAGAGCCATAGTAACAAAAACAGCATGGTACTGGCATAAAAACAGACATGTATATCAATGGAACAGAATAGGGGACCCACATGTAAGCCAGAGTAGCAAAAGCCACCTGATATTAAAAATACTCATTGTAGAAAAGACAGGGTTTTCAGCAAATTGTGCTGAGAAAACTACACATGTATCTTTAGAAGGACGAAAATAGATCCTTATCTTTGGGCATCACAACAGGTTATATGCTGCTAAGCAGGTTAGACCATAAGTTTCTTGGACAGATATTGGTGATTTTCCCCCAGTCACCCATGTAGCACCTTCTGGTACTAGACACACTGGGAACTGCCTCTCTTCTAGCTTCCAGCCATACCATTCCACTTTATGTGTCAACCATGTAAGGTGTCTTCAGCAGTAGGGTCTTACCACTAACCTTTGAAGGGTCATCAAGTACTCTGACAGAAATCTGTCATTCTTTTAGGAAACCTTGTAGGTCTCTCTGATCAAAAGCTCATTGTGGATGATACCCCCATGCTGGTACTTGGAGTTATAAGTCACTGCCCACAAAGACAATGAGGAAAAAGATAACTAATACACAAGAGTTAGAGAGAAGAGAGAGAGAGGGAGAGGGAAGATGTAGAAGACTAAAGTTAGCCTGGATCCTACCCTCTCCAGTGTCTTGTGGTTCAAGTGTTCCCTGTAAGGGCCTGGTGAAGGTTCAGCCATTTGGTCTGCCTTTTAGGAAGTAGAATTATATGTTGCCATTGCTGTTTGGGTCTAGATTTGTGTTTCCCACCCCTTCCATGCCCTCCCCTCCCTCGCTATCCATCCTAGTGGCTAGTCCACAGGATGCTTGCTGGGTATGTAAGGTATCTTGGGTAGATTCAGGTTAGGTGTTGTAGATGAGTGAGACTATGTGGCTTTTTTTTTTTTTTGTGATTGGGTAAGTTCACTGAGAATGATCTGTTATAGGTTCAGCCATTTTTCCTACAATTTCATAGTGTCATTTTTTCTTACTGCTGTATAGAACTCCATTGTGTAGATATACCACACCTTAGTTATCCATTCCTCTAGTAATGTACATCGGGGTTGATTCCAGCTCTTAGCTATTACAAATGGAACTGCTACAAACATGGTTGAGCAAATCACTCTGGCCTGTGGTTTGAAGGTTTTGGGTAGATGCCTAGTAAGGAAATAACTGGGTCTGTTGGCATCTCTATAGTCAGCTTTTTCAGGAATCTCCATATTGCTTTCCAAAGTGGTCATACCATCCTGCATTCCCACCAACAGTGGAAGAGTGTTCCTACTTCTCCACATCCTCGCTAGCATCTATTTTCATTTGATTTTTTGATGTTTACTATCCTTATTGAGGTAAGGTGGAATCTCATAGTTGTTTTAATTTGCATTTCTCTGATGATTAGGGATGATGAACATTTTCTTAAGTGTGTGTTTGCCATTTGTATTTCTTCCTCTGTGAAGTGCCTGTTCAGCTCTTACCCCCATTTTCTGAGTGAGGTGTTTGACTTCTTAGTGTTTAGATTTTTGGGTTCTTTGTAGATCAGTTGGATAGCCAGCAAATATTTTTCTCCCATTCTGTGGGTAATCTGTTGGCTTTTTTCTTACTGTATTCTTGCCTGTAAACAAACTCTTCAGCTTCATGTGGTCCCATTGGTTGAATGACTGTTTAAGATTGTGAGCTACTGGGGTTTTGTTCAGGAAGTCTTTTTCCAATCCTATGTCATGGAAAGTACTTCCTAAATTTTTTTCCAGTAGTATTAGAGTTTCTGGTCTTATATTGAGGTCTTTGATCCATTTGGATTTGAGTGTAGTGCATGGTGAAATGTGTGGATCAAGTTTCAGTTTCATGCATGTGGTTATCCAGTTTGTCCAGCACCACTTGTTGAAGATGCTGTCTTTTTTCCAGGCTATATTGTTTGGGCCTTTGTCAAATACCAAGTAGGTATAGTGGCCTGACCCAAAGCCTGGGTCCTCAAATCTATTCTATTGGTCTATACTCCTGTTTTTATGCCAGTACCATGCTGTTTTTATTACTATAGCTTTGTAATATAGCATTAGATCAGGTATGGTGATGCGTTCAGAGGTATTTCTTTTTCTGAGGATATGTTTGGATATGCGAGGCCTTCTGCCTTTCAATATGAAATTTAAGATCATTTTTTCTATCTCTGTGAAGAACACTGTAGGGATTTTAATTGGAATTGCATTAAATATGTATATCGCCTTTGGTAGGATTGTCATTTTTGCAATGTTAATTCTGCCTATCCAGGAGCATGGGAGGTCTTTCCATTTTCTCAAATCCTCCTCAATTTACTTTTTGAGTGTTTTTATATTTTCTTTGTATAGATCTTTTACTCTCTTGGTTAAAGCTATCCCAAGGATTTTTTGTTGTCGTTGTTACTATTGAAAATGGGACTATGTCACTTATTTCTTTCTCTGTATCTCTGTCCTGTGCATATAGAAAGGCTACTGATTTTTGTGCATTGATTTTGTATCCTGCTTCTTTGCTATAGGAGTTAATCACCTTCAGAAGTTTAGGCTCAAGTCTCTCGGGTCTCTTACATATACAATCATGTCATCCGCGAATAGAGTTAACTTAACTTCTTCCTTTACAAATTGTATCCCTTTTATTTCCTTCTCCTGTCTTATTGCTTGAGCTCAGACTTCTAGTACTATATTGAAAAGCAGATTTGAGAGAGGACAACCCTGTCCTGTTAATCATCTTACTGGGAATTCCTCCAGTCTCTCTCCATTAAGTATTATTTGGGTCTTTGGAGCTTTGTATATTTCCTTTATAATGTTAAGATATGAACCAACCATGCCAATTCCCTCCAATGTTTTGATCATGAAGTGATGTTGTATTTTGTCAAAGGCCTTTTCTTCATCTATCCAAATGATTATGTGTGTTTTAGGTTTAACCTTGTTTATGTGGTGTATTACATTGACTGATTTCCAATATGTTGAACCACACCTGTGTTCGGGATGAATCCCAATTGGTCATGGTTGATAATGCTTTTGATGTGTTGTTGTATTTGGTTTGTGAGGATTTTGTTCAGGATCTTTGCATCTAAGTTCATTAGGGAAATAGGCCAGTAGTTTCCTTTTCTTTTGGCATCTCTGCCTGGTTTTGGAATTAGGATGATACTAGCTTCATTAAAAGGGGTTGGGTAGCTTTCCCTGTTCTTCATTTGTGTGGCACTTTGAGGAATATTTGTTTGAGTTCTTACATGAAGGTTTGATAGAATTCAGCTGAGAAGCCATGTGGTCCTGGACACTTCTTTTTGGGGAGGTTTTTTATTACTTTTTCAATCTCCATGAGTGTGATAGGTTCATTGAGGTGATTAATCTGCTCCTAGTTTAGCTTTCAGAGATGGTATGCATCCAGGAATTTATCCAACTCCTCCACATTATCCAGTTTTGTGGGGTAGAGGTTTTTGAAATAAGTCCTGATGATTCTCACAATTTCACTTATCTCTGTTGTGGTCTCTCCTTTTTCATTTTGAATTTTTTTAATTTGAAGCTTCTTCTTTTGCTTGATCAAATTGGCCAGGGGGTTGTCAATCTTGTTTATTTTTTCAAAGTACCAGCTCTTTGTTTTGTCAATTTTCTTAATTGTTTTTTGGTTTCCAATTCATTAATTTCTGGTCTGATTTTAATTATTTCTTTACTTCTGTAGCTCTTTGGGTTGGATTTTTCTTGTTTTTCCAGTGTCTTTAGATGGATGGTTAGGTTATTGATTTGGGATCTTTCTGTCTTTTTTATGAAGGCATTGAGTGCTATGAATTGTCCCCTCATGACTGCCTTCATTGTGTCCCATAAGTTTGGGTACTATGTGTTCTCATTGTCATTCAATTCCAGGACATTTGCAATTCCATTTTTTATTTCATCCACTATCCATTTATTGTTTAAAATTGTGCTGCTCAGTTTTCAGGTGACGTTGGGATTCTTGGTGGTTCTTTTGTTGTTGATTTCTAGCAATATAGCAATGTGGTCTGATATCATACAGACAATTATGCCAATCTTCATAAATATGAGGACGCAGGCTTTGTGACCCCACATATTGTCTATTTTAGAGAATGTTCCATGGGCTGCTGAGAAGCATGTGAAGTCTGTGGATTTGGGATGGAAAGTTCTGTAGATGTCCATTACGTCTAAGTTATCTATGGTTTTGTTGAGCTCTTACTTCCCTGTTGAGTTTCTGTTTGAATGATCTGTCTATTGTTGATAATGGTGTATTGAAGTCACCAGCTATGATGGTGTTGGTGGTTAGTTCTCTTTTATTGTCAAGTAGGTTTTATTTTATGAACTGTTGTGTCCCTGTGTTTGGAGCATACAGATTTATGATTATAATATCCTCTTGATGGATTATTCATTTCATAAGTAGGAATTGGCCTTATTTGTCTTTTTTTATTATTTTTGGCTTGAAGTCTATTTTATCTAATATTAATATAGCTACACCTGCTTGTTTCTTATTCCCATTTTCTTGGAATATTGTTTTCCACCCTTTCACCCTGAGGAGGTGTCTGTCTTTAGTGGTGAGGTGGGTTTCTTGAAGGCAACAGATTGAGGGGTCTAATTTTTTGATCCATCGTGTTAGCTTGTGTCTCTTGGTGGGTGAATTAAGGCCATTAATATTTAGTGTAATGACTGTGAGATTTGATTTGATCAATGCCATATTGTGATGGTAGATATGTGTTCATGTTTTCATGTACTTTGAAGTTTTTTGTGCCTACTCTGAGATTGGTTATTGTGATCTGCTTCTTGTAGGCATTTGAGTTTGATTATTTGTTTCTTCTCTGTGAAAAAGTTCCTGAAATGTTCCCTGTAGGTTTGGTTTTGTGTTCATATAATTGTAATGCTGAGTTTTGTCATGGAAAGTTTTTCTGTGAACATCTATTATGAGGGAGACTTTTACTGTGTAGAGTAGTTTTGGTTGGAATTCATAGGTTCTTAGACTTTGGAGTGTTTTGTTTTTTTTTTTTTTTCCAGGCCCTTCTAGCTTTCAGGGTTTCCATTGAGAAGTGTGGAGTAATTCTGATGGGGTTACCATTGTAAGTGGTGTGTGGTTTTTTCCTAGCTGCTTTTAGGATTTTCTCTTTGGTGTCAATGTTTAGAGTCTTAATATGTCTTAGAAAGTTTCTCCTTTGGTCCAGTCTGTTTGGAGTTCTGTTGGCTTCTTGTATCTTGATGGACATTTCTTTTAAGAGACTGGGGAAGTTTTCTTCAATTATTTTTTCAATAAGTTCTCCATGCCTTCGGTATGAATTTCTTCTCCTTCTGGTGATTCTAATATTAGGACATTTAAGTTTATCCCACAATTCCCTCATGTTCTGTTCACAGGAACTTTTGTACTTACTGACATTTTTGAACTCTTGAACTATTTCTTCCATCTTGTCTTCCAGAACAGAGAATTTATCCTCCATATGCCTGACTCTATTCTTGAGAGCCTCTAGAGGGTTTTGGACTTATTCAACTAAGTTTTCATTTTCTACTACTTTTCTATGTATAATTTCCATCCCTCTGCCAAGCTCACTTTTCACATCATTTTCTGATTTTCTTTATGATTCTTGGAATTCATCCTTGCATTTCTTTATGTCTTCATTTAGTGTGGCCAGCTGATTTTTAAGGTCTTTTTTTTTAATTCACTCTCCCTCAAAACTCTTAACTCTCTTTGAACTCCTTACAATTTCTTATCTGTTATTTCTAGTTTAATGATGGCAGCATCTACACAATTATCCATCCTTCGTTGCTTTCTTGCAAGTTCTACCAGTAGGTTGGTCAGAATTGCATTGCTCATATCTTCAATTTGATGTTCTGATCTTATTGACTCTTCTATGTGTTAGTTAGATGTATTCATTGTAGGACTGGGTGATCTAACTGGATTTTCTTGCATTTGATTTTTTCTGTTATTTCTTTTGCGCTGTGGTCTGTTCATGACAGTGTATGGGCACATAGTTGGGTGATCAGCCTGGGCTCTAGAGCAGTGGGAATCTGAGGCAAACTGGGTCAGTTGGCAAGAAGCCTGGGCTTTGGCTCTCACTTGCCAAAGCTGCCTATCTACTGACTGGCAGGGGCGCCAACATTGCCTGAATTCTCAAGTGGTAATGTGCCAAAGCTGCCTATGTTGGAGCTTGGAAGGGGACTGAGGTACCAAGTACTGAAGCCTGCCAAAGTCTGGCGGGGAACACTGGGGCCTGGAAACTGTCTGCGCTCCCCTGCCACAGGACAATGGTGGATGGTTTGCGGGGCAGACAGGTAAGGGATGGCACTGAGCTGGTGCAAGCAAGAGACAGAGTTGGCAATTGTTGTGGGGCTGGGCTCACTGAACGTGCAGTGGTAGGAGCAGTAATTGAGCGAGTGGGTGGAGCAATGTAAACTTCCACATGTAGGGATCAATCTGCACGCAGTTACACTGTGGGTACAGGCGGGGTGGGCTGGCCGCTCATGAGGGACTCAGGGATTCCCTATTATTAGGAGTCACTGATTGCCTGGTGGCCGGAGCAGTAATATGTGTGCGCGCGCGCGCGCGCGCGTGTGTGTGTGTGTGTGTGTGTGTGTGTGTGTGTGTGTGTGTGTGTGTAGAGCAGTCTAAGCTTCCGCACCCAGGGATGGATCAGCTAGGGACTGGCCTGATTGGCGCTAGGTGGAAGTGGCAGCTATTTGGTGGGAGGGGTGGGCTACCTGCTCTCAAGGGGATCATTATTACCTGTTCCCCGCCTCCCCCTCCCCCCCTCCCGTGCCCTCCCACTGACAAAAAATACCCAGTAAACCCTTAATGTCTTGTCTTTCTTTCCCCAGCTTTTGCAGAGCAGCTAGGTGGCGCCATTGTGGCTGGAAGTCTCCCAGTAATCACATTCTTGCAGGCTTTAGAACATTGGGTGACATACAATTTTTGTAATATATTCTGAAAATTATTCAAGGTAGATTGTGCATTATTCAAATTTCACAATGAAGCCTATTCATTTATGCAATTGATAAACTCTAAGAAAAAGCTAGAAGCCTAAATAAACAGAAATAAATATAAAAGCAAAAATTAATGAAATTAGAAGAGAAAATATAGGAAAAAAAAGATTTCTCAAAAGGACTCTTCCCTATGAAACACTAAACTTCATACTGCTATGACATTTTTACAAAGCAAAATTAGAAGCTATCAAAGTCCCTAAAATAACAAATTATGCCATGTTTCCGATCTTGAATTCTATGTCTAGTGAAATTATCAATTACATAGGGAGATAGATCGATGTATCTATCATCTATCTATCTATCTATCTATCTATCTATCTATCTATCTACCTACCTACCTACCTATCTACCTACCTACCTATCTACCATCTATCTATCTCTGTAGCATATACTCATACACATTTAGAATTAAATTAGTAATTCCAATTATTTCTCAATTTATCATATAATATCCATGAATTAATGAAGCATAGAGAACTTCTAATGGACAGATGTAGGTAGAATGGTTTATAACTATTACTTGGAAAATTATTCTGATTTTGAACAGTGAGTCTCTGACAATTTGAAATAACATTAAAACCAATGTTACAAGCATTCATATCAATTCAACAAGTGTTAGGACGTGAGGATAATTTGCTTTAGAATCTATTAATCTAGTTATACAGATCACATAATAACATTGATATTTGGATGTTGAAATTCCTTGAGTTTCACCTTCTCATTCACATACCATGATTTTTTTAGTGTTTCTTTGATGCTTCTTCACAGTTATAGTTCAGAATGTAAATAAAATTTATTTATTGACACACCCACAGAAAGAAGACAGAGATCCCAGAGAAATATAAGTTATTCAACTGAGTTTTTGGAACAATTATCAGCATGTTAGGTACAGCTAACGAAATCACCTTAAATAACATCCTCAAAAACTGCAACCCTTGAGGAGTAAGTATTTTTTTTGGATACCAAGAATTGTTAAATTAGAAAATTCACATACACTAACTGCTGACATACTTCATGCAGAACTGTATTTATTACAAACTATGTATTAGTCATACCCTGTTTTCTCTTTGAGAACAAAATAATTCCCAATAGGCTTTATAGGACATGTAATTTATTTTTTGAAGGCTGTCATTATTAAGATCTAGATTTGTATCCTATACACCAGGCAGAGGTCTATGTCACAAAAGTAACAAAAACAACTTTTATGAAGCATAAATGGGTTTATATAAAGACTATTGAAATGGAAAGGTGTAAATCTGCTTAGAGCATGTGAAAGACTTAAGAAAAGTGAGATGTATGAGGTATTGATCTGCCATCACTGCCCAGTGCTGTCCCATTGAGGGTTCTCTTGTCATATCTTCTAACATACCAAAACCAGATGAATGTCCTTGCTTTTCATGACAGCTGCTCTTTCCCTCTTGGTTCAGTGACTAGTGGTTCAGTTTGAGATACTAAAGAATAAGCCAAATACCCATTTCTCAGGGCCATAAAGGTAGGGAAAAAAACATTGTCTTTTGGGCTGACCAGTACAATATTTTTATGCACTGTACTAAGATCATTACAGAATGGCAGTGTCCAATAGTAAGTTTGGCTACTGTCAAGAAAAGGATGACAGCAATTGTACTATCTTGTCTTCATCTGAGTTCAGCAAGCAACTATGTTTAAATGAGAACATGCCCCAAACTTTATTTTCAGTTGTCTAACTTACTTCATTCATTTTGTTTTCTAATGACACCAAACTCACAGTATTTAACTTAAATGAGATGCAGTTGTCTGTACTTTTGTCCATCTGTCTCATAAGGTTTCTGCCTATAGACACACATGTCCAGGCAATGTGTGCATGCATCACAATGACTGACTGCTAATCTGCATGTACATAACCATGAGTTTCCAGGGACTTTGCTAATTTTGCAGTATCTCCTCTATCCCAAATGAATCAATGAAGAGTATTTATTGTTCTGTAAGATGTCATCTGTGGAAGGCCATAGATGGACGAGTAGACTCTGGTTCTGATGCCCTTGGATCCTGGATGTGCCAAGTCATTCATAGTGAAAGGGAACACATGCACATATGGGCTGTGCTCTGTAAAGGAAGGAAGACAGCAAATGAACTCAATAAGTCTTGCAGCCATCTGAAACATTCATTCTGCTTGTCAGATTGCAAACTATTTCTGTAATTGCAACGATTTCCTTTATTCTTCTGATAAATTACCCTTCTTCAAATACCTGTTGGATTGCTTTCCTGTCACTTGCAGTGCAAATTGCTGTGAGTCACTCTGAGTTACAACTCAAGCCATCTCTCCTTTAAAGTATAGAGAACTCATTCTTCCATTGACATTTCCTATGTGGTGCAAAATGCTTGGCTGCAGAAGAGAATCTCTCAACTTCCTGCTGTTCTTTGATTGGAACATCTACAGGCAGGAAATCTCCTAAGGGCAAACTGAGCAGACAGGATTATATATGATTGAGTGTATTGCTTATTTTTCTGAATTTACAAAGGGTCTGAATCAGACATATTGCTAGTACACGGTAAGTCCAAAAAAATGATTTCTCAAGTTTCTAGTAGCAAAATTTGGGATCTTGACTGGGTTATATGTTCAAGGAATGTGTTTTGTAAAATTCACTCCTCTTTTGGGTAGGTCAAAGAATTTCAAAATTCGGTGGATTAAAGGAAACTTCATTTTTCTCTCCATTTTGTAATCCACCCCTGTGAAGAAACACTTTATTTTTGTGCCTGTTACACCTCCAGTAATATTGCTTAGACTCTTACCTTACATATGGTCCTTAAACTTATCTGTAAAAGCTAAAATTTTGAATCAGGTGGAAAAATAATTGGGCATTTGGTATTTCTTTCAACAGAACACAAGGTAGAAGGGATCCCTCATTAGTTTAATAAAGACTTGTACATTTTGCTGCATGATTTTATGCATTTTTCTTTTCCAATTGGAATCATATTTCTCCTAGTTAACACTTTTCATATATATCAAATACAATTATTTTTTCAGTTACTCATGGGTATTTAACAAATGTTTTCTGAACAGAAATTTGTAATGCCTACAATGTTCCTTTTTGTGACACTGGGAAAATATGGCAGATAAGGCATGTTACACTGACCCTACTGTGTTTCAGGAAATAGCCAAAAATTTTCACAAGACCTTATTGTCTCAAAATATTGATTTTAAGACTTTTTTGTGTTTTATTTATTTATTTGTGTGTGTGTGTGTGTGTGTGTGTGTGTGTGTGTGTGTCTGAGAGAGAGAGAAAGAGAGAGAGAGAGAGAGAGAGAGAGATACAGATAATAGAGAAAAGACTGGGGGAAGAAAATGGGCCCACCAGGATCTCTAGCCACTGCAAATTAACTCCAGACACTTGAACCACCTTGTGCATCTGTCTTACATTGGTACTGGAGAATTGACCCTGGGACCTTTGGCTTGGGAGTCAAGTACTTTAACCACTAAGCCATCTCTCCAGCCCATTAAAACAGTGATAATTTTTAAAATTCACACTGCATACCTATACTAAATAATAAATTAGATCATCAAATATCACTTCATTTTAATTCTATTTATAATATATATGAATACTTTATAACCAAATTTTGTTATCAACCATATGATATGTGAAGATAAATAGAAATAATGTTTATGCAAATTATTTGATGTATACAAAGTACTGCAAATGAGTAGATATTATTGCCACTTTTTTCCATGATAGCTAAAAATAAATTATCATACTAAAGATATAAGAATATATTTGAGGCTGTTCAAATTTCTCACATTCATCTAAAGGAGTGAGTGGTATACACGTTGAAATTTGATTGTTCTGTGCTGGTTCATGTTCATTGCTAAATGCATTTTAAAGCAAGCTTCATATTTCTCATGTACTGTGTCCCATCCTTCAGTCCCAAACTTCAATCACTCTTCTTGAGCATACAACTGTCAGTAGAAGAGAGATGCCACATACTATGAGGCTGGCCCTTAAGTGCCCCTGGCAAAATAATAATTAAAAGCCTACTATTACTCTTTGTTCTCCAACAGGACTATCCCATGGAGAAATAGTTTCTACTGTGGCTTACATAGCTTCATGTCTTCTGTGGTCACTTATAATAGGAACAGGTAAAGGATCCTCCAATACCAGTGCTTTGCTTCATAGATACTAGAGCTAAATAACTTGCCCCTATATGAGCAGCTTGAAGCAAGTATCTGCTACATAGAGTTGAACAAACTTTAGCTAAGTTGTTCTCTCCCTATAGCTCTTTAAACTGAGATCAATCCTTAGCATGAACCTTTGTTAAGAGGCTTCCACTACAGTAAAACAGGTTCTTACCTAATCCTCTGTGAAACATCCTACCTACCACACTTACTGGCATTCTGTCCCTTCTAGGGGTCTTTCATACTTGCTACAAGAACAAAGTCCGTTCTGACCAATCTTTCAAATGTAGACAGTTCTTGTGCGCAGCATATTTTCTTTTCTTTTTTTTCTGATATGGATATGTTTTATGAGTTAATAGTAAGTCCTTTTTTTTAACAACTTTTTTTTATTAGTTTTCTATTCTGCAAGTACAGGCAGTTTGGTACCATTATTAGGCTCATCCATGACCTACCCCCTCCCCATTGGCCCCCCCTTGTTGAAGTATATGGGCTGTTCATTGTGGAGTTAGCCCACACTTATTGGTACCATAAATGTCTCTGTATATCATGACCCAACATGTGGCTCTGACATTCTTTCCACCCCCTCTTCCACAAAATTTCCCTGAGCCATGTTGGGTTCATTTTGGTCTGCTTCAGTGATGAGGTGTTGGGGGCCTCTGGGGCTCTAGCTCTCTGATCTTTATTGAAATAATCTTTATTCTTCTATTTTATCCCCTTGTCTTACAGTGATACTTTACATTGCCTATTAGTATAAGCATGGACATTATTTAATATTGCTTCCAAATGAACTATTATATGTAGACTCATCCACAGCTCACATTGTACCTCACAAGTTTATCTTTATACTTGTTTCACTGCATGTGTCCATTCTTAATAGGTGACACCAGGACATTTTACTTTAATGGAAGGATATGTCTAATAGACTAAATTATGATATTGGAATGGATATTGGAAACCCACTGTTTCAAAATATTACAATCAAAGATGTGTTGTAAAGATGTAGTTATGTTCTACTTTGAGAGTTGGTCTGCATGGCTAGACTCACATGAAAGTTCTGTTCATCCCTTCAGGAGATTCTATCCTGTGTTGGTCAGAGCTGTTTGTCAGTTTTTATGCCATTCATATATCATGTTCTGATTCTAATTGTCTAAACATGTGGACACTTTCCCCTTAGTACACATGTTAGTGAGCTACATGTTATTTACTTTTATCTTCCTAATACAAACCAATTCCTTTCATTCTCCCTGCATCCTATGTGCATGGATGTGAACACATGCATATCTGTGCACATGCATACACACACAATGTACATAAATACACAGTGCTATTCTGTGAAAGTCCTATGAAATCTTAGTTTGCATTTCAATATTGCATTTATTGTTTGCTGATATAGAATTTTTTTACTTCATTTTAATGATCAGATAAATAAAATAACTTTTGGTATGTGTGTGTATATATGTGTGTTATGATATGTTATTCTGCAAATGCATACACTCAAACATTCACATATGGAGGACAGAAGAGGACATTGGGTATGCTCTATCTCTCTTCTATCTTATTTCATTAACAGAGGGGCTCTTACTGAGGCAGGAGCTCATTATATTTCAGCTACACTGGCTGACCTGAGCCCCAATGATCTTTTTGTCTCTATCTCCCTCAAAGTAAAAATGACAAATGTATTTGGCAATGCCTCTTTTATGTGGGAACCTAAATTCTGGGAACCTAAATTCTGGGAACCTAAATTCTGGGAACCTAAATTAAGTTTCTCATGCTTTCATGATAAACATTTTTCTGACTGAACAACTTCCCCACCCCCAAAGAATTTCTTGTACATATAGCTTAACTTTCCTTCATATGTGGAAGATTGCTTTAATTATGATCAGCTAATAAAACAAATTTGCTTTCTTTTCCACCTGAAATTTAGAGTTTCTTTAAAATCTCAAATGGAAAATAAATGAAGACAAGTTCAGCTTTAATTTTGTATATTACAGGGGACTTCTGGGTAAGATGGTGGCATAGGAGCCACACCAAACCAGCCTAGGGAGAGATTTAAACAAAACCCCAGAAAAATACACTCTTGTTCTGACAAGTGAAGGAGTATAGATTATTCTTAGACATGACAGAGAAGCCAGAGAGACCAAGATCCATCAGAAAGGATGAAAATGGCCCAATTCAAGTGATCCATGCACCCATCCTGCACCACCTTGCCAGGTGTGCCAAGTGGCAGCAGCAGTAGAGACCATACAAGGGGATTTTTCAATTTCATTAGCTTCCTTGCAAAGTTAAGGAAACAGAAGTGAGGACAGCTGAGATCAACCAAAGAGCTACTGAAAGGGAACCAGATGGAACTGTGTGAGTGACTGCAGAAGTCTGAACTCCCCCATTATCAGATCTGGGAACCTCTGGCATTAAGCCCTCCAGTGGCAGCACAGCCAACAGAGCTGATCATAGGTCCAGCTCCACAGCACAACATGGAAGAGATGAGGTGGGCACTCAGTATTGGTAAGATTGGAAGCCATCCTAACAGGTGACAAGGCCTACTGACCAAAACAAATAAACAAAAAAACAGGTACTTAGGAAGAGCTAATCTCTCTTTCCTTGTCAGGGCAGGTTATATATTCTTGGTTGGCTTTACCATTTTCAAATAATCTGTATTTGGGGCTTGAATTTTGATGCTTTCATATTTATAGGGCCTTTGTGTTTTGCTTCTCTCATTATTGGGGGCAGAGTCAGATCCAGATCCAGGTTGACCTGGAACCCAATTCAGAATATAAATCTCTACCTCCCAGCTGACAAGATTAAGGGTGTAGAACAACACACACCCTTAGGGAATTTGGCTTTTTTAGACTGTCTGTTTTAATCCCCACAATTGCATACTTAGTGCTAGATATTATTGATTGTGTATGTTGCTCAGTTGAAGTTTAGAATTTGCCAGTAAATAGTTCCACCCAGTCCACTATAATACTTGATAGCAAGCAAACTCAACATCTAGGATTATTTCTGCAGCTAGATTGTTGTACAAGAGCTACACCTGGCACCTTGAACTCATACCCTGAGGGTATATAGAGGTGGATTGCCACCTTGGGGGACACTGCAGGTAAGTAGAAAGCACACACATTAAATCAATTTAGGGTGTAAAAGGCACTACATTATAATACAAGAAGCTCAAAGAATCAAGATAATACTGTCCCATAAAAAATTATAAGTTCATCATAAATGATCTCAAGTGAGATTGTTTTAAATGAAATGCCTGACAAAGATTTCAAGAAAATAATGGTATCCATGCTCAAAGAAATCAGAGTAGAAATGAGAGGAATCGAAGGAGAAAACAAGGGAAGTAAAGAAGAAATCAAATGTCTGTGAGAGATCTCAGGAAACCAGCTTAATGAAATAAGGAGGTCATTAGAAGACATGAGTAAGGAAATAGCAATATTGAAGAAAAAACAGGCTGAAATCCTAGCTCTGAAGAATATAGTCATAAATAAAATAAACAAAACTCTCTGGAAAGTCTCACCAGTAGAATGGATGAAAGGAAGAACAGAATATATAAACTAGAAGATCATGTGGTAGACCTAATGCAGTCTGTGAAAGAGAAAAATGAGCTAAGAGTAAGGTGTTAAGGGGAATTTCACAATATTCAGGACACTGTGAAAAGATCAAATATAGGAATTCAAAGCATAATAGAAGGAGAAGAATTTTAACCCAGAGGCTTAGTAGGTGTTTTCAACAAAATTATAGTAGAACGTTTTCCCCAAAATTGGGAAAGAAATGCCAATGCTGATACAAATAGCTTTTAGAACAACAAACAGACAAAACCTGGAAAGAACCTCTCCTAGCTATGTTGTAATTAAACTACTAATCATGCAAACCAAAGAAAATATATTGAAAGCAGTTAGAGAGATAAAAGCAAATCACCTACAAGGGCAAGTCCATCAGAATAACTAAAGATTACTCAAACCAAACTTTACTAGCCAGAAGGACTTGGAATGATGTAATCCAAGTTCTGAAAGATAACAACTGTCAACAAAGGATACTTTATCCTGTAAATCTATCTATCCAAATTGTTGGAGGAATAAAGATGTTCCACAACAAATATTGGGTAAAGAAAGTTTATGACAATTAACTCAGCTCTGTAGAAAATACTTGAAGGAATTCTTCATACTGAAGAGAAAGCAAAACACTCACAGGAGGAAATAGGAAAATAATAAACCATACTCAAATAACTGTTAAAACCAGAGAGTAAAAGAAAAGAGGAAAAACTACAAAATAAGAAGAATGGTGAAAATCAATACATAACTTTCAATAATAATTCTTAATATCAGTGTCCTCAATGAACCAACCAAAGGTCACAGACTTTCAGACTGGATTAAAAATCAGGATCCTGCCATTTGTTTCCTCTGGGAAACTTATCTCTCAATAAAAATATATACTATCTTAGAGTGGCAGTATGAAAAATGGTATTTGAAGCAAATGGGCCTAGAAAACAAGCAGGGGTTGCTATCCTAATATCTGATAGGATAGATTTCAAACCAACATTAATGAAGAAAGATAAAGAAGGTCATTTTATATTGATTAAAGGAACACTCCAAAAGTAGGACATTACAATCCTAAACATATATGCACCTAACATGGAGGATCCCAGCTTTATCAAGCAAACACTATTAGACTTAAGGTTACAGTTAACAACAAGCACAATTTTAGTGGGTGACTTCAACACACCACTCACATCAACAGACAGGTCATCCAGGCAAAATAAATGAACAAATAAATAAATAAACAGAGAGATATCTGAATTAAATGATATCATGGAACAAATGGACTTAAAAGATATCTACAGAACATTCCATCCAAATGCTGCAGAGTATAAATTTTTCTCAATAGCATATGGGACATTCTCTAAAATAGACCATATATTAAGACACAAATAAAGGAAAATTGAAATAATCCTTGTACCCTATCTGACCACAATGATATAAATCTGCAAATCATCAACAAGAAAAGTTACAGAGTAACTCATGTTATTCATGGAGAATAAAGAGTACACTGTTGAATAATCAATGGGTCATTGAAATCAAAAAGGAAATCAGTAAATTCATAGAATCAAAAGATGATGATAATACAACATACCCAAACTTTTGTGACACAATGAAGGCAGTCCTAAGAGGGAAATATATAGCTCTAAGTGCAGATATTAAGAATTGAGAGTGTTCACCAATGAACAATTAAATGCTTCACCTTAAGAACTTGGAAAAAGAAGAACAAGGCAAATCAAAAATTAGTAAATGAGAAAAAAATCTTTATTAGGACACAAATTTATTAAATAGAAACCAAAGAAACAATTCAAAGAATCAATGAAACCAATAGTTGGTTCCTTGAAAGGATAAACAAGATTGATAAACCCACAGAAAATTTGACCAGAACAAAGAGAGAAGAGACAAAAATTAATAAGATTAGAGATGAAAAAGGCATCATTACAACAGATACCAAAGAAATTCAGAAAATAATGAGGACATATTATAAGAATATAAATGCAGTACTTCCATTTAAGATGGTGGCCTAGGCACCATGTCAAAGCTGCCTAAGGGGGAAAAAGACCAAAAAAAAAAACAAAAAACAAAAAACAAAAACTCAGCAAAATACACACTTTTACTTAAAAGTGAGGTGTATAGGAAATTGAAACAGCAGTGGACAAGTAGAAGAGATCCAGAGAATCCAGAGCCCACACAGGCCAGCAAAAGTGGCCCCGGCAGGTCTGCTGATTGCAGTGGCAGCAGCTCATCAGAAAAAAGCCAGGCTCAGTTCCAGCTTCAGGAAAAGCCAGGTGAGGAGAGCTTCCACCCATACCGGAGCTCTCCGCAAACTCTAGGAACATGAAGGGAGAGTGGCAGTGAACAACAGAGGAGCAGATCACAAGGTAGAAGAACATGTGAACAGCGAGAGAACTAGAGCAGCATCGGCTCCCTCCCTTCCCCCACTACCTGTGCCCAGCTCCAGGGAACAGAGCAGCGGTCCTGGGACCTGGCCACACCAATTTGAGCTGACAGCAGGACCCAAGCAGGAGCAGAGTCCAGCAGCAACATCAGCCACTCAGACACTGGCAACAGCGGCCCCAGCAGAGGCTGATCCAGTAGCAGCAGTTTCAAGGGCAGCAGCGGCAGATCCAGCAGCAGCAGCTTCAGAGGCAGCAAAAGAAGATCCAGAAGCAGCAGCTTCAGTGGCAGCAGCAGAGGCTCCAGGAGCTGCAACTTCAGAGTCAGCAGCGGTGGATGCAGCAGTGGAAGCTACAGCAGCAGTGGTGACAGACCCATCAGCAGCAGCTTTAGCAGCAGTGGTGACAGATCCAACACCGGCACCTTTAGCAGCAGTGGTAGTGGTTCCAGCAGTGGGGGTACCAATCTGCAGGACCACAGTTGCCAGGCTCAGGTTTTCCCACAGGAAAAGCCAGTGCCCAGCTCCAGAAATCAGAACAATGGCCCAATGACCCAGCCAGCAACTTGACTGAGACCAAAATCATCCAAAAAGGTAACTGGGATTGCACCAGGGAAGGGTCTCACTTGGTCACAAGCTGCATTGGATCCCTCAACAGGCCAGAAATCTTAACCAATTTGTTGATAGAGGATCTGGTTGATATAATAACTACTCTTTCATAAATACTTGGTGCTGCTTTGATTGCATGTGTACAGTGTTTAGTTAAATTTTAGAATCTACCTGTATTTTATTCCATTCAGCCTACTTGAATATTCCCATAGCAGGGAAACTCAACCCCTAGGAACACCTTTGTAGATACACTGAGAGCCTTAAGAGCCACACGTAACACCTTAAGCTCCTACCCTGAAGATATATGACATCAAATCAATTGATACAGCAAAGAATGCCAAGCTAGCTAGAAAATCCAAGCATTAATTTAATCCAAAATGCAAAAATATATACATTATAACACTAGAAAGAATAAAAAGCAAGACTATAAATCCACCTAAAAGTATTAATGCATCAGAAATGGCCTCCAGTGAGAACGAGTTAGAGGAAATGCATGAGAAAGATTTCAAAAGAATGATTGTAAATATGTTCAAAGAAGTCAAAGAACAAATCAAAGGAATCAAAGAAGAAATCAAAGAGGAAATCAAAGAATCAAACTACCAAACACACAAACCAAAGAAAAAATATTGAAAGCAGTTAGAGAGAAAAATCAAGACACCTACAAAGGCAAGCCCATCAGGATTACAGCAGATTATTCAACACAATCTTTAAAGGCCAGAAGGGCTTGGAGTGCTGTATTCCATGTTATAAAAGATAACAAATGTCAACCAACGTTACTTTATCCTGCAAAGCTATCCATTCAAATAGACAGAGAAATAAGGACATTCCATGACAAAAGCAGGTTAAAGGAGTATTTGAAGACAAAACCAACTCTACACAAAATACTTGATAGAATCCTCCATGCTGAAGACAAGGAAAAGCACACATATAAGGAACTAGAAAAAACATGCAATACTCAAATACTAGTTAACACAAGAAAGCAAAGGTAGAAATGGAACCAAAAAACAACAACAACAAAAAACCCATAAATACTCATCATTCAATAATATCTCTTAATATCAATGACCTCAATGCCCTAACCAAAAGACATAGGTTTGCAGACTGGGATAAAAAGCAAGATCCTACAATTTGTTGTCTCCAAGAAACTCACCTTTCTACAAAGGATAGAAAGGGTGGAAAACGGTGTTTCAAGCCAATGGGCCTAGAAAACAAGCAGGGGTTGCTATCCTAATAACTGAAAAAGTAGACTTCCTTTGTATTTTGTCTGACGACAATGGTATCAAACTACAAATCAATAGCAAGAAAGGCTATAGAGCACAAACAAAATCATGGAAACTAAACAATACAGTACTAAATGATGAATGGGTCAATGAAGAAATCAATAAGGAAATCAAAAAATTTATAGAGTCAAATGATAATGAGAACACAACTGTTGCAGTCCGGTTCGCATTGCTGGTAGAAATCACCCAACAAAGAGCAGCTTCTGGGAAAAAGAGTTTTAGTTTGGCTTACAGGCTCAAGGGGAAGCTCCACGATGGCAGGGGAAAACGATGGCATGAGCAGAGGGTGGACATCACCCCCTGGCCAATATAAGGTGGACCATAGCAACAGGAGAGTGTGCCAAACACTGGCATGGGGAAACTGGCTATAAAGCCCATGAGCCCGCAAGCCTGCCCCCAACAATACACTCCCTCCAGGGGGCGTTAATTCCCAAATATCCATCAGCTGGGAACCTAGTATTTAGAACACCTAAGTTTATGGGGGACACCTGAATCAAACCACCACATTCTGCCCCTGACCCCCATAAACTGATAATCATACATGATGTAAAATGTAATGCATTCATCTCATTTTAAAAGTTCCCATCGTTTTTATCAATCACAGCAATGTTCATACATTCCCATAGTCCAAGATCTTTTAACTGAGCCATAATACCAAAACATAACCTCAAAAAACCCAGAATGGCACAGAATAAATATTCACACTGCAATAGATGGCATTGGGCATAGTAAAGAAACATTCAACCAATACAAGATTTAAAACAACCAGGGCAAATATCAAACTCTGTAGCTTCAAGTACAGCAACTCTAGCCAGTGACAAATCATCAAGTCCGATAATTCTAACCAGCAACAAGTCTCTGGCATTCCAATTCCACCCCTCCAGCTAGGCTACTCACAGTCCTGGGAAACTTCATCGGGGCCGGCAGCTCCTCGGCAGCCATCTCATGGTCCCGGCATCTCCACTGGGTCTCCACTGCAAGCCACGATTCATCCTCATGGCCCCATGGGGTCTCTATGCAGGCAACCAGCAAACCTGCTTCACATTGCCCATGGCCATTTCCAAAACACAAAACTGTGTTGTAAACTCAATGACCCTCTTTTCCAGCATTTCTTATACTCCACGACACCAGGTAGGGTGCCAATTTGTTAATCCAGGGGGGAATAAAGCAGACTGAAGAACAGGACACTCCTTCAGCACTCAGGCCCTTTCAAAAGAATCAACATTCTTCTTGTTGCCCTAGCACAGGTCAGCTAGCCCCGTCTCAAGGGTTGTAATCTTTCAGTTGCAGCTGAACGGGCAATAGCTCACCCAAAGATTTTTCTTTCTGTGCCATATCCCTCTGCACACACCAGTTCATTTCAATGCAAAGCAACCCTGCACAACTTCTCAGGACATGGGCATAATGAGCAAGCTTCTCACACAAACTGCTAGCCCAGTCCAAGCAAAGCTCTTTCTCACCCTCATAAGCCAAACCTCACAGTCCATAGTTCTTACTGCCTTCAGGTCTTTCAGCTCTGACCAGAATAGTCCATCAAGCTGTACTTACAGCACTGTAAAGCATCTGTTAGGCCAAGGTTTCAAATCCTCCCATATTCCTCTTGAAAATTAGCTCCAAAAGGCCGCAGCCACATAGTCAGGTGTCTAGCAGCAACCCCACTCCTGGTACCACTTTACTGTTGCAGTCCGGTTCGCATTGCTGGTAGAAATCACCCAACCAAGAGCAGCTTCTGGGAAAAAGAGTTTTATTTTGGCTTACAGGCTCGAGGGGAAGCTCCACGATGGCAGGGGAAAACGATGGCATGAGCAGAGGGTGGACATCACCCCCTGGCCAATATAAGGTGGACCTGGGGGACACCTGAATCAAACCACCACAACAACATACCAAAATCTCTGGGACACAATGAAGAGAGTCCTAAGAGGTAAATTTATAGCCTTAAGTGCCTATATTAAGAAATTAGACAGGTCACAACTAAAGGCACTAATGCTTCACCTTAAAGCCTTGGAAAAAGAAGAACAAGGCTAACCAAAAATCTGTAGATGGGAAGGCATAATAAAGATTAGGGCAGAAATTAATGAAGTAGAAACAAACAAACAAAAAATCAATCTAAAGAATTAATAAAACAAAGAGTTGGTTCTTTGAAAGGATAAACAAGATTGATAAACCCTTAGCAAATCTGACCAAAAGACTGAGAGAAGAGACACAAATGAATAAAACCAGAGATGAAAAAGGTAATATCAAAACAGATTCCAGAGAAATTCAAACAACCATAGGGACATACTATAAAAGCACATACTCCACTAACTATGAAAACCTGAAAGAAATGGATGATTTCCTTGATGCATATGACCTACCTAAATTAAATCAAGATGAGATTAATCACTTAAATAGATCTATAACAAGCATGGAGATCCGAACAGTTATCAAAAATCTCCCAACTAAAACAAGCCCAGGCCCAGATGCATTCACTGCTGAATTTTACCACAACATCAAGGAATAGCTAACAACATTGCTTCTTAAGCTTTTCCAGGCAATAGAAAAAGCAGGAATTCTACCAAACAACTTCTATGAAGCCAGCATCACCATGATACCAAAACCAGGCAAAGATAGAACAAAAAAAGAAAATTACACACAAATCTGCCTCATGAACATAGAAGCAAAACTTCTCAACAAAATATTGGCAAACAGAATACAAGTATATATCACAAAGATCATTCACCCTAACCAAGTAGAGCTTATCCCAGAGATGCATGGATGGTTCAACATACACAAAGCTATAAATGTAATACATTATATGAATGGGTTGAAGGACAAAAATCACATGGTCATCTCATTAGACACAAAGAAAGTGTTTGGCAAAATCCAACATCCCATCATGATAAAAGTCCTACAGAGACTGGGAATAGAAGGAACATATCTCAATATAATAAAAGCTATTCATGCCAATCCTACAGCCAACATATTACTAAATGGGGGAAAACTGGAAGCTTCTCCACTAAAATCAGGAACAAGTCAAGGGTGTCCACTGTCCCCACTTTTATTTAATATAGTTTTGGAAGTCTTAGCCATAGCAATAAGGCAAGAGACACATATAGAAGGGATACAAATTGGAAAGGAAGAGATCAAGTTATCATTATTTGCAGATGAGATGGTTCTATACATAAAGGACACTAAAGACTCTACCACCAAACTGTTAGAGCTGATAAAATCCTACAGCCATAGAGCAGGATACAAAATAAATACATAGAAATCAGTAGCCTTCATATATGCTAACAACAAACACACAGAGGATGAAATCAGAGAATCACTCCCATTCACAATTGCATTTAAAAAAAATATTAAGTACCTTGGAATAAACCTAACCAAGCAAGTAAAGAATACCTACAATGAGAACTTTAAAACACTCAAGTGAGAAATTGCAGAAGACATTAGGAAGTGGAAAAACATCCCTTGATCCTGGATTGGAAGAATCAATATTGTGAAAATGGCACTCTGACCAAAAGCAATGTACACATTTAATGCAATACATATCAAAATTCCAAAGGCATTCTTTGTGGAAATAGGAAAAAAAAAACCCAAAATTCATTTGGAATCACAAAAAACCTTGAATATGTAAAATAATACTGAGCAATAAAAATTAGGCTGGGGCTATCACCATACCTGATTTTAACCTACACTACAGAGCCATAGTAACAAAAATAGCATGGTACTGGCCCCAAAACAGACATGTAGATCAGTGGAACAGAACAGAGGACCCAGATGTAAGTCCAGGTAGCTATAGCTTCCTGATATTCGATAAAAATGCCAAAAATACTCATTGGAGAAAAGGCAGCCTCTTTCAGCAAATGCTGTTGGGAAAACTGGATATATATCTGTAGAAGGGTGAAAATAGATTCTTCTCTCTCTCCGTGCACAAGAATTAAGTCCAAATGGATTAAAGACCTTAACATCAGACCTGAAACTCTGAAACTGCTAGAGGAAAAAGTAGAGGAAACCCTTCAACAAATTGGTCTTGGCAAAGACTTTCTGAATACAACTGCAATTGCTCAGGCAATAAAACCACAGATTAGTCACTGGGACCTCATGAAATTACAAAGATTTTGCACTGTAAAGAACACAGTGAAAAAAGCTAGGAGACAACCTACAGAATGGGAAAAAATCTTCGCCAGCTGTATATCTGATAGAGGATTAATATCTAGGATATACTAAGAACTAAAAAAGTTAAATAATAAGGAATCAAGCAAGCCAATCAAAAAATAGGCTATGGAGCTAAATAGAGTATTCTCAGAGGAAGAAATATGAATGGCATATCAGCATTTAAAAATTGTTCTACATAACTAGTCAATAGGGAAATGCAGATTAAAACTACATTGAGGGCTGGAGAGATGGCTTAGTGGTTAAGCGCTTGCCTGTGAAGCCTAAGGACCCCGGTTCGAGGTTCGGTTCCCCAGGTCCCACGTTAGCCAGATGGACAAGGGGGCGCACATGTCTGGATTTCGTTTGCAGAGGCTGGAAGCCCTGGCGCCCATTCTTTCTCTCTCCCTCTATCTGTCTTTCTCTCTGTGTCTGTCACTCTCAGATAAATTAAAAAAAAAAAAAAAGTTTTTTTAAAAAAAAACAAACAACTACATTGAGATTCTATCTCACTCCTGTCAGATTGGCTAACATCATGAAAACAAATGATCATAAATGCTGGCAGGAATGTGGAAAAAGAGGAACCCTTCTACACTGTTGGTGGGAATGCAATCTGGCCCAGCCATTTTGGAAATCAATGTGGAGGTTCCTAAAACAGCTAAAGATTGATTATGACCCAGCTATAGAACTCCTAGGAACATATCCTAAGCACTCATCTCATTTCCTTAGAAGTATGTAATCAACCATGTTTATTGCTGCTCAATTTATAATAGCTGGGAAATGGAACCAGCCTAGATGTCCCTCAACTGATGAGTGAATAATGAAGATGTGGCACATTTATACAATGGAGTTTACTCAGCAGTAAAGAAAAATGAAGTTATGAAATTTGCAGGAAAATGGATGGACCTGGAAAGGATTATACTAAGTGAGTTAACCCAGGCCCAGAAAGCCAAGCACCACATGTTCTCTCTCTTATGCGGATCCTAGCTATAGATGACGGGGCTTCTGCGTGAGAAGGAAAATACTTGGTAGCAGAGGCCAGTACGTTAAAAAAGAGACAGAAAGGGATGAGAAAGGAAGGGAGGAGGATACTTAATAGGTTGATATTGTATATATGTAATTACAATGATTGAGTGTTTTAAAGTTCTTATTGTAGGGATTCTTTACTTCCTTGGTTAGGTTTATTACAAGGTACTTTATTTATTTATTTATTTATTTATTTATTTATTTATTTATTTATTTATTTATTTTGATGCAATTGTGAATGGGAGTGAGTCTCTGATTTCATCCACTGTGTGTTTGTTGTTAGCATATATGAAGGCTACTGATTTCTGTGTATTTATTTGGTAACCTGCTACATGGCTGTAGGTTTTGATCAGCTTTAACAGTTTGCTAGTAGAGTCTTTAGGGTCCTTTATGTATAGAATCATGTCATCTGCAAATAATGATAACTTAATCTCTTCCTTTCCAATTCGTACCCCTTTTATGTGTGTCTCTTGCCTTATTGCTATGGCTAAGACTTCCAAAACTATATTAAATAAAAGTGGGGACAGTGGACACTGTTAAAGCTGATAAATACATTTAGCAACATAGCAGGATACCAAATAAATACACAGCAATAAGTAGCTTTCTTATATACTTTCTGGGTTCCTCCCCTGTGGGTAGGTAGTGCTGAGGAGGGACCAGCCATGCTGGTTACTCTCAAGGGGTTGAGGAAGAAGGAATGAGCATTGGATGACTCAGAATCTCTCCTAGTGACTGGAGAAAAACCACACTGAGTCAGGAGTCTTGTGGAAGCAGGAACTCACAGGAACTCGTTTTATTGTTACAAGCAGTTGCCTATAAGAGGTTGAGAATGAAGGCGGGGATTTTAGGATAGGGAGAAAAGTAAGGACTAAAAGTAAGCAGTGACTATTGAAATCACAATTCCAACTCCTGCGTGGAAGTAGCAGGCCAGAAGCCAGTATGTGTCTCGCTGAGTCTGAGGCAGATCACCAAACTTTAGCTAGGCTCAGGAGGTTCCACTGGGCCTCATGTCCAGGCCTTTCAGGTCCCAACATCTCCCCCTTTTGCTTTTGTAAGAGCATTAATCACCATGGCCCCTGTCTTAGGTTTCCCCCCTCTGGGGATGTTACCTGTCACTGGGTACCATGTGTTTAGCTCACTGAGAACCAACTTCATGGCCTGTCTTAGGTTGTCTCAGTCAGTCTGTGGTCTTACCCATCATTGGTCATATGGAGGGCAGAGGAGGTGACAGTGGGTCATCTGAGGAACTTAATACCTGATGGAGCTTTACTGGCTCTAGCTGCTAGTGAATGAATTGTGTAATTTTATTAATTACACAAGGCCCAACAGTAAGGATAAGGAGGACAGGAAAGAGGGACCTAAGATAAGGGAGGAGGTAGGGTAAGCCATGTAAGCCCATCCACAGTGGGCTGTCCTGGGGGTCCCATCACCTCCTCTCCAAGTCTTCCTGGAGCATCTTAATCTTGTCCTGGATGGTTCTCAATTTACTGGCATAAAAGCAGCATTTGTCCTGTAAAAACAAGCAAATGCCTCCCTTTTAGGCCATTGGTAGGTTTAGTCCCCTCATGTTTTGTAGGACCTCAGCCAAGGAATCTAGCTTCCAGGAATGATATCTACATCTGGGATTAAGGTGGCTGGGGCACAAAGGCCCTTCTAATTGGTGGGCAGAAAGTCATAGGCCATCCTGCTTCCACAAACATAAACGATTCCAGAAGGTGGACAATGGGAGCACTGGGCTCAGTTGTGCTAAAAGTACAGAAGGAAGGATGAATGTGTCCCACATCTATACTGGAATTATTAGGAGAAGGTGGCGCCCAAATGCAAGTTCCAGAAAAACATTGCAAAAGCTGGATGGGGATGGGGAAGGTGGCTGAGCAATTGTTCTGCAAGCAGCCAGGGAGGCCCAGATATTTTAGGTCTCTCACTGGTACTCAAATGGGACTTTTTCTTTTTACAGTTTTCCCATGGACAAAAATTCCATGAACTTCACACAAGTTTCTATCAAAAAACTCCTTTCTGGGCTGGAGAGATTGCCTAGTGGTTAAGCACTTGCTTGTGAAGCCTAAGGACCCCGGTTCGAGGCTCGGTTCCCCAGGTCACACATTAGCCAGATGCACAAGGGGGCGCACGCATCTGGAGTTCGTTTGCAGTGGCTGGAAGCCCTGGCGCACCCATTCTCTCTCTCTCTCCCTCTATCTGTCTTTCTCTCTATGTCTGTCGCTCTCAAATAAATAAATAAAAAATGAACAAAAAAAAAATTTAAAAAAAAAAAACTCCTTTCTGTTATAGAGTTTTTGCACTTTAATCACTTCTCAGTACAAAAGATTATCCCAGGGTTGGGAAACAAACAAACCCTTTGATCTCAGCAATATAAACATAAATATTAAGGAATGGCCAGCTCTTTTCAGTAACACTGAATGTGAATAATCTTGCTTACATGAGGGTGCTAAAGTTTTGCTGTCAAATGGCCCAGAGCTATGGACACAAGGCCAGCCAAATGACTCCGGAAAATTTCTTTTCTCTTTTTTATTTTTATTTATTTAATTTTATTTATTTATTTATTTATTTTTATTAACCAGACCCTTCTGGGTCTCAGTACAGAAAGACTGTGTCTGTCTTAGGTTGTCCTGTATGATATTTAGGCCTTACCCATCATTGGCACATGAATTAAATCATTCATACCCTGTCTCAGGTTGACCTAACTCTAGAGAATCTTACCTGTCTTTGACTACCAGCCTCTGTAGGGGCTTTAAGATAATGTCTCAGGAAGCCGGGATCAGTCAGTAGCTGTATCCCATGTATTTTTGCATGGATATACATAATGGAACTCAAAAGGCATTTAATGAGTATGGGCAGCAGACACAGAATGAGCAAAAGACAAACACCTGTAGCAGTAAAGCTTCCTATCCAAGAAGTGAGAGAATTCCATCCAGGCAAGGCAGACTTTAAAGCAGATATTAAGTCATCAGCAGCTTTAGCTGCATCCAAAGTAAGATGATTATTTTGCAAAGACAAAATCTTTGAATGTAACTGAATCAGATCCAAGGAAATATTATCATTATGTCAAATATCTCTTAAATGCATTTTCCCAATGCTGTTGACTGTCATTATATTTTTTAGAAGTAACACAAATCCATTGAGAATCTACATGACACTCCAAATGAGTTCTAACTTTCAACCCTAGTATATAGAGCATTTAACAGGTGAAACTGTATCTAGGGTAAGAATCAAGCCCAAGATCTTAAAGGGAGGCACAGTTTGAACTTTCTCAGGAGCTACTTTAAAGCTGTGAATATGAAGATAGTTAGACATTAAAAGTACAAGCCTAAAGCCAAAAGCCACAGCACACTTTAGGAACTCCTGCTAGGCATACTTTGTTTATTTTATATTAAAATGTGAAACCCACCATAACACCTTAAAATCTGCACAATAACACTGACTCCAGTCAGGTGGTTGTAGAATGTAGACTACAAGCAAATAAACAATTGAATACATTGAGGGCCATTTATTTAAATTACCACATTCTGTCCCTGGAGCCCAATACATTTATAACCATCACACATTTATAAATTGTTAGAAAAAATTAAAATATTTAGGGTGAATAATGCCTTTTTTAGTTGGTCGTGTGGGGGTAAGGATTCCCCCTTTTGTTTTTGTAATTGAGACTTGAGAGTTTGATTATATCTTTTAACAATAGCCTGGCCCTGGGGGTTGTATGGGATGTCTGTGGAATGTGAGACTTTCCAAGTCTGGTGAAAATCTGTAAAGGCCTTGTATATGAAGCAGGGGCCATTATCTGTTTTACTTTGATTAGGTAGTCCAAGGGTGGCAAAGAATTGAAGCATATGGCTAATTGTATGTTGAGATTTTTCCCCAGCATGTGTCAATGCCCAGCAGTTTGCAGGAAAAGGTATTGACTGAAAGATAAATATCAGTGAGCCCAGTCACCACGAGAGGGCAGACTTCTCCCCTGTCTCCAACTGGGTCAGTCCAAGAGAGACATGTGGAGGTCTCCCAGGAGGTGCATTGTCCACTAACTCTCAGTAAGGGAGGGCCAGGCACAAGCTCCCAGGAGGGGGGCCATCTATTTAAATTACCACATTTTGACCTTGGCCCCCAATAGATTTATAAGCATTACACATTATATATAAATTTTACTTAGTTTAATTTTAAAGGTCCCCATAGTTTTGACCAATTTAAGATATTATGACCTATAAAATCAAACAACTTAAACACTTTTAACCTATAAAGGCACACAGTAACCATTTTTAATCTCAGTGCCTGTACTTTTAACTTGCTTGAGGTTTTTTAGTTTAAAGTCTTAAATCTCAGCCGGGTGTGGTGGTGTACACCTTTAATCCCAGCACTCAGGAGGTGGAGGTAGGAGGCTTACCATGAGTTTTAGGCCACCCTGAGACTCCATAGGGAATTCCAGGTCAGTCTGAGCTAGAGTGAAACCCTACCTCGAAAAACCAAGACAAAAAAAAAAAAAAAAAATCTTAAATTTCTCAGTCCAATACCTCTAGCTAAGCACATCAGCCCATCACAAATTTAACCTTGATTAAACTCTTTGATCCTGGGCAGCAGGATGAAGCCAGCCCTTATGCCTGTAGCCCAGTTCCAACAAAGTCTCCTGCAGCCTTTCCTTTCCCTTAGAAAGCTCATAAGCCAAGCCTTGATGCTTAACGCTGTCTGTATTTAGCACTTTCAGACTCTGATCAGAATAGTCCATAAAATTTGGCTTACCACTCCAGGAGACACCTTCAGTTGCAAGCACCAAGTCCATGTCTATTCCTCCAAAACAAAGGTTCCAAAAGATCAACATCCACATGGTCAGGTTCATCTCAGTCCACTTATCAGATAGCTTCAGGTTTGCTGAGCTAAACTTCCAGATCAGGTACAGTTATGGAGGAAGGGATATTTATTGAAGCTTACAGATCCAGGGGAAGTTTCATAATGGCAGAAAAAGCTGGCCTGCCTTCATAGGCCCAAGTAGAAAGAGAGAGAGAGAGAGAGAGAAGCACAAGCCTTCAGAAATACAAAAGCCACAGATGCACCTTGCTAGGCCCCATTCAGAAATATGGAAGCCACCAGTGAGCTGAAAGTGAAAGGAAAGAGAAAGGAACGAAGAGATGTTGACAAACAAGTACAGGTTATAAAGCAAAGTTTAGCACATTAAATATAAACACTGCCTCATAACTTATGAGGGTATGCTCACCAGTACATGTACACCAATTACCTCCTCAATGGATGCCTCTCAAAGGGCACTAGTCAGCTGGGTCACATTAGGCACCAGATGCCGGGCTCCTTCCTGGTGGGTAGGTAATGCTGAGGAGGGACCAGGCACGCTGGTTCTTCCCAAGGGGTTGAAGAAAAAGATGAGTGTCAGACAACTCAAAACCTCTTCTATTCACTGGAAAAAACCACACTGAGTCGGGAGTCTTGTGGAAGCAGGAACTCACAGGAACTTGCTGTTTTTGCTATAAGCAGTTGTCTATAAGATGTTGGGGATGAAGGCGGAGATTTTAGGATGGGGAGAAAAGTAAGGGCCAATAGTAAACAGTGACTATTGAAATGACAATTTCAACTCCTGCGTGGAAGTTGCAGGCCAGAAGCCATTATGTGTCTTGCTGAGTCTGAGGCAGATCACCAAACTTTAGCTAGGCTCAGGAGGTTCCACTGGGCCTCATGCCTGGGCCTTTCAGGGCCCAACATATACTAACAACAAACATTTGGAGGATGAAATCAGGGAATCTCTCCCATTCACAATTGCCTCAATATATATATAAAGTACCTTGGAATAAATTTAACTAAGGAAGTGAATGATCTCTACACTGAGAACTTTAAAACACTCAAGCAAGAAATTACAGAAGACACAAGTCATGTCTGTGGAGTGGAAGAATCAATATTGTGAAAATGGCTATCTTACCAAAAGCAATCTACACATTTAGTGCAATCCCCACAAAATTCCAATGGCATTATTCACAGAAATAGAAAAAAATATCCTAAAATCCATTTGAAGGCACAGAAAACTTGAATAGCCAAAATAAATTTGAGCAACAAAAATAAGACTTGTGGTACCACCATACCTGGTTTTAAACAATATTTCAAAGCCATAATAACAGAAATAGCATGGTGTTGGCACAAAGAGAGACTTTCAGATCAATGGAACAGAATAGAAGATCTAAATGTTAATCGAGGCAGCTACAGACATCTGATTTTTTTTTTTTTTTTTTTGGTTTTCTAAGGTAGGGTCTCACCTTAGCTCAGGCTGACCTGGAATTCACTATGTAGTCTCAGAGTGGCCTCAAACTCTCGGCGATCCTCCTACCTCTGCCTCCCAAGTGCTGGGATTAAAGGCGTGCGCCACCACGCCCGGCTCAGACATCTGATTTTTGACAAAAATATTCATTGGAGAAAAGACAGCCTCTTCAAAAAGTGGTGCTGGGAAAACTGGATATCTATATGTTGAAGGATGAAAATAGATCCTTGTATTTATCCATGTAAAAGAATCAAGTTCTCCACCTAAAGTGAGAGTAGCATGAATATAAGGGTATAACTGGTAAGAGAAGTGCTTACTGGGTAGCTTGATAAGCACAGTATATACATTTTTCCAGATATCTGCAGATGTTACACCCCTAGGGCCCATGAATACCCCTGTTTTAAGTGTTCAGTATCAAGGATTTATTCCCTCCCATGGAGCTGGAATCAAGTCCAGTTGGAGGGCACTTGGTTTCTACCATGACAGACTTCCACTATTTCACCAATTGGCTCATTTGGCCTGGCTGGCCAATTATAAGGCTTGCAGTGTCCACTGCTAAGTATCTTCACTGGTGGTATCTCTTTTTCCCATTGAACTACATGTAGAATGGCTTCTTCCAGCTTTCTGTCAGCTGGTCTACATGGAGGAGGTTATCAGCTCAGTTCCAGCATGATTTCTCAGTGGCCTTGCAGCCCAAGTATGTGGAGTCTTCAGCAATAGGGTCTTACTATCTATTCCTGGTGGGAAACCAATGACCTCGGCAATGGCCTATAATGTTTTGGAGGCATCAGAGACCTCCTGGCCAACAACTCACTGGAGGTATCTCATCCCTGGCATTGAAAATTGTCTAACAATGATGTATGGTTCCTGAGTGTTCCATTGTCTGAAACTAGAGGATTCCATATGGTTTATTTGCATCCTCTTAGATATTGTTTATCCCTCCTTCCACCTTTCCTTTACTCAATCTCTTCCCCTGACTTCACTTTGGGTCTTTTCACGCTCGTTGATCAATTCTTGTACTTACATATATATTGGGTTCTGAAAGGCCCAGGCATGAGCCTAGTGGAACTTCCTGAGCCTAGCTAAAGTTTGGCAACATGTCTCTGGCCAGCTATGACTCAGCAAAATGCCTAATGGCTTCTATCCTGCTACCTCCATGTGGCAATTGTAATTACCATTTCAATAGTTAAAGTTTACTATTGGCCCTTACCTCTTCCCCCATCCTGAAATTCCCACCTTTGTTCCCAACATGATATAGGCAACTGCTCAGAGTAATAAAGCAAGTTGTTTCTGCAAGTTCCTTCATCAAAAAGACTCCTGATTCAGTGTGGTTTTTCTCCGGTGGCCAGGAGAGTTTTCTGAGTCGTCCAACATTCATCATCCTTCTCAACCCCTAGGGAGGAACCAGCAGGCCTGGTTCTTCCCTCGGCACTACCTACCTGACCGGGAAGGAGCCCCACATCTGGTGCCTAAAGTGGGGCTCTGGAACCCTGACAGACTAGTGCACCTCATGAGAAGCAGTCTTTGAGGAGGTACTCGGTGTGTGCGGGTGAGCATACCCTCATGAGTTATGAGGCAGTCTTCATATTTAGTGCACTAAACTTTGCTTCTATAACCTGTACTTACTTGTCGACATTTCTTCCTTACCTTTCTCTTTCCCTTCACCTTTGGTTTGCCGGTGGCTTTTATATTTCTAAAGGCTTGTGCTTCTCTTGCTCTCTCTCTTTCTCTCTCTCTGCTTTGGCCTGTGAAGGCAGGCCAGCTTTTCTGCCATTATGTAACTTCCCCTGGATCTCTAAGCTTCAATAAATATTCCTCCCTCCATAATTGTACCTGGTCTGGAAGTTTATCTCAGCAAACCTAAAGCTATATAATGAGCTGAGATGAACCTGACCATGTGGATGTTAATGTTTTGGAATCTTTATTTTAAAGGAATAGGAATGGACTTGATACTTACAACTAAAGGTGTCTTCTGGAATGGTATGCCAAATTTTATGGACTATTCAGATTAAAGTTTAAAAATACTAAGTTTAATTCAGACAGCATTACACTTCAAGGCTTGCCTTATAAGCTTTCTATGAGGAAAAAAAGACTACAGGGAACTTCGTTGGAACTGTGTTACTGGCATAAGGGCAGGCTACATCCTGTTTCCCAGGCCCAGAGCATTTAATCAAGGTTAAATTTGTAATAGACTGATTTGCTTAGCTAGAGATATTGAATTAAAAAATTTAAGATTTGTTTTTTCTTTGTTTTGGTTTTTCGAGGTAGGATTTCACTCTAGCCCAGGCTGACCTGAAATTCTCTATGAAGCCTCAGGGTGGCCTAAAATGCATAGTAATCCACCTACTTCCACCTTCCGAGTGCTTGGATTAAAGGCATACACCACCACGCCTGGCTGAGACTTAAGATTTTAAGCTAAAAAACCTCAAGCAAGTTAAAATTACAGGCACTGAGACAAATTTTAGGTTATGATGGTTGAGTTTACATTGTTTTAGTCTCTCTTTGCTATACCTTATACCAGTTAAAAATGTTTACTCTGTGCCTTTATATATTAGAAGTGTTTAACTTGTTTAATTTTACAAATCTCAATATCTTAAATTGGTCAAGACTGTGGGGAGCTTTAAAATTAAACTGAGTATAATTTATAATATATACTAATTATAAATCTACTGGGAGCCAGGGACAAAATTTGGTAATTTAAATAGATGGCCCCCCTCTTGGCAGTTTATGCCCGACCCTCCTCTACTGGGAAATGGCGGGCAATCCACCTTCTGGGAGACTGCCACGTGGCTCCCATGGACTAACCCAGGTGATGACAGGGGAGACATCTGCCATCTTGTGGTGATTGGGCTCACTAACCTTTGCCCGTGCCTACGGGCATTGGCACATGCCGGAAAAAAAAAAAAAAAAAAAAAAAAAAATATATATATATATATATATATATATATATATATATATATATATATACAAGCCAGTAGTCATATGCTTCAATGTTTCACCACTCTTGGGCTGCCTGATCAAATTATAACAGATAATGGCACCTACTTCTTAAGCAAGGCCTTTGTAGATTTTCTCCAGACCTGGAAAATCTCACATTCCACAGGCATTCCATTCAACCCCAGGGCAAACTGTCATTAAAAGATATAATTAAACTCTTAAGTCTCAATTACAAAAACAAAAGGGGGAATTCTTACCCCCACACAATCAACTAATAAAGGCCTTATTTACCCTAAATATTTTTGAATTTTTCTAACAATTCATAATGTGTGATGGTTATAAATCTATTGTGCTCTAGGTATAGAATATAATAATTTAAATAAATGGCCCCCAATATATTCAATTGTTTATCTTAAGGTGTGATGGTGGGTTTCAGATTTCAATCTAAAGATATACAAAGTGTGCCTAACAGGAGTTCCTAAAGTGTGCTGTGGCTTTTGGCTTTAGGCTTGTACTTTTAATGTCTAACTATCCTTCATACTCACAGCTTTAAAGTAGCTCCTGAGAAAGTTCAAACTGTACCTCCCTTTAAGATCTTAGACTTAATCCTTACCCTAGATAGTTTTACCTGTTAAATGTTCTATATACTAGAATTAAAGGTTAAAACTCATTTGGAGTGTCATGTAGCTTTTCGATGGATTTGTGTTACTTCTAAAAATTATAATAACAGCTAACAGCATTTGGAAAATACATTTAAGGGATATTTGACACAATGATAATATTTCCTTAGGTCTGATTCAGTTATATTCAGAGATTTTGTCTTTACAAAATAATCAGCTTCTTTTTGATGCAGCTAAAGCTGCTGATCACTTAATATCTACTTTTAAGTCTGTCTTGCCTAGATGAAATTCTCTCACTTCTTGGATAGGAAGCTTTACTACTACAGGTGTTTGTCTTTTACTCATTCTGTGTCTATTGCCCATACTCATTACATGCCTTTTAAGATCCTTTATGGATATCCGTGCAAAAGTACATGGGATACAGCTATGGACCCAACCCCGGCTTCCTGAGACATTATCTTAAAGCCCCTACAGAGGCTGATAGTCCAAGATGGGTAAGATTCTCTCAAGTTAGGTCAACCTAAGACAGGGCATGAATGATGGAATTCATCTACCGATGACTGGTAAGGCCTAAATGTCATAGAGAACAACCTAAGACAGACACAGTCTTTCTGCACCGAGGCACAGAGGGGCCCAGTTCATTAAAAAATAATAAATAAAAAAGGGGGAATTGTCAGGAGCCATTTTGGATGGACTTGTATCCATAGCTCTGGGCTTTCAGCAACTAGCAACACTTTAGCAAAACTATAGCAAGGCTTAGCAAAACTATAGCACCTACAGTAAGCAAGATTATGTATGTTCAGTGTCAGGAAGCCATTCCAGCAGCAAGACATTAGCACCTACATGTAAACAAGATTGTGTATATTCAGTGTTGAAGCCATTTGGCTGGGCTTAATAGTCTTTTGTACTGAGAAGTAATTAAAATAAAAAACTCTGTAACAGAAAGGAGTTTTTTTGATAGAAACTTGTGTGAAGCTCATAAAATTTTTATCCGTGAAAATCTTTATAAAAGGAAAAGGACCCATTTGGGTACCAGCAAGAGACCTAAAATATTTGTCCCAACAAGGGCCACTGGCAATCACTTCTCTAGGGAGTGTCCCACCCCTGAGGACTGTTCCTAAAATGGTCCTTCACCCTACTAAACAAAATAACTCCCTCCCTTGCAGAGGATTGCTGGATTTGCCTCCAATCTGGGCCTCTCTGGCTAATTACAGTACAGTTGTCCATACAATCTTAAAAAGCTGCTTAGCCACCTTTCCCATCCCCGTCCACCTTTTCCCAATGTTTCCTCTGGGCATTTGGGCCCTGCCTTCCCATAATAATTCCAGTATAGATGTGAGATACTTTCATCCTTCCTTCTGTACTTTTAACACAATTGAGCCCAGTGCTCAATGCTGCCTGCCTTCTGGAATGGTTTATGTTTGCAGAGGCGAGATGGCCTATGACTTTCTGCCCACCAATTGGACGGGCCTTTGTGCTCCAGCCACCTTAATCCCAGATGTAGATATCATTCCTGGAAGCTAGATTCCCTGGCTGAAGTAGTCCTACAAAACAGGAGAGGACTAGACCTACTAACGGCCAAAAAGGGAGGCATATGTTTGTTTTTACAGGAAAAATGACGCTTTTATGCCAATAAATCGGGAATCGTCCAGGACAAGATTAAGAGGCTCAAGGAGGACTTGGAGAGAAAGTGACGGGACCCCCAGGACAACCTGCTGTGGATGAGCCTACTTGACTTCTTACCCAACCTTCTCCCTCTACTTGGACCCCTCCTTCCCCTCCTCCTTAGCCTCACTGTCCAGCCTTGTGTAATTAACAAAATTATACAATTTATTCACCAGCTGCTAGAGGCAATAAAACTTCATCAGGTCGGGATTACCACAGGCTGAAAACTCAGGAATTAAGTTCCTTAGATGACCCACTGCCACCTCCCCTGCCCTCCATGAGACCAATGACGGGTAAGTCCCCAAAAGGGGAAAACCTAAGACAGGCCATGGAGTGGCTTGTCAGTGAGCTAAACACCTGGTATCCAATGACGGGTAAGATCTCCAGAGGGGGACAACCTAAGACAGGGACCACAGTAACTAATGCTCTTACAAAAACAAAAGGGGGAGATGTTGGTCTCTGAAAGGCCCAGACATGAGGCCTAGTGGAACTTCCTGAGCCTAGCTAAAGTTTGACCTGTCTCTGGACAGCTATGACTCAGCAAAATGCCTAATGGCTTCTGGCCTGCTACCTCTGCATGGCAATTGTAATTACCATTTCAATAGTTAAAGTTTACTATTGGCCCTTACCTCTTCCCCCATCCTATAATCCCTGCCTTCGTCCCCAACATGATATAGGCAACTTCTCCGAGTAATAAAGTGAGTTGTTTCTGCAAGTTCCTGCATCGAAAAGACTCCCGACTCAGTGTGGTTTTTCTCTGGTGGCCAGGAGAAGTTTTTGAGTTTTCCGACATTCATCATCCATCTCAATCCCTAGGGAGGAACCAGCAGGCCTGGTTCTGCCCCCAGCACTACCTATCTGACTGGGAAGGAGCCCTGCACATATATACAAAACCAACCTATTAAGTACCCTCCTCCCTTTCTTTCTCTTCCCTTTATATCTCCTTTTTAACTTACTGGCCTCTGCTACTGAGATTTTTCCTTCTCAACCAGAAGCCCAATCATCTGTAGCTAGGATCCACATATGAGGGAGAACATGCGGCACTTGGCTTTCTGGGCCTGGGTTACCTCACTTACTATAATCCTTTCCAGATCAAATCTTCTCTTTTAAGATGGTGGTGACCTTGGGACAACTCAGGAGGTATCGTAGTACTGGAAAAAAGTGACTGGAGTGCTGAGTAACATCTCAATCACACCTTCTATGGCTCAGGGTCTAATGCAGAAGAGGTGATGGCAAGAATGTAAGAGCCAAAGGAAGGGTAGGACTCCTTACAATGT
This sequence comes from Jaculus jaculus, assembly GCF_020740685.1. NCBI lineage: Eukaryota > Metazoa > Chordata > Mammalia > Rodentia > Dipodidae > Jaculus > Jaculus jaculus. The sequence goes on along the minus strand of NC_059110.1, from coordinate 57,368,462 downwards.
GTTCCCTCCAGACAAAATGGCCTGGATATCCATGACCTCATAGTCCCTGACACTATGTACACAACAGCATCATAAGAGGAGGAAAAGATCATGACATCAAAATAAAAGAGAGACTGATTGAGATGGGGAGGGGATATGATGGAGAATGGAATTTCAAAGGGGAAAGTGTGTCAGGGGGGAATGGAGGATATTACCATGGGATATTTTTTATAATCATGGAAAATGTTAATAAAAATTGAACAAAAAAAATAATCAAATTTAATTGGATTATGGACCTGAATGTCAGATCTGAAACTTAGAAATCGATAGAGGAAAATGGGAAACCCTTCAACATATTGGCATATTTACTTATTTTATTTTGAGAGTGACAGAGACAGAAAGAGGCAGAGAGAGAGGGAGAGAGAGAATGGGCATGCCAGGGCTTCCAGCCACTGCAAATGAACTCCAGACGCATGCACCCCCTTGTGCATCTGGCTAATGTGGGTCCTGGAGAATAAAGCCTTGAACTGGGATCCTTAGGCTTCACAGGCAAGTGCTTAACGACTAAGCCATTTCTCCAGCCCAGGAATGACTTTCTGAATAAAACTCCAATTGCTCAGGAAATAAAACCATGAATGTATCACTGGGATCTCATGAAATTATAAAGCTTTTGCACAGCTAAGGACACTCTGAATATAGCAAAGAGACAACCTACAGAATGGGAGAAAATCTTTGCCATCTACACACTTGACAGAGGATTAATATCCACATTATAAAAAGTAATCAAAAAAGCAGAAAAATAAGAAATCAAACAACCCAATTAAAAAATGGGCTATGAAACTAAATACAGAGTTCTCACTGGAAGAAATACAGATGGCATATAAACATCTAAAAAAGTGTTCTACATCCTTAGCCATCAGGGAAATGCAAACTAAAGCTACCTGAGATTCCATCTCTCTTCTGTCAGAATTGCTACCATTAAGAAAACAAATGACAATAAATGTGGGTAAGGATGCAATAAGAGAGGAACACTTTTATATTGTTCGTGGGAATGTAATATGGTACCACCATTGTGGAGGTTTTTGAGACAGCTAAAAATAGATTTGCCATATGATCCAGCTATAACACTCCTAGGCATATATTCTAATGACTCTTCTCAATACTTTGGAGATACTTGCACAGACATATTTATTGCTCTATTCACAATAGCTAGGAAATGGAACCTGCCTAGATGTCCTTTGAAAGACGAATGGATAATCAAGATATGGTACAATTACACAATGGAGTTCTATTCAGTGGTAATGAAGAATGAAATTATGGAATTCACAGGGAAATGGATGGATCTAGAAAGGATTATACTAAATGAGATAACCCAGGTCCAGAAAGACAAATGTCACATGTTCTCTCTTATATGTGGATCCTTGCTACAAATGTGTAGACTTGTGTGTGAGCTAGGAATAAAAATCAGTAAAAAAATGCCCACAGGCTATTAAGAAAAGCTATAAGGGAGGGTAGAGAAGGCAGGACTTTAGGGGTGGTATTGTATATATGTAAGTAGAAGAACAGATTACAGGGAAGGGAAAGGCCTAAGCTAGGTTAGGGGAAGTGATTGTATAAAACAAGGGTCGGGGGGAGGGTCAATCAAAATTCAAGATATTCTGAATAAGACTTATGAAAATCTTCTTTCTTGAATAATGGCACATATAGAAGCCATACATAGATTGTTACTAGAAAATTTTCGGTGCCAAGGATAGGATACCTTCCTGTGAGTTGCTGTCCATGGATTTCTCTGTTGCCTCCAAAACATTATAGGCTAGTGTCAAGGCCCTTGGTTTCCCTTGAGAAAGAGATGGTAAGACCCTATTGCTGAAGACTTCACATACCTGAGTGGCAAAATCACTGAGAAATCAAGATGGTGCTGACTAGAATATGTTCTCCCTGTATACTAGCCAACTGAAAGGTGGAAAAACCTGCACTGTATGCAGCCGTATGGGAGATAGAAATCATCAGAGGTAAAAACCGTGTACAATGGAAGCCCCAAGTTTGGCCAGACAGGCCAAATGACTGAACAAGTGCAATAGTAGTATGTCTGCTCTGGGGGAAATCAACTGCTCTCTCATTGGACGGAAAGCCCACTCAATGGGAGGGAATACATGTCTGGTACTGAAAACCTAATCAAAAGCCTATAGTAGGGGAGGTTATGAGTCTAAGGGGTATAAGGCCTGCTCTTGTTTGGATAAATGCATATATTACTCTCACCAAATTTCCCTGAAAGCACTACACTTAATGTTAATAATCTATATTAAAGCAATCTCATTTCTGGTTAGAGAAGCTTCTCTTTTCAGATGGCAATGGCCACTGGGATGACCCAAAAGGCAACATAGTGCTGAGAAGAAGGGACAGAGCGTGTCCAGCACTGAAACATCTCACACCCTTCAAGGCTCAGGTTCCATTTCTGAAGAGGTGGCAGAAAGAATGTAAGAGCCAAAGGAAGGGTACCACTCCTTACATCCAACTGTCCAGGCAGAAATTTGTCTCAATATCCATGACTTGCAGTGCCTAGCAATATCCACACAAGACCCTCATAATAGGAGTAAAAGATCATGACATCAAATTAAAAGAGAGACTAATGTAGAGAGGGAGGGGATATGATAAGAGCAGGGTTATGAAAGGGAAAGTGTGGGAGGAGGGGGAAATACCATGGTTAGTTGTCTGTAAGTATAGAAGTTGTCAAATATGTGTATATATATATATATATATATATATATATATATATATATATATATATATATTCAGATATATATGTTGTCACATATGTGTGTATGCATATATATGCATATACATATATGTATAAATACATAAATTTTAAAAATTTGTGTATTTTTTGTTAGGAATTTACCAATAAAATTTACATTTTGCAAGAACTCATGAGATTGAAGAATGGCACTTGGTAGATATAAAAATAAATGCACAAACTTGACATTTTTTTCAAATGTGACATAGTTTGGGACAGATAGTTTTTACTGTTTTTTAAGAACTATGAACTATTTAAATATAATCAAACATTTGTAAAGGTGAAAGAGTACTTGCATGTTATTCTGTATGTTTGGGGATAAGGACATAATAAGCCATTAAGTGAAAACCACCTAGTGCACCATTTCTCTGCTTTATAAATGAACCAGGGATTGATGTTTCCTTCTGCTTAATTTCAGTTCACATGTGTACCCTGAACCTCTCTCTCACTCTGTCTCTCACCTTCTTTCCACATGAAAAATGGAATGATAAGCACTAATACTTTTTTTATTTTTGAGATTTGCAAAATATCTGTAAATAGCGAACCATCTGCTGCCCCCATGTAAACAGGCCAAGAAAGCCTGAGCAGAGGAGAAAGTGTCTGGCAAGGCAGCTACATCAGCTGGCTCAAATCTCTGCCAGCTTCCTGCTCCAGTGGTGCGGAGGCCCCGGGGGACACCAATCCTGGCAAGCCTTCTACAGCCATCCACAAAAGAAGGAATAGCTGCAAGGAGCAGAGAAAATGCAGGTTGTGAAATGAGATATGGGTTTAGTCAGAGTCATTTTTTTTTTCTGAAAAATGGACTGCAAATTAATCACTGGTTCCACTAATTCATTTATTTGAGTTTCTGAAGTCCTTGGGCATGGCTGTGGCTCTTTGGAGTACAGTGATACTTCAACAGAAAGAAATATTTCTTTCCTCCAAATCAAGAATTTGGCTTCTAGTTTGCTTATGGATGGAGATCTGCAAAGCATAGTGACAACAAGAATATGCAAACACCCACAGATATCTTTGAAGCACAGAAATTCTTGTACATTGACTTTTAGAATAAGAAGGCTAATCAGATTGCAAATCTTCATAAGTTGTTTTGAATGGCTTGAATCATCAAGATGCCAACATGGAATTGTTATTCTTTGACTGCTACATGCACAACTCTAGGTTAACATAGAATTTGAGCCATATAAATGTCAGGAGCCAGATAATGCAGATAAATGTGTTCATGAACTTCTAACATGAACTCTGATGTATATACACACACAAACACACTACATGCTCATAAGCATGCACTGATGTAAAGACTCACATGCTTATACATACATGCATGCTTATATATACATGCAGAGATACACAGCAATGTTTCTTTCCTCGAGCAAACATAGGTATTAAATATGTATCAATATATCTTGGGATTTTTTTTATAGAAATAGGCAAATAAAAACTGCAAATATGTTATAAACACAAGTAAGAATTTCCTCCATGAATATGTTTAAAACAGCTGTAATTTTAATATACAATTTAAATGTATTTTGGAGGTCTGGAGACAGTACAATCAGTAAAGTGCTTGCTTCTCAAGAATGTGAACCAGGGTTTGAACCTCTGTACCTAAATAAATGCTGGGTATGGTGGTGAATGCCTATAATTATTAGCACTGGGGAGCCAGATACAACAGAATCCCTGAGGATTGCTGGCTGGCCAAATTAGATTAATCACTGAGCTTCAAGCCATTGCAAAATCCTATCCACAAACACAAACATGTATACACATATGCATACCACACAAATTCATATACTTTTCCATATAATTTTCTTTTTAGCTCTAGAATTTGCTTAATAAATTAATAATAAATATTATCAAGTACATGAGCTGAGGGGAAGGTTCAATTGATAAAACATTTTCTATACATGCATAAGAGCCCAAATTTAGACACCCAGTACCGATGTAAATGCTGGCTGGATGTGGCAGCCTACCTGTACTCCTAGCACTCTTGTGGCAGAGACAGGAAATCACCAGGGCAAGATGGCTAACTAAACTGGACAAATTGTTGAGCCCTGGGGTGGTTAGAATCAGATGTCCCCTAAACACTTGTGTGCCCTGAATGCTTGGTCTCCAGCTGATTTGGGTAGGTGAAGCCTTGGAGAGAAAGTATAACACGGTTGAAGACTTTGAAGTTTATTAAAACCTAGTTTTGCAGTTAGTTCACTCCCCTGATGTTGTTTTCCATGTGACAAAGAAGTGGTGTTTAGCCTCATATCTACCATCTTTCCCCTGTAATCATGGAGCTTCCCCTCAAGACTGTAACTCAAAATAAACAACTATCCTCCCATCAGCTGCATTTGTTTGAGTGCTTTGTATCAACAATGAGAAAGTAACCACCATTTGCCCTGAGTTTAAGTGAGAGACCCTGCTTCAGTAAAAAAGGTGGAGAGCCATTGAGAATGACACTCATGGTGGAATTCTGGTCACACATACACACAGCACATACATACCACACAGACTCACATAAACATACAAAAGTACATCAAATAGTTAGAGTAAAAATTGAAAGTCCTTGAGCTTCCATGTTTCCACAGCAATAATTATAAATTAACAATTTCAATAAAATTTTCAACAAATATATTTATAAAGTCAAATTTATATATATTGAATATTTAAATATTTTTTTAAAAATATTCAGAATATTTAATGATATGCATTATGACTTTGGTAGTAGTTAAATCATTTTCTTCATTATTTTATTTAGTTTTTTTATAAATAGCTTTAGCAGTCTAGCTAGATCAATCAATGAAGAATGACTCTGAAAATAACATTACACTGTTTTATTTATATATAACAATAATATTTTCAATTAATCCCATAAGTGGAAATAACATATTTTATCATCTTTACCATTTAAACTTTTTGTTGAACATCTTCTAGTTACATCTACATAGCTGAGGATTGATGTCAGCAGTGGTGCCTTTGCCTAGCATATCCAAGGGCTTGGTGCAAACACATCATCAAAAAAATAAAAATAAAATATATTTTTCTCTATATGTGTGCACACTATTTCCACTGAATATATTATTAAAAAAAGAATTGTATTCCAAAAGCTTGCAGATATTTAATAAGGATTAAGTAATGAACTGAACATTGTTTTGATAGTTTGAAATGTGGGAGAGATTAAAAATAAAGATCATCTTTTGTGTTGAAATTTACCTCACACATCTCACTTGTTTATAGATGGCTTTGTTCACTAATCACAGCCTTCTTAAAAAAATAAAAATAAAATAAAAACTGACTTCTTTAAGGACATAGGTATGCTATGCCATTATCTACTCAATGACCCAGGATGGAATTATTATTGATCACGGTTCTTTAGAGATTAATAAGACATAAACTTTTTTAAACAACAATAATGACCCTAGCAAGAAACAGTTAAACTAATAGCAAATTATGCTCATTTACTTAGTATGGGCTTACATGCCCATCAGTCTTTACATAGTAACCTATAATTACTGGGTCAAATACATTGAATATAATTAATTGACTAACAGCTATAATTGAGCAGCAGAGAGTGCTGTAGGGTATCAATTGTTCATCCTTACAATAGCTCTCTGGGACATGCAGCTTGGTTCAGTCACCCAGCATTACAAAACAGGATTGTGTTACACATCACTAGCGAGATAAGATGGTAATCCTGACTGTCAACCTGTTGTATTGAAAGTCACCTAAGAGATGAGTAAATTGTACTACTTGTGTTGTTCCTGAAGGCTTCTTCAGAGATGATACAGTAACTTGCGAGGCCTTGGATCCCAACATACCCATCCCACGAGTTGTGTGCCCTAATGGAGTAAAGGGGAGAAAGGAGAAGCCCACAGGGGCACACATTCTCTCCCTGCTTCTTGGTGGCTGCAAAATGAATGACTTGCTTTTCCAAAATCTCTTGCCATAATGCTCTGCCTCATAACAGCTGAAAAACAAAGACCATGACTGAAACCTTGAAACTAGAAGCCTAAATCAGTCCTGCCTTCCTTCTAGTACTCCACCACACATGTGTCAGAAATAAAAGCCTGACAAATACACCTAGTAAAAGATCAAATTTAAAATAAAGTTCTGGGTATACTGAGTGGGTATCACTTTTCATCATATTAAAGATGAAAATTGTGAGTGGAATTACCTGAAGAGAGTGGTCATTCTTTCCTTGAGACAAGATATTTGCTATGTAGGAGAACGGACTGTCAATCAGCATTCCTACATCATGCCAATCATTGTCTGATTTTTACATGAGAGTATTCCATCCTGGTTGTTCCAAACTATAGTAAGATATTTAAATATTTTTAACTTATTTTAAATATTATATGCATTGTGTAAATATAAGGATTATAATTATTAATATTTCAAATGAATATAATTATTACATTAAATAAAAATATTATGGAAGCCAGGTGTGGTGGTACACACCTTTAATCCCAGCTTGGGATGTAAGAGGATTGCCATGAGTTCAAGGCCACCCTGAGACTACATAGTGAATTCTAGGTCAGCCTGAGCCAGAGTAAGACCTTACCTTGTAAAACCCCCCAAAAAATCATATATATGTATATATGTGTGTGTGTGTGTGTGTGTGTGTGTGTGTGTGTGTGTATGTGTATAAAATCATATATATATGATTATATTATATAATGTATGTTGCAGTCCGGTTTGCATTGCTGTTAGAAATCACCCAACCAAGAGCAGCTTCTGGGAAAAAGAGATTTATTTTGGCTTACAGGCTCAAGGGGAAGCTCCACAATGGCAGGGGAAAACGATGGCATGAGCAGAGGGTGGACATCACCCCCTGGCCAACATAAGGTGGGACACAGCAACAGGAGGGTGTGCCAAACACTGGCATGGGGAAACTGGCTTTAATACCCATAAGCCCGTCCCCAACAATCCACTCCCTCCAGGAGGCATTAATTCCCAAATATCCATCAGCTGGAAACCTAGCATTCAGAACACCTAAGTTTATGGGGGACACCTGAATCAAACCACCACAATGTACATATTAATTTAAAGTAGTAGTCAAATAGTAAAAGTATTTAAAATACACACCAATACATTTTGACCAGGAGAAATTTACATAATTATATTAAAATAGCATACTACCAGAAATTTATTTGATGCCATCTATAGAAACAAACCTTCTTTCTTTCCAGCATATCTGTAAATTTTTTTTGTTTTATGTGACTGTTTACTGAATATCAGCCATAAAAATGAAATTAACAGGCTATCCATAAGTTGCAATGCATACATGGATTTTCAGAAAATTTGCAAGTTGATTGCCCTCTTTCCTTGTCAAATGTCAGCTCCATGGGGCTGGAGGGATGGCTTAGCAGTTAATGTGTTTGCCTACAAAGCCAAAGGACCCTGGTTCGATTCCCCAGGACCCAGGTTATCCAAATGTACAAGGGGGTGCATGCGTCTGAAGTTCATTTGCAGTGGCTGAGGCCCTGGTGCACCCATGTTTTTTTTTCTCTCTCTCTCTCCCTCTTTCTCTGTCAAATAAATAAATAATTAAAAATAAAACATTTAAAAAATCAGTTTCATGAAATGTTACCTCCTAAACTTTCTGATGCCTGGAGCACATCAGTCTCTACATTTTCCACATATTACATTGTTTTCAAACTCATCTGTAATTTTAATGAACTATTTCTTGCTCATGTTTTGGAAGTTGCTCAATGAGAAAGAGTTTTTGAAAGAAGTTTTTGATTGAGAGTTAGTGTTATTCTAGTGTTCAGTTCCTAGAAAAGTATCTTCTCTACCTTGTGTCTGTAGTTATACCTCTGAATGTTTTATTCATCTGTATGTGTGCTGCTTGCATTGTGTGTGCAAGACTTTCATATGGACTGAAGTGATGACTCAGCAGTTAAAGGCATTGATTCCTCAGTAACAAGGAGCCAGATCCACAAATTTGCACATGTACTTGGCATGCTTCTGCAGTGGCATAAATCTCTGGTTAACCATGTACTCTCATAAATAACAATAACAATTATCAGTATAAAAATGCAATATTACTTTCATAAAACACACAGTATTTGAATGTCATTCCTTTGAGACCACACAAAGCTGAATACAGGTTCAAACCTGTAAATTATGAGTTAAGTGCTTTGCAAATGTTGCCTCCTTGAATTTTCTTTCCTATGAAATAGAAGAAAAAATGTTATCACATGTGGAATTCAATCTTATTAGTTTGGGAGCTGAGCTTGAATGGAAAAACTTCTCCATTTCTATTAAGGAATTGCATTAACTCTCATTTGATGTGTAATTTATTTGTAGTCCAGAAAAATATATTTTCCCTTTTTTAAAAAAAATGACAATCTCATACATATGCTGTATGTACCTTACTCATACTTGTCTCTCTTCACCCTATTTTGTCCCCACTCCCTTATACCCCCTCCACTGAGCCCCTTCTTTTTCAAACTAGTACCTCACCCATTGTGATCTCATTATTTATTTTTTATTATTTACATATATGTGTGCTTATGTATTTGCTTATTTATTTATTATTCATTTATTTACTTATATATTCTTTCATTCATTTGATATTTATTTGTTTTGACATCAGCCTCTGTGAGGTCAGGAATATCATGTCCACTGGGTGTCTGGAAGACAGTATTACAAGCACTCCTCCCCTTCCTTTGGCTCACACATTCTTTCTTCCACCTCTCCTGCAATGGTCACTTAACCTTGGAGGGTGTGATAGAGATGTCTCACTTAGTGCTGAACACTCCACTCTCACTTGTCTCCAGCACATTGCTGAGTTTGAGTCTCCCAAGTGGTCACAACCATCTAAAAAGAGAAGCTATCCTAACAACAACAAAAAAAAAGTGAGAGTAGCATTAATATGTGGGCATAAAACTAAATGTTTAGAGGGCAATTTGGTATATATACCAATTTACCCAAACAATAGGACTAGTTTTCCCCTAGGGTTTATGACCTCCTTAGAAATAGTCCTTTGACCAGCTTTTCAATGCCAGGTATGAGTTCCAACTCATGAAGCTGGCTTTAAATCAAATCAGAGAAAACTTTCTGCTATAACCAACATACCTCCATTACACCAGTTCACAAATTTCCCCTGGCTGGCCAGCCTTAGAACTTGCAGAGACAAGTGCAGGTTTAGACCATTTGTACCTTTTTCCCTCAAGCAGGCTATATAGAAATTTCTAGCACAATAATGGCTAGCCAGTAGGGAGGAGGCTTCCAGCTCAGCTCTACCTTGATTTCTGAGTGATCTTCAGCTGAAACAGAGTATCTTCAGCAATAGTTTTCTTTTTTCTTTCTTTCTTTTCCAACCATCTACTTCTTGTGAGCTCCTAAGAGCTTTGGTAATAGCATATATTGTTATGGGTGCCTCAGGGACCTCCCTGACTTTTGCAGTTATTATCTATTGGGGAAAAGCACCCGACAAGAAGAAGCCAATGGGAGCAAAGTTTTTATTTTTTTTAAATTTTGGTTTACAGTGTTGAGGGGGAGCTTCATCATGGCAGGGAAAACATGACATGAACAGATAGATGCTGGACATCACTTCTGCCATAGTAGGTGGAAAACAGCAGCAATCTTTGGCATGTTGGAGCTGGCTACAACACTCCTAAACCTGCCCTCAACAATATACACTTCTCCAGCAAGGTTCTACCTTCCAAATCACTATTATCTGGGAAACAAGTCTTTAAAACCTATGCGTTTTATGGGACATCTGATTCCAGCTCCCACATTGTCTAACAAGTCACTGTGAGATATCCCTTTTCTGACACTGATTTTTTTTTTTCTGCAACAATCTATGGCTTCCAGGTGCAGCATTATCCACTCTCACCAAGTACTTCTGGCCAAACTCTCTTTTATGAAACATATATATTTTTTTAGATAGAGAAAAAGGAGGTTCGTATATTGCTTATCCATAATATATTTAATTTTGATTATCCCTCTTTGATTATTCCTCATCCTGTACAAGTTCAATCTTTCACAGGCATACCATCTCATTACAGAGAGCACATTGGCATATAAACCCTGGTAGGAAAATGTACATCTATCCTTACTTTTCAAAGATTTTGATAAAATCCCATATGTCTGTCACTAATTTTTTTCTCATGTAATATGATTGTTCTTATACTTGCCAGTACTGGGATTCCCCTTCTTGAAATATTCTCTTGGTTTCAAGGATACTAGTGACTGGAAATTTTCCTTTCTCCTGATATTTTATTCAGGCAAAATACTCTTTTTTGCATTCTACACTTTCTTAAGCTTTCCTGCCTCATTCTACCTTACTCTTTTTTTTTTTTTTTACTGGTCATATGACAATTTTATTGTTACTGGAAAAATGGTCTGCAATTGTTTGTAAGATAAACTTGACTTTTATAAAATATTCAATTCCAACAGTTTTGAACATCTGCTACATTTTTACCATTTCCCTGTATGTGTGGTGTGGTCTGTGTGTTTTGTGCACTAATTGGGGCATACACCTTAAAATTATGAGTTCTAACACTCTGAGTCTTACCAAAGAGTGGGTCAGTTGCCTCTAGTAGCATGAGAAAAAGAATTAGTGTGAAGTTTAAGCCAATTGTAAACCCACTACATCTACTATCATGGCTACTCTGATCTTTCTGAGGATGTAGCTTTTGCATACAAAGGCATTTTTATTGAACATCAAAACAATAGTAATACATAATCTGTCTGAATGAGCAAAGGGTAAGGAATTTGTGACTCTGGATAATCCTAAAACATTTGTTAAAGGGAGGGATTTAGACGATCTGGTAATCCAGAACACAGACACACACACACACACACACACACACAGATTCTGATCACAAATATAATCACATTAAGCCCACCTGTTGCCTTCAACAGGAATGTGTGCATTTAGTTACTGACCTCACTGCCTTCAATGCTGTGGTCAGAAATTATGCATGTACGCTCATTCTCAGTGCCAAGTCCAATGAGATCACTACAGAAATTGGGCAAAGAACATACATAGCTTATGATAAGTCATCATTTCTGAAAACTGCTTGTCATTATTGGTCATCTGTGCTGCTAAGGCCAACGGTACACAAAGGCAGAGAAAATCTAGTCATATTGCATTAAGCGGATGGATTACATAGTTGTGAAATTAATTTTAGTTTAAGTTATAAATAAAGATTTAGTATCTCACAGCATAAATATTACAAGTTATTTGTAAGGTCCTTAAATATTCTTACCAAAAGTTAATTTTCATAATTTATTCGTATAATTCATTCCTACAGCTTGTTATTATAGTTGATCCCCACATGTATGTGTGTGTATATGTGTCTTTGTGTTTGTGGCATGGTGTCCTCATTAATCTTCAAATTCTTGGAAAGGAAGTATGTTCTGTTTCAGATTCTGGACTTCATGCAAAAACCACATGCAGTAGACAGCTTCAGGTTGCTGGGATGAACCTCCAAACCAGACACAGTTTATGGGAGTAAGGGAATTATTGAAGCTTACAGATTCAGGGGAAGTTTAATAATGGCAGAAGACGCTGGCCCACTTTCATAAGTCCAAGCAGAGAGAAAGAAGAGCAAAGACCACCCAAAACAAGCATGCATACTATAGGCAGAACTTGGGCACTTTTCATATCTTTAGACTAGAATTCCAAATCCACACCTACAACTTAGGGTAGAATTTTATGGTGCCATTGCTGTTTTGGTCCAGATTTGTGTCCCTCACTCCCTCCATTCCCCTCCCTTCCCTTCCCCTCCCTCCCCACCCACCCTATTGTCTAGTTCTTAAGATGCTTTCTTGGTATGTCAGCATCTTGGGTAGATTCAAATTAGGTGCTTTAGATTGATTGGGTAAGTTCACAGAGAATAATCTGTTCCAGGTTCAACCACTTTTCTTCAAATTTCATTTTGTCATTTTTTCTTATTGCTGTGTAGAATTCCATCATATAGACATACTACATCTTAGTTATCCATTCTTATAATGATGGACACCTGGGTTGTTTCCAGCTCTTAGCTAGTACAAATTGAGCCGCTATAAACATGGTTGAGCAAATTGCTCTGGACCGAGGCTTGAAGGTTTTAGGGTACATGCCCAGTAAGGGAATGACTGGGTCTGTTGGTAACTCTATAGTTGCGTTTTTAGGAGTCTCCATATTGCTTTCCAAAGTAGTTGTACCATCTTATATTCCCACCAACAGTGGATGAGTGTTCCTGCTTTTCCACATCCTCACCAGCAATTATTTTCATTTGATTTTTTGATGTTTGCTATCCTTACTGGGAAAGACGGAATCTCATAGTTGTTTTAATTTGCATTTCCCAGATGATTATGGATGATGAACATTTTCCTAAGTGTCTGTTTGCCATTTTCATTTCTTCCTCTGTGAACTGCTGGTCCAGCTCTTTGCACCATTTTGTGAGTGAGGTGTTTGTCTTTTTATTGTTTAGGTTTTTTGGTTCTTTGTAGATTCTAGAGATTAGGCATCTATCAGTTGGATATTCAGCAAATATTTTCTCCAATTATGTTGGTAATCTATTGGCATTGCTTATTGTATGTTTGTCTGTGAAGAAAATCTTTAGCTTCATGTGATCCCATTAGTTGAGTGACTGTTTAAGATCCTGTGCTACTGGGGTTTTGTTCAGAAAGTCTTTTTTCCATTCCGATATCATGGAATGTTCTTCCTACATTTTCTTCCAATAGGAGCTGGGTTTCTGATCTTAGATTGAGGTCTTTGGTCAATTTGGATTTGAGTGTTATTTTTTTTATTTTAAGTGTTATTTTTTATAAAATATATATTTTTTATAACTTCTATGATTGCAAACCATATCCCATGGAAATTCCCTCCTTCCCCCAATTTCCCCTTTGAAACTCTACTCTTCATTATATTCTCTCCCCCTCTCAATCTGTCTCTCTTTTATTTTGATGTCATGATCTTGTCCTTCTATTATGATGATCTTGTGTAAGTAGTGTCAGACACGGTGAGTTCATGGATATCCAGGCCATTTTGTGTCTGGAGGAGCACATTGTAAGGAGTCCTACCCTTCCTGTGGCTTTTCCATTCTTTCTGCCACCTCTTCCAAGCTGAATGCAGCATGAATGGGAGAGAGAGAAATCACCAGTGAAGATACACACTTCAAGCTTTAAATTTAGCCAATCAGGCCAGGTGAGCCAATGGGTACAATAGTGGTATGTCTGTTATTGGGAAAACCAACTTCCCTCTAATTTGACTGGAGGCCAGCTCCATGGGAGGGAATACATCCATGATACTGAAAACTTACAACAGGGGTAGTCAAGAGCCTGAGCAGTATAACTTCTGCTGCTATCTGGCTAAACATATATACTATGCTCATCAAACTGTCCAGTAAGCACTTCCTTTATTTTATTTTATTTTTTAATTAGTTTTGTAGTCTGCTAATACAGTGAAGTTGGTACCATTCTTAGGCTCATCGATGTCCTACCCCCTCCCCATGGCCCCTCCTTGTTGAGGTATATGTGTCATGCATTGTGGAGTTAGCCCACAGTCATGGGTAGGAGAAATGTCTCTGTGTATCAAGACCCAACATGTGGCTCTGACATTCTTTCTGCCATCTCTTCTGCAAAATTTCCCTGAACCATGTTGGGTTCATTTTTGGTCTGCTTCAGTGATGAGGTGTTGGAAGCCTGTGTCTCTGGATATCTGATTTGGTAGGAGTTGATTGTTCTCTGTATTGATCTCCTTCATCCTTGTGCTGGTACCCAGTTCACCAAGAAAACAACACCCTTGCTTGTTTTGCCAATTATTCTTAGTTTCAGCTGGGGCCTTTTTGAGGTATGATGGGATAGTTCTCTCCTTAGGATTTGCATCTATCTGAAAAAGAGAAGCACATTCTTCAACAGAGAGTAAAGTTAGCACCAGACAAATGGGATAACCCTTATTTTTTTTTTAATAGAGAATTTAATAGGTGTAGGCCCTCTTGTAGCCCATGATTGGTGGTAGCTTGATCATGGAGAGCAGGCTCATGTTTGGATATGGTTCTGACTTGTTTCCCAGATCCAGCTATGGGTCCCATTCCACTGAGGGGATTAGTTAGCCAAATCAAGAACAGTTGGTTTCCCACCATGGCTGTACACAACTATTGCACTTGTGTGAGCATCACAACAGGTTATTTGCTGCTAAGTAGGTTAGACCATGAGTTGCTTGGACAGATATTGGTCATTTTCCCCCAGTCATCCTTGTAGCATCTTCTGGCAGTAGATGCACTGATTGTCTGGGCACTGACTCTCTTTCAGTTTCCAGCCATGTCATTTCATTTTATGTGACAACCACATATGGTGTCTTCAGCAGTAAGGTCTTACCACTAACTTTTGGTGGTTCATCAAGTACTCTGGCAGTATTCTGTCTTTCTTTTAGGAAACCTTGTAGATATCTCTGATAAAAAGCTCATTGTGGATGATAGCCATATGCTGGTATTGGGAGTTACACATCAGTGCCCACTAAGAGAAGCACTTCTTTTAATGTTTATACCCATATATTAATACTACTCTCACTTTTTCATTAGATAACTTTCTCTTTTCAAATAGCAGTGACCTTGGGATGACTCAGATGGCATCACAGGACTGAGGAAAGGTGACACAGGAGTGCTCTGCACTGTAATATCTCTGTAACACTTTCCCAGGCTCAGAGTCCATTGCAGAAGATGTGGCAGAAAAAAAATATTTTTATTTGTTATGGTCATACTTAGTGTTTAAATAACATATGTTGGTACCATCTTTTCCCTCATCCCTGCCCATTTTAAAACGGGACCCTCCTCATTGGGGATGCAGGTCATCCCCATGGGGATTGTGGATTGTGCACTGTGGGGGCAGCAGTCAGTTATGGGGGAGAGGCAGTGTCTCTTATGCATAATGTCTCAACTTGTGGCTCTAACAATTTTTCTGCCCCCTCTTCTGAAAAATTTCCTGAGATATGTTCGGTGCATTTTAAATCTACTCCAGTGTTTGGCTCTTAGGAGCCTCTCTCTGGATCTCTGCTTTGGTTGGTGTTGGGTGCCCTCAGTGTCTATCTCCTTCACCCTTGTGCTGACATAAGGTTCACTGAAAAAGCAACACTTTTGCTCATTTCCCCAGTGCTTCTGTGGTTTCATCTAGGGCAGGTCTGAAGTGCAATGGGTTGTTTATCTCCTCAGGTCCTGCTCCCATTTGAAAAAAGAGAAACAGATTCTCCAACAGAGTGAAGACAGCACTTGTTAAATGGATAAGCATTATTAGTTTAGAGAGAATTTAATGGGCATAGTCCCTAGGGGAGCACCTGAAAAGAAATGCCCTGGAGAGGGTGAGAAGAAGCATAATCTTAAATTTCTCCTTTTTCTTTTCCTTTGTTACTGACTTGTAACTCCCAGTACCAGGATGCAGTTAACACCCACAATGAGCTGTTGATTAGAGGCACCCACAAGGTTTCCCAAAAGAAGACAGACTTCTGTCAGAGCACTTGATTACCCCCCAGAGGTTAATGGTAAGACCCTACTGCCAAAGACATCATATAGTGTAGGTAGGGAACATGGAGAGACTTGGATGGAATCTGGAAGAGAGCCAGTGCCCAGACAGTCCATCTAGTGTCAGAAAGTGCTACATGAGTAACTGTGGGAAAGTGGCCAACATCTGTAGGAGCAACTTGAGGCCTAAACTACTCAGAAGCAAAAAACCTATGTGTTGCTCACACAAGTTCAATAGTGGCACATACCCATGGTATGTAACCAACTCCTCTTGGACTGGCTAACAGATCCACTCAGTGGAAAGGAACCCATATCTGTAACTGGGAAACAAGTAAGAATCATATTCAGATAATGATTTTGCTCTCTAATGTCAAACTCTCACTAACCTTGGGCTTTAAGAAAACATTTTTATTAAGGTAAAATTCAAACTGTGTCGCTCTTTTTCATGAGCAGAGTCAAAGGTCTACAGGAATTATATTCTCAGGCATCAAAAGTCTCAGTGTGGTCTTGACATGGACCACGGGATATTTAAATTTAAATAGACTATCACAATTCTTTCATTACCATGTGAGTTAAGGAAGATTACATTTTTTTTTTTAATAGTAGGACATGCATTTAAATTGTAGTCAGGCCCAACAGTAATTCATTATCTCATTCAATGGTTCATTGGTTGCCTCACTCCTTAACCAGAAAAAGCATCATCAGAGATCCAGGCTGCATGTGTCATCAGGAGCAACTTACTATACAAAGCTGAGGTGTACATCCACCACATAGAGTTAAGCCAGGATGATCTAGCTACTGTCAAGTGCCTGTCTTTAGAAATGAAGCCACAACATTTTTTGAGTGAACCTGCTCTTGTATCTTCACTTTATCTTTATTTGTACTTGTCTGGGTATATCTCTCAACTATGATCAGCCTCGACAATAGAAGAGAAAAGTTATTTTTGTGGAGGGGATATTGGGGAAAATTTAAGGAAGAGCAGGGGCTGAAATTGGCTTATAAATAAACATGCAACATCTCCACTCCTCTTAAGTAGTTATGCTCTTCTCCTTTATCTCCATTTTTGGATTTGTATTTATACACACAGGCTTTGATTTTGTTCTGTCAGCTTCCTCTGTACAGGTTATGTTTGTTGCTCTGACTATAAATCCAGTGACTCAGTTCTTTCCTCTAGTCTATGTGCACAGTTCAGAGTTCTAGTCTAGCCACAAAATGTACTAGAAAATCACAATAAATAAGATGGCTTCAAGTACACAATGGGTTCACTTTTTCACACCTGATCCCAAACACTGAAAACATTTTGTTCAAGCATTGTACAAGTTAATATAGAAAATAGTCATCAAACTCTGGAAATGATTCTGCCTCATTTTGCCTCAGCATCAGAGCCCCTGGCAAGATGTTTTATCAAGTATAACCAAAAGAACTAAAGAAGTCCAGTTTTCAGAAAATTTTCTAGACAGAATGTATTATGCTCATATGGGAACCCCATATCTTGATAAGAACTCAACTCTCTCAAAATGTTTCTTTTATAGTTTTCTGTATCAAATACATATGACTTCTCACTGGTTCCTTTGTTCAAGATATTTACACAAGGAACATCTTTAAACATTATGTGGCACCGTGCAATGACATATCCCAAGAATTTAGATGGACACTTAATTGTTATATGAGAACACATATTTTACATTACTTAATTGTAAATATAATATGAAGAAATTTCTAGCACTCACCTGTACATAATGATGCATTTAAAGGTACTTTCATGATTTCCACTTTGTATTTTCCTAGACAATTAAGCCAAATTTACATACTCATTACTTTTATAAATCAATGCTTGTTGCTTTTATAAATCAGGAATCAGAATTCCCAGTAAATGCGTGATTTTTACAACTCCATGCAAAGAACATAGCAGAAATTTGTGTCAGGTCTATAGACACCCATCTATTATGAGAACCCAAGAGGCATTACTAAGATATAGAATATGTGTGTTCAAAGATCAACCTCTGAACATATGTCCTATTTACTCATTCAATGTGCTTAATATGTGATACCCAAACAAAAGTGCTTATGAACTCAAGTGAGACAGTTAATCACCTCACCAAGCAAAATAAAAATAGCATTAGTATGATATGAATATGCATTCTGTGCTTTAATGAAACCAGTATATATTTCCAGGTTAAATCATTTCATATAGTTTCAATGTTTGGTAGAAGGAATTTTTCAAAAATCAGCCTCATAAGCTGCTCTCAGTTAATGGGGGGAAATAATCTTGAATAAAGTGAACCTTTACTATCCAAGCTCTCCCTGATTGACACATCAAAGGACTTATGTGGTCTTGTACTAACAATAATTTCATTTAGGTGAACATCAAGTATATGGCAAATAATTGAAATATGAATGTGAATGAAAGTATCTTTTTAAGATATAAGTCAGGTAAATAGCAAATATTTCACCTGAAGACTCATAATATGATGTAGTTTTCTAAATTCAATTATGTTTAGAAACCCAGGACCAAATGAACTCCATACTGTCCTTATTTTTTTACCTACTTATTTGTTTATTTATTTTTGTTTTTTGAGATGGTGGGGGGGTGTCCCACTGTAGCACAGGCTTACTTGGCATTCACTATGTAGTCTCAGTGGCCTCAAATTCAATGGTGATCCTTTTACCTCTACCTCCCAAGTGCTAGGATTGAAGGTGTGTGCCACCACACCTAGCTTTTACCATGTGTTTTGCCTAGATGTTCCCACAAAGAAAATTCACTGGATGTATATGATTAATGTAAGTGTGTTTTAAGGAGTAAAACTATGGTTTCTAAGATCAGAAATATATACAAAATATTAAGAAATAGTACCATCCCCTTTATATTTCCTTTCTAGCTTACTGGCCTATATTACTGAGTTTTCTTCCTACTCACACAGAAAGGAAATAGAAAGGGAGGGATGGGGACTTAATAGGATTGTATTGTATATTTGTAAGTAGAGAAACAGATTATTTGGGGTGCAAAGGCCTAAGTGTGGTCAGGGGAAGAGATTGAGTAAAGAAAAGTAGAGGGAAGGCTAATCAAATTTTAAGAGTATATAAATAAGCCATATGAAAACCTACTTTTTGGGGCAATGGAACACACAGGAGCCATAGATTTTTATTCGAAAATTTTCAGTGCCAGGGATATGATACCTTCCAGTGAGTTGTTGGCCAGGGAGGTCCATGATGTCCCCAAAACATTACAATCCATTGCCAAGGTCCTTGGTTTCCCACTAGGAATAGAGGGTAAAACCCTTATGCTGAAGACTTTATGTGTTTGGACTGCAAGGTAACTGAGAAACCCTGCTGGAGCTGAGCTGAAAACCTCCTCCATGTAAACCAGCTGACAGAAAGCTGGAAAAAGCCATGTTGCATGTAGTTCAATGGGAGAGAGAGAAAAACCACTGGTGAAGATACCCAACAGTGGAAACTGCAAGCCTTATATTTGGCCAGCTAGGCCAAATGAGCCAACAGGTGCAATTGTGGCACATTTGTTATGGGGGAAACCTACTGCCCTCTAATTTGACTAGAGGCCCGCTCCATGGGAGGGAATACATCTGTGATACTGAAAACTACAGCAGGGGTAGTCATGAGCCCTAGGGGTGTAATGTCTGCTGCTGTCTGGCTTATTGTATATATAATGCTCACCAAACTGCCCAGTAAGCACTTCTCTTAATGTTCATACCCATATATTAATTTTTTTCTCACTTTTGGTTAGAGAACCTTCTCTTTTCAGATGGCTGTGACCTTGAGATGACTCAAAAGGCACCATGGTGCTGAGAAGAAATGACAGAGGAGTACTCAGCACTGAAATACCTCAATCACAACTTCCATGACTTAGGGTCCATTGCAGAAGTGCTGTCAGAAAAAATGTAAGAGCCACAGGAAGGGTACAACTCCTTACGATGTGCTCCTCCAGACACAAAATGGTCTGAATATCCATGATCTCACAGTGACAGACACTAACTATACAAGAGCATCATAATAGCAAGATCATAACATCAAAATAAAAGAGAGACTAATTGAGTGGGGGAGGGGATATGATGAAGAGTGGAGTTTCAAAGGGGAAAGTGGGGTGGGGAGGGAGGGAATTACCTTGGGATATTGTTTACAATTATGGAAGTTAATAATAATAATAATAAAATAACACTATCAGAATGGCCTATCCTACAATCACAAAGATGACTAAAGTTATCAGTTTATTTCTCAGTCATGTTAAATGCATAGTGGGGTAGAATCACTTAATAGAACTCCCTTCCAGGTAGAAATACTTTGACCCACTCTTACACTGGCGTAACTCTTGGCTATTACACATAGAATGTGTTCTCTCAAATCAACTTAGGAAGAAAAGAGGACTTTGAATGTCCTCATGCTTAGAATTAAATACATAGTTTAGTGGAGAAACCATCTTAAATCACTTCTACTTACTAGCAAGACTGAAATAGCAAAGATGCAGACAAACATAGAGAAATAACTTAGAAATCTGTGATGGCCACTGGCTTAGCAGTAACCACACTCCTCTTCTAACAAGGCATCCAGCAATCTGTTAGCAACGCAGGACCCTCACCATCAGGTAAGTGCACATATTTCAGACAATGGGGTAAGTCTCTGCTCCCTAGAAACATTTTTTGTGGTTAATTTCTATTCAAATGTGCTGTAGGCTTTATGAAAGATTGGGGGACAGTGAGTTGATCCAGCCTGGATTGATATTGGGTGCATGCATAGTAAGACAAATTGTGTTCTCTAAGTGGACTTTAAGGAAGACCTTAATTTGCTGCCTTATGACTATGTATAATGAGAGTACATGTGGTTAAAATCAGATGCCTTGGGGAAAGGATATAGGTAGTATATAAAAGCTTGGGTAACCCATGACTTTTAAAATTAAAAAAAACAAAACATAACTACTCAAACTAATAACTATCTTGTCACTAACAACTAGATCTTCCTTTACCTAGTCCTCATACAAAGAAGTCTGAAACAATACAGACACACACACACATTCTCACATTCTCACTTGGGTAGCACCCTGTGTCTATTCTCACTCAGATGACCTACTGTCTCTCTGCAGAATGGTTGAATGTGTACTTTTATTTCCCCTCTCATGAAGTTTCTTGCTATTTCATGATTTGTGTGTGCCTTTTTTTAGTTCTTTCAGTAGGATACCAAGAACCTGGAAACATGCAAACAGAGACCTCTTAATATTAATTTAAAGGAACTTAGAAATAACTTTTGCTAAAATTTTGCCACAATGTAACTACAGCTTGGGGTTTATCATTCTTAATATGTTTCCTTAAGGGGTTATATTATCAGCCTATCTTAAAGTCTTGTTCCAAACTACGAAAAGGTATGCAGATCTGTGGTCACCTGTGATGTTAACAAGATCAACAGGTCATATTAGTAAACACCTTTATGATAAGAAATTGAAAAGCCCCCCAAACAATGGTGAGCCACTTATGTTTTCTTTTGGGAGCCACTGCTAATCCTAAACTTTCTCATTACTGACAATAGTTTTTTTAATTGACATGTTTTAAATTATGTTTAAACTCTGAGAACTCTATTGTTTTTGTACCTTCCTGCTTTTGTCAAGATGATTTTAACTTAAAACCTACTATATTTTCTAAGACAAACATAAATTAAATTACTAAGTATCATAAGACCGATAAAATGACTATTTCGTTGTGGCGTAGATTATTTTCTAGATGACAAATGTGAGTATCTGTTGTTATGAATTACAAATGCAGAAGGAGCCTCTGGTCATTATTTGTTTGTCTAGTTGAGTTCCAGAGTAAAATGGCATTTGCTTTCTAGCCATCCTTCCTTCTCAAGTATTACTTATATGGAAAATTTTTCTTGTATTTTAACGTTTTGTTTGATATTTTTGATACTTTGCATATTCTGTTTGCTTTTTTTTTATTGGTTTTACAAGGTAGGGTCTCACTCTAGCTGTGGCTGACTTGACATTCACTTTGTAGTCTCAGGGTGTCCTCAAACTCATGGTGATCCTCCTTCCTCTGCCTCCCACGTGCTAGGATTAAAAGTGTGCACTACCATGCCTGGCCATATTCAATTTTTTTTCTCTAGTATTGGGAGACCCTCATGGAGGTTCTCAGAAACTTCAGAAATAGAACAAATTATAATTGAAAGATTCTAACAGCCATTATTCCTTCATCACATGCCAAGTTATTTTTATAGTTTTACATAAGCTATTTTATTGACCACTATAAGAAAACACAGAGGTGGATATAAAAGGGAATTTGAATAATCCAGTTATGTCACATAGCTCATATATATGGTGAGAGCTTTCATTTCAATATGAATCCTTTGCTTCTGTTTTAACAGCACTTGGATAGACAAGCTTTCTCTGATCTTTAAGGCAGGAGGTAGCTTTGCAACTGGAAGATGGGTGTCAACATTAGGTTACTCCTTCTCAGGTAGAATGAGGTATAAAAGAAAGATCCATGGGAGCCAGAGAAATACCTCCCTGGACTGTACTGCTAGCAAAAAACATGAAAGACTTTTAGAACAAAGGGAGTGAGAATTTGTGAGTTTCCTTAAATAAATAGTGAGAAAAGTGGCAGTAGAAGACCCCAATAGCTAGACTATCTGGATTCCATAAAGGCCAGGATGACATGGATGTCATGGGCCTAATGAACAGGAAGAATACTTGTCTAATGGTTACTCCTATACTAAAAGTAATAATGGAGCTTCTAAGCAGAAAGAGAAACTGTGAAAAGCCAGAATGAAGGCAGGGTCTATAGTTATGAATACCTATTTGTGACCAGGATGTGAACTCCTGAAATTCTGGTTTAGAAGCAGTGACCATTTGGGCCATAAAAGAGCAGAGCAGTAGCATGTGTGGTAATTAGTGAAACCTTTCCTTTGGAAGGTCTTAGTGAGTAAAGCACAAATTAATATCTGGGATGTCAGTTCCTTTTTAGCCTTGTCGTGTTTTGACTGGAACATGGGAAAAAAGAAACAGAGATATAAAGCCAAATCTATATAATGCCTATTTTTCAACTCTCCACCTCAACAAATATCATTTTAATTTTACTCTTGTGGGAGGTTGCAACGAAGACTCCAACAGGACACAGTAGAATTTTTTACACTATGAAATCATGGTCTGATCCAGGAAGACAGTGAACTACACAAAAAAAAAAACTCTCTTCAAAAGTAGTATATATATATATATATATATATATATATATGCACATATACATTTGTACCTTGATGAGATAGCTGGAAAAATGGTCTCCACTGAAATTTTCACCCAGAATCCCTACAGGTAACCTTTCCTGTGTTACTTAGTTTTGGGATAGTAAAAAATCTTAGACAGTAGTAAGTGTGCCAGTAGAAGAGGAGGAAGTTGAATGTTTTTTTTATATCATTATCTTTGAATGCACTCACATCATGTTATTTCTATGTCTCTTTGATGACTCAGGAGACCCTCACCTGAAATGAGGGGTGGGATCTTTTCACTCAAAGGAGAGTATCAAAGATGACCATGTGGGTTATTGAACTCTTGTGCCTTGTATCACAAAGCAAATCCTGACAGCCTGGAAATGTGAAAGGAACACTTGAAATACTCTCTTGTTCCTTTTCAGCCCTGAATAGCTCTGGAGCACCCACACTTGTGTTGGACCTTCTCTCCTTCCATGGTAGGGGAATCCATGATGCTAAGTGCAGAAGTCTTGGAGACAAAGATTTCATTCTTTCTTATCTTATTTGTATTGTTTAACTGAGAGAGAGGAAGGGAGAGAAAGAATGGGTGTGCCAGGGCCTCTAGCTACTGCAAATGAACTCCAGTTGCATGCACCACCATGTGCATCTGGCTTATATGGATTCTGTGGAGTTGAACCTAGGTCCTTAGGTTTCAGAAGCAATCTCCTTAATTGCTAAGCTTTCTCTCCAGTCCAAAGGTTTTATTCTTGATTATGGGCTATATAGACTCAACTTTTCTGAGACATTATTTTCTCATCATTTGAAAAGGGCATAAAGAAATCTTTTTGAAATGTGTCAGAGTATGTTGAAAATCATTGCTAGGGGGCTGAAGAGATGGCATAGCAGTTAATGTGCTTGCTTCAGAAGCCTAAGCATCCAGGTTTTTTTTCCCCAGCATCCACTTAAGCCAGATGTGCATGGTGGTGCCTGCATCTGGAGTTCATTTGCAGTGGTTAGAGACCCTGGTGCATCCACTCTTTCCCTTTCCCTTTCTCTCTCTCTCTCTCTCTCCCTGTGTAATAAGTTTTTTCAAAGTAAAAGAGAAAATCATTTCTGTGTTGGGCTGGAGAGATGGATTAGTGGTTAAGGCACATGCCTGCAAAGCCTAAGAATCCAGGTTCGAATCTCCAGGTCCCACATAAGCCAGATGCACATGGTGGTGCATGTGTCTGGAGTTTGTTTGCAGTGGCTGGAAGCCCTGGCACACCCATTCTCTCTCTCTCTCTCTCTCTCTCTCTCTCTCTCTCTCTCTCTGTAATAAATAAATAAAAATAAATATTTTAAAAAATTATTTCTGTGTGTCTAAGGTTTGGCACTGTGTTGGATGCATAAAATACCTTAAATAAAAGTGAATTTGCTTACTGGATATGTATCCAGGTCCTTCTTTTTTTTAATGTTATGTTCTTATTTATTGAGAGATACCTGGTGGAGAGTCATCAGGTATGCCCGCATGGCACATTGTGATGAAGCTGATCTAACTGGTTTCCGATTTCTGTTTTGTGCCCAGAACATTACATTCATGCAATAGTGGCAGGAAGCACTGAGGTTCTTAAATCTGTCCTCTTCATAAAAGCAATGTAATGCCAGAAGCATTCAGCTGGAGTCTTTTTCTACTGTTTCTGGATATATGATGTTCTAATGTTAGGAAATCAAGCCCAAGTCTAGGAAATTTAAACATTATTTGTGACATACAAAACTCCTGTGTGTGTGTGTGTATATATATATATATATATATATATATATATATATATATATATATATATATATATATATATATGTTGGTTATACCGTTTTGTTCCCCCCCACCATTTTTGAGTTGAAATTCTCTATGATTTGTAGTTGTGGTTATGTTGTAGTTGTGTAGTTGTAGTCATGGTAGAGGCAGTAGTAAGTGGAGGAGGAATCGTCGTCTGTTGGGTGACAGTGTGTCCAAACCCTTGGTACTGATCCATCGGTGAAGGTGACATAGAAGATGTAGCAGAAATCGCATCCTGTGACGATGATGACAACAAGCTTGTATGCTCATTTTGGTCTTGATCCTCAGGAAAAAACTTCTTGCAAGGACGCCCTCTCACTGTCCTTCCTATATGCCTTACTTGTTCAGAAATGTCATCCCTGATATCTGAGACGTCCCATATAGCAAGGAAAGAATCAAAGTACGAACCCTCTTCGGCCTCTTGCACATACGGTTTGTATGAAAACGTGTAATGGTGAGCCACAGCGGCAAAGAACATTTCAATACAAATAATGAAATCTTGGAGTCCTGTGGCCACAGCTTCCAAACTTTGCCATTCCCAGGTATGTTTGTCAGAAATAACACCGACTTTTACCAACAATGCAATGACTACTGCTTGCCAAAAAGATACAAAAACTACCAGCTTTACACAGAGAAACTTGCCAACCGGCTGTATGGGACTCAGCTCCTCCTTTAGCGCCTTGTAGAACAGCAGCAGGCAGTACATGGCGAACAATTGTGACAAGTTATTTACTATGATCAAGTAAGTCCAAGCATTTGAGAAACTAAAGTTTCCTTCATCATACACACCAAGTAACTCACAAATGAGAGCAGTTATGGTGGTAAATGGTCTGACTACTATATATTGTAATACACCCAGTTTACATCTAAATAGCAAGAACTCTCCCATGGCCCAGGCGGGGAGTCAGCACAGAGGAGGGTAATGCTTCTGCTGGTCTTTGGCCTCAAGGATTAATATCAGATTCGGGTAGCGGCTAGTTAGGTAATTGGTAAGGAATATCATGAAGTTGTAAATGACGTATGCTTCATAACACTCTCGGCAGGTGTCCACATATATTGCAATCTTGGGATATTTCAAAGCTACCCAACTATCCAAACTGTATATGGGAACCATCCACAGAATCCTTATTATTGGTTTTTGTAGCTCAGGCTGTGTGTAATGTACTAAGTGCTGTAATATCACCCACAGTGATATGGGAATCGTCAAGAGCATAAAGATGCCTGCAATAAACTACGCTTGTGTGTGTATTTCAACCTCCAACTTTTATATTTCCCACACGCTTATAGGAACCACAACCATTACGCACAACAGGTAGAGGACCACAACTAAAGGTCGAATCCACCGTCTCCAATTGTCCCAGGTACATGCGCACGGCATTTTTCCACATCGATCAGCTAAAAAAAAAAAAAAAAAAAAAAAAAAAAAACACCCATGGAAGATAGCCAGAGGGGGTGTCTGCTTGGTGAGAGAGGGGTTCTGGTCTCCCGACTGGCATACTACGGAGGCAGATCTAGCCACAGCTGGCACCGCTGCCTCCAGCGGCGCTGCGCAGCCGGACGCCGCCCGCGGGGCCGCTCAGGATGCTGCCGGGCCGAGCCGCATCCTCCCCGAGCCGCCCGCATCCGCGCGGGCCGCGATCGCCGCCGCAGGGCCCTCACCCGGGCACAGCGCTGTCCGGGCACCGGCCTCGGGCGTCCCCGACGCTGGGGTCGCGCGACCCGGCTCGACGCTCGCTCTCCTCGGCAGGCGGCGACCTCCGCGTCCCTCCGGCATCCGCCGACTGTCTCCGCGCCGCGGCTTCCTCTCTCACTCTCTTGGCCGGGGGAAATCCTCGAGGGTCCTTCTTGAATGTGGCAGCTCACCAAATGAATGTAGGCTTGGGACTAATTTAAGATAATGTCACTCAAAGAGCAAGGATGGCACATCTTTCCTCATAGTAGGGTGATAGGAGGGGACATTATACAATGGTTTTCATTTCCTATGATGAAGTACAATTTCCTGGAAACCTATAAACATACATATTCATCTGCTTTGCCCTAGACTTACTAAACCCATCTCATGGAAAGATGTCCATAACTCTGTAACTCTGTATCTTGGATTAGTGCAGCCAGGCAGGCTGGCAGCAGTCTGAGGGTCACCATCTAGTTGATTAAATTGTGTTGTAAATACTCATTTGAACTCCAGATGGGAATTTTTTTTCTTCCACAAGCTGTCATTGTTATCTATCATAAAGAAAAGACTTAAATGATCCTCAGCAACTTAAGAAATAGGACCAATGACTTTGTTTTGAGTTAACAAGAAAATTAATCTAAATCAACTTTTGTTTACATTAAATCAATATCCTTGCAACTTGCCTGTCTAAACTCAATGCTGTGATATGCATACATACCAATTTAAAATTATTCCATAGCATTTTGTGAATTGGATAGAATAAATGTTTTCATTAAAGCTATGCAAATGTAATATTAGGTTTACTGTGGACATAGAAGCTAACATTATTCAACTCCTTTCCCTGAATTTTGCCTGCTGTCCAGCCAATTACTTTAAATGCATTCTCATTTCTGCAAGTTTGATTACATAGTATATATTTAATCTTGAGTTATTTGTAAATTCTCAACAAAAATAGTTTTCTTTTGAATTCTGCCTGCTAACTGTCAAAATAATACCACTTTTCTATGAAGCCAACAAAACTGACGAGAAAGGGGGCAAAAGAAAGAGAAATCTTTTCCCCCAAAGTTGTGCCAAAAAGTAGTTTATAGCCTTTACAATAAATTGGAAAGCACTTTATCTGCTTCTACTCTTTAATCCAACAGAGTCTCAAAAGTGTGTCTTCATTGGAGTTATTGCCAGCAACAGTTTTATTACAGAAAGAGGCAAATGAATTACCACATGAGAAGGCTTCCAGAAACTACAGACACCTGAGTTTGCTGTTCCATGCCATGTTTTTTTTTTTTTTTTTGTATTTATGTCATAGCTACAAATAATGGGGTATATGAAGGAAACCGGTTTTAAAATCTACAACTTCTCACACATAGAAAACAAGAAAAATCAAGAGTGTAATATTCATACCAACTTACCTTGTCAATGGCCAGTAGGCTCTCTCTCTCTCTCCATATATATATATATATATTTTAGCAGAAGATATGATGCAGTGTTTTGAGAATACTGCCAAAAATGAGTTTTTACTTTCAAATGGAATATTGCAGAACATTTGTCAGTAGCAAAAAGTGACTGAGCAAATCGGAAGAAATTTAAATTTAGATATCAGGATTTAGTCACTAAGCCACAGAAAAATAATTCAGAGCGTTGACTGCCAGGACACACTGCAATGGTATGATTACTTGTTTCCAAAAGTCATGTAATGAATACACTCCCAACATTGTCAATGATAAAGATGGAACTCACATGACAGGAATTCTACCCTTATAAAAGACAATCTGGGGGCTAGGGAGATGTCTCAGCAGGTACAATCCCTAATTGTGCAAGCATGTGGACTTGCATAGCATGTTTGGCATGGCCATGCATCCCTGTAACCTTAGTTTGATAGGAGTTGAGATAGAAGGATGACTGGGGCTCACTGATTAGCCAGTATAACCCCAAAATGGGGAGCTCCAGGTTCTCTGCATATCTCTGTTTCAGGAAATGAGGTATAAAATAATAGGAGGACACCTGATGTATGCCTCTTGTCTCTGCATGCATGCTAACAGAATACATACATGTACACACATACATTTATCAAATATGCTACACATATACAACAAAAGGACACTCAAGCGTAAGAACTTGTGAGAACAATGAACAGATAAAAAAATTCTGTGAATTCTGAATCAGCCTTTGTTAGGTACTGAATCTACTAGCCATTTGAGTTCAAACATGTCTTGGAAATTGCAGAGCTGTGATTAAATAAATGTTTTGTTAATTATAAGCAAAATTTGTATAGCTATTTACACAATTAACTTTGTACTATCAGTGTGCATGAAATCAACTCACTCTGGAATTATATGTATATGTTTTGAGTAGGGAGGCAAAGCAACATTTCCCCTCTCATCAAAAAAAATGGAAAAATAAAAAATGAACATATTTTATGTGATTATTTTTAATAAAGTAAATTATTCCCATGGGCATAGAGAGTACTACAGAGTTCACTTTTTAAAATAATATTTTATTAAGACATTCAGGCTTATATTTGGAGAAAAAAATTATAAAATAAAATTCCCTAAATTTCTAACTTAGAGCATTAGCACACCATGTACACACACTGTTCTGCAATTATTAAGTGCCATGATATTGAAAAGACAGACCAACTTATAACAACACACCACAGTTAGATATGTTACACACAGCATTTAATATCCTCATATGTACCTGGTTTATATCAATTGCTTTCATTCATTTTTATGACCTAACTAGACCTATCTCTTACTGTTTGGCTTGGGCATATAGCCACACTTTGCATCCTCCACCCTATCTTCTTTAGCAGAAAATCAAGTCAAACAAAATCATCAACCCTCTTCTAGAGTGCCCATTCATCTATCTCCTATCCTTGATGGCATTCTTATTTAGGGGTTTCTTACACTTATCAAAAGATAAGGTTTATTATATGAATTCTTACATGAAACAGTAGCTTATAATGAAGAATAAAATGGTTTTGTTGATATAAATTATTTCAGGTTTAGTTCTGCTTTAGTTTTTAATTTATTTCTCAATTTTGTATTCCATTGCCAAGAAACCTAAGAAACATAACAAATACTTGCAAATTGATTTCACATGTGTGTGTGTGTGTGTGTGTGTATTCAATATAATAAATTGAGTACATTGGATTAATATCCTGGAATTGTCTTCTGTATTCTTATAGGAAGTTGTCTTCACTGTACTTCCACATATTGCCTTCTCAATGTGTTTGCTACCATGGCAATAGTGGTGGCTTTAAAATTGACTCTATGAGTGTATAGCTTTTTACATTGGGTGGCCACTTGCTATTGACAATATTATAGTGCAAATATACATATTAATTTAAATTTGGATAACAACAATATTGGATTTGTTGAAAATCTGAGTCTTGGGCTGGAGAGATGGCTTAGCGGTTAAGCGCTTGCCTGTGAAGCCTAAAGACTCCGGTTCGAGGCTTGGTTCCCCAGGTCCCACGTTAGCCAGATGCACAAGGGGGCGCACACGTCTGGAGTTTGTTTGCAGAGGCTGGAAGCTCTGGCGCGCCCATTCTCTCTCTTTCCCTCTATCTGTCTTTCTCTCTGTGTCTGTCGCTCTCAAATAAATAAATAAAAATAAAAATTTTAAAAAAAGAAATATCTTAAAAAAAAATCTGAGTCTTCATTCAAACCATATTTTATGCTTTAAAATGGTATGGTTATTAAATACTATATTACAGTATTATTATTTAGAACATGTTAAATATCTAAGTTATTTCTTATCACAAAAGGTAAAACCTAATAGAGGCTGGAAAGACGGCTCAAAGATTAAAGCTTCTTGCATGCAAGTCCAGCTGACCCAGATTCAGTTCTCAGGCCACCCACTTAGGGTTTACACATAAAATGGCACAAGCATCTGGTGTTTTTCAGCAAGAGGCCTGGGAACATACACACATTCCCTCTCTCTCTCTCTCTCTCTCTCTCTCTCTCTCTCTCTCTCTCTCCACACACTGACAAAACATACATACAAACATGTGTACACACACACACACACACACCATAAATTTATTTATTTATTTATTTATTTATCATTGTAGCACTAATTTTATTTATTTTGAACAAATACGAGTATAAAAATAGGTAACAATGAAATCAATGGTCTACTATTCTTTTTTTTTAATTTAATTTATTAGTTTTCTTTTCAGTAAATACAGGCAGTTTGGTACCATTATTTAGGCTCATCTGTGATCTACCCCCTCCCATTAGACCCTCCTTGTTAATGAAAATGGGTCGAGCATTGTGGAGTTTTTTAAATTTTTTTTAAAATTTATTTGAGAGCAACAGACACAGAGAGAAAGACAGATAGAGGGAGAGAGAGAGAATGGGCGTGGCAGGCCTTCCAGCCTCTGTAAACGAACTCCAGACGCGTGCGTCCCCTTGTGCATCTGGCTAACGTGGGACATGGGGAACCGAGCCTCGAACCGGTGTCCTTAGGCTTCACAGGCAAGTGCTTAACCGCTAAGCCATCTCTCCAGCCCATATCATAAATTTATTTTTAAAAATAATAAAGTCTGCTAAAAAGAAGCTTTGTCCTTGATTATTGACTTCATTGTTATATGAATGAGTTAATAATGTTATTTCATTTTTATTAAAAGTTTATTATTGAATTTCTTGCTACTATTGTTTGTCATTTATGGCTGAGTTTGATCAAATCTCATAGTGCACATAGCATTTTGTTTTTTAACTTGTTTTGTTTTCAGTTATAGGATTATTTAAGGACAGCATGCTTGTTTTAGTGTGCACGTATGCATACTTAAAGCAAAAAAAAAACTAAAAAAGTTTATATTGGTAATTTATGTATACACTAGTACCTTGCATATTGCTTATTATTGCAAAATTAAGTATCTTTCCATGCAGATCCTAAGCAACTAGTATTTCCTGAGATGTGGGGAGAATAAATAAATTGTGTTCTAGATGAAAGTATTAATAATTGATATACTTTATGAAATGAAATAAAATGAAAGCAAGAGTAGATTCTTAGCAGAAGGAAAGTAATTTATACCCATATTCGTAGGCAGGTCTGAGTTGTGTGTCACAAATATATGGAAACTATTGTGTGGTAGAAGGGGTGACTCCTGTTCTGTGGTGGAATATTTAGTGGAATATTAAATGTTGATGATATTGAGAAGCAATGGAGTTTCTTTTCTGCATGAGTTTGAATTCCAGTTTCATTTATGACCTTGGCATAGGATTGTCCTTAAAATATTTGGGCGCAACTTGCTAAACATAAATTAAGCCCTCCAGGATATTTGTTTTGGCAAAGTCATACCATATGAGTTACTTTTGTGCTGATAGGACAAACACCTGACCAGAAAGCAGCTTATGGAAAGAAAAGGTTTATTTCAATTTTCAGTCTCTAGGGGAAATTTCATCATGGCAGGGCAAGCATGGCAAGTACAGATGGCACAATGTGGTAACCCATTATATTAGCAGGGAGAAAGCAGCGAGAGTGAGCTAACTCTATTGGCATAAGTGACTGACTATAAAACCCCAAGGCCCATATCCACTGTCACACCTCCTTATGCAAGGCTGCACATTCCAAAGGCTCCAACATCTGGGGGTCAAGTATGAGGCTTAATCACAAACATCTGAGGCTATGCTGGGCATTTTACAATCAAACCATAATGAATGCATTTTAGATAGCAATGTGGTTCCCAGAAGTGGAGAGATGGGATTACAACATCTATACGAGAGTTTTGTCTCAGAAAGAGAGATGGCAAATGGTAAGGAGTGTTTCTTAGAGTTATTTTTATAAAAATCCAGCCTATTTTCCTGACCTTAGGATATCCTTCAGACTTGAGGGCAATTTCTTTTGTTCAGACCATCAAAGACACATGTTCGCCATCTAAGTAATCAACAGAGATCAGGAAATGGTTTGCCTCTGTGCCTAGAGCTCAGTTCCTACTTTTACATGACCAATTCAAAACCTGCCCTCTTCTTTGCCAGTCAAAGCAGAATTCCATTGCACCTTTGAGTCAGAATGAAAAGATGAGCTATCAAGTTAAGACAGGCAATTTTTGACAGCTTTTACATTTATATATGCATTTCAATCAATTCTAAATCAAATTCTTTTAGCTTTCAATTTACCTCTGCAGTGATGGGCTCCCTGTCTGATGTTTCCAGATCAGTCACAATAATGAATGATTTTAGCACCTTGTTTCTCTCAATATATTTTTCTAAGGCTTTTAGCAATTCCATTAAGGTGATTTTTAAAGATGACAATTGGAATGCAATAAAAAGCTCAACAAAGAATTTGATGCTTAAAACAAAGAAAATGAATCTTAACTTTGGAAAATACTGATTATTTTATTATGCCTATAATTTTTTTTCATTTATCTTTATTTCATTTTTTTTTTGTTTCTCTACCACCACTCTACAGAAACAACATTTTCTAGGACCTGTTCCAGTAATGATAATATTCCCTTTTATATGTATATACTCATTATTAAACATCAGTATGCATCTAGTAAGATACATATATACACGAGCATGCATATACACATACTACACACAAATATAAATAAATAGCATGTACTTAATCTTCTTGGTAATACAAGTGTCTTTTCTGCCATAGTCTCTTCCAGGAATGCAAATGACTTCACAGAATATAAAATAAAATTATAAATGATTATTAAATAAGCAATCGATAACATCACATTTTAATACATGAGTCACAACCATATTTGGGGAAATTATAATGATAAGCATTTGGTCATTGGAATTACTTTTCAATATCAGATCACATTTAGAACCAATGTGCATTTGATAGTCAACATCTATGAGTTATTTTCTAATTATAAGCATGAAGAAATCTACCACATCTTCCTTCAGGAATGAAGACTCACTGGGCTCTTATGTGTGTTCCTCAGTTCAAACTGACATAAGTATACTTCTCAGTCAGCAATGTTACAAGGTGTCTCTCTCTATATTTCTACTCTGTAAATTTTAACCTTACCTTGTTCTCTACACAACTTCTTTGCATGTGGTAGAATAATGGACAAATACTTATTCCAATTTGCCAATTCCTAGAGGAAGTGTACTTCTGACATTATTATTATAATTGTTCTGCAGAATGCTGACCTGCCATACCTTACTGAAATACTACAGTACAGAAAGGGATACTCATTCTATGCAACTGGGAATGCATGTGTCCATGACTTCCTACTGCAATGATCTCTCAAGAGACTGAATAAAATGAAAACAACATGGTCAAAACAAGCTGTAGGACTCTGAGGTAATACTTAAATCGTAGTAATGATAGCACCACAGATGGAAATAACCCAGGGGAGGGAAACATTTTGGACTAAAATGATTTCACCCTCCCAAATTTTAAATACTTATTATATTTATAAGCTGTTTAAAATATTCCATATTTTCAGCTAGGGGAAAATATGGTACCTCAAATAGAGAAAATAGTCATTGGTTTCTTGAATCATCAATAAAAGAAGAAACAATGAAATCATTATTTTGCAGAGTTCACATGGGAGAATTAGAAAGCATCCATTATAGGAGATAAAAAAAAAATGTCATGTACTATTGAGAAAGATATTTCAACAAGAATACTTTTCCAATAAAAATGAATCATTCTCATGGTTTTTGTTAAAATGTGATTAATACTGCTTTATTTTGTTCTGTGACTTCTACACAAGGCAGTTTACCATACATCAGCACACCCAAATGGTTTCTTCTTCTTCTTCTTTTTTTTTTTTGTCTCCTAGCATTTACCATTTCAAAGTGTAAAATATACTCAAATTTGACTTGAGTTCAAATACCATTTGTCTGAAGTACATGTATGTATTCAATACATGTACTGAAGTCAACATATCCAAAATGAAGTTATATTTCCTGACCTGCTTTTCCATCTAATACTAAACATGCATTTGTATCTTTGAATTGTCTTTGTCCTGCACTTATTACTTCTCATTAAGTAGAATCATACCACTATTTTTCAGATTCATGACCCATACACTTGCCAAAGCTAGGACTGATATGAAGCCTACTCAGTAGCTGCTTTCATGCACCAGACTCTCAATTTAAAACAGTGTTGGTGGGGGGGCTGAAGAGATTGCTCAGTGGTAAGGCACTTCACTTCAAAGTCTAAAGACTGAGGTTAGATTTTCCATTACTCACACAAACCAAGATACACAGTGGTGCATGTCTCTGAAGTTCACTTACAGTAGCTAGAGGCCCTGGTATGTGCCTGTTATCTCTCTCTCTCTACCTATCTATTATCATCTATCTATCTATCTATCTATCTATCTATCTATCTATCTATCTATCTATCAATCTATAATTTATCCTCTGTATGTATGTATGTATGTATATATATATATATATATATATATATATGTATGTATCTCTTCTTTCTGTGCTTGCAAATAAATTAATTAAAATAATTTAAAAAATAGCAATTTTATCTTCAATTATATAATTTTATAATCATAATTTATAATTATTTAAACAGATTCCTGTATACCTCAAGAAAAGAGGCTTTGAATAAGCATCAATGGATACAGTTTTCTAACTTTATGAGACTTACTCATACATATAATCATTCTTGATTTCCATATTTCTATTTTTCTTTTTGCTTTATTTAACTTATTAAAATGAAAATAAGATAAATGATCAAACTTCTAAATATACTCATAATGGAACTTAGTAGCCTTTCAGATGACCTTCTGTGTATGTGTGTATAGATACACACTGGGGCACATGTGTTGGTAGGAGTGCTCACCCTTTCCTCATACATTCAGTGGCCAGAGGAGAGCATCAGGTGTCCTTCTGCATCTCTCTTCCATCTTGTTTCCTTGAGACAGAGTCTCTCACTAAACATGGAACTCATGCTGTTTGTCAGTAAGTTTGGTTGCTTAGTGAGCCACATCTGGCATTTTATGTAGTTTCTGGGCATTGAACCCAGGTCCTCATGCTTGAGTAGCAAGACTCTTA
Source organism: Jaculus jaculus (assembly GCF_020740685.1). NCBI lineage: Eukaryota > Metazoa > Chordata > Mammalia > Rodentia > Dipodidae > Jaculus > Jaculus jaculus. The sequence goes on along the minus strand of NC_059110.1, from coordinate 57,332,602 downwards.
CTCTCCTCCAAAGATATTTTATTTTAACCAGATTGTTTGTAAAATTCTTCAATTTTATCATATTGGTGAAATCTCAGGCTTATCAAATGAAAACCAAGAGAGATAAATTAGAGAAAAGAAATGGACTTATCTAAGACCAGCTCTCAGGAAAAGGGGCAAATTACCTTGTTCCAATCTGTCTTTGGGGGTGGGAGGGCAAAGGGTACAAAGGTTTGTATGGGATGTATTGGTTGTAGTAACACGTGTGTGTGTGTGTGTGTGTGTGTGTGTGTGTGTGTGTGTGTATAAAAGAAAGAGTGACAGAAAAGGAGAGTACCTCATTTACTGCAGAGTCTTCCTCATCCAGAGGCATACTATCTTTTCTATTTTCTGAGTGGAACCACACAATGGACTTTTTGTCCACAACTGATCAGCTAGCTCTCCATAGCAGAAAGGATGAGAAAGGGAGGATCAGGGGCAGTTTCAAATGAAACCATGCTAAAGTGATGCATGTGGACACATGCCTCAGATCGTTTCTCCTGGTGCCCTTGAGTTAGTACCACACCTTGAAGATATATATTTAGATGCTAATTTGTCTTACATACATTTTTTTTCTTTTTTAAAGAACTTTATTTATGCATAATTATTACAAATCTTTCTCATCTACAGATTAAAATATATGTAACTTTTTTTCTACCTAGACTGAGTCAACTTGGTTATCTGTACCACTGCTTGAGAAATCCTTTTCTTATCAGCAATGTAATTAGCAATAGACACTATTATGCTTATACACACTTTCTCCCTCTTGCTGCTTGCCTCTTTCTCTCTGTCTCAAATAAATAAACATATTTAAAAAATATAATAAAGCACTATCTTGGTATATGTTTTAGCTCACTGAATTCACCATATCTTTTGTCCATTTGAAAATACTATGAGAATTATTAGTATTGTGCCATAAAAGAAGATTTCTAGTCATGGCAAATGTTATGGTGATGAGAGTCTTGTTAGCTGTATCAAGACAGGAAAGTATTCATTGCCATTTTCCTTCAATATGCTTGTCAAGAGCATTGTCCACTAAGCTCTTACCAAATTCAAAATGTACTTTATGTTAAGAAAGAGGGCTAGAGGAATCGCGTAGCAATTAAGCCACATGCCTGCAAAGCCAAAGGACCCAGGTTAGATTCCCAAGACCCATGTTAGCCAGATGCACAAGGGGGCCCACATGTCTGGAGTTCATTTGCAATGGCTGGAGACCCTGGAGCATCCATCTTCTCTCTCTCTCTTTCTCATTCTCTCTATCTGTCTCCCTCTTTCTCTGTCAGATAAATAAACAAAAAAAATTTAAAAAAAGAAAAATAGACACTGTCTAGTGACCATTCTTATTTCCATGTTATGACCAGATAATGCATGAATTAAGGATAAACTAATTAAAGGTTAACCTACCCCAAGTCATCAATTACTATTTCCTAGGCTTTCCAAATGTTTCCTTACTGTGAAAAATAAAGGTTGAAGATAGGAAGCAGATGGAGATAGAGTGATGAAGTGATGGCCCCTCATTATCTGGAAGACAGTGGTTGGAAATCAAGGTGGGCAATGGAGCCAAAGAGTAACAGCCAAGAAGAGACAGGAGAAGGATCTTCCATAACTCTGCAGGGAGCCTGATCCAATGGAAACCTGATGTTGGATTTTTGAGCTTTGAGAACTGGAATGAAATAAATATCTGTTATTTTAAGAATCTAAGATTCAGATAGTTTGTTATAGCAGCCTTAGAGTTAACACATGGCTACACATATTACTTACATGGTTGATGAGGATAATAGAAATGGGTAGAATCAAGGTCAGCAATGATCAATATTAATGTAAGTGTTCACTTGAAGCTCCGTTTATATTTGAACCCAGACAAACAAACAGGTGACTGTTCCCCACAATTCTAAAGGGAGATTGTACTCACTACTTGCAAGAGTTGACTGAAGAGAATGGATTCTGCTCATGGTCTGGTACAAAATCAGCCCACAGCTCCGTGATGCATGCTGGGAGCACTGAGTAAAGTAGGCATAGAGCAGAGAATTGGATCCTGAGGAAGCTCCATGAAGGCATGCTGGGAGCACTGGGTAAAGTACTCACAGAGCATAGATCAAGAACTGAGGAGTAAAGCCTGGCATGGTGGCACACACCTTTAATTCCAGCACTAGGGAGGCAGAGGTAAGTGGATCACAGTGGGTTTGAGTCCACCCTGTGACTACATAGTGAATTCCAGATGAGCCTGAACTAGAGTGAGACCCTACCTTGAAAACATACAAGCAAACTAACTAACAAATGAACTGAGGAGTAGTAAGGCAAACATAAATGATTTGTTTATAGCTGATGAGAGTTGGCATATCTAACACATTTCACTTAATGTTTTCAGTGATAGCAAGTATGAAATATTACTTCCCCACAATTTGCCTATACCAAATTGCACAATTTATGGCTACTGAACTGTCTCCTACAATAAAGAGTACAGCTAATTTATGATGCAACTTCTATAAATGTTTTCCTCCTATTCCTGTATGTAATGATATAGACACAAACATCAAGTTCTACAGCTCTGGAGGCTACTGAAGGTACCCACACAAACTGAATCTCAGCATTATTGGTCAGGTTAATGGAGTGGTCACCATAGAGTTGGATCACCTGTATATACAGAGATACTTATATATTGTATAAGAATAGGTCATTACATTATCCTCAAATGGCCAAAAATTTCTTAGTTTACTTTGTTTTAGAAAATATAAATAATTAGTAATAAATAAATAATAATAATAGAGAAATAATAAATAAATAATAGTTAAATAATAAATAAGTAATAAATAAATAATAATAATAAAGAGTAAATAATTTAGTAAATATAAGTTACTTCTCTGCTGCTTTGAGATGCACATCTTTTTACCAGTATATTTGGCAGTTATAATAGCCATGATAGGTCTTTATCAACTTGTTTGAATTACATTCATCATGCCAGATAATACCATCTCATTATAGAAGGTGTATAAGATATTATCCCAAAATTATGTGAGCTTTTCTCTTCTAGTTGTAAAACTGCCTCTAGCTGGTAGATGATTTTTCCCTTGGGTAAAGCCATTCAGCAAATATGAATGTTCTAAGATCACACCATCTCTGTCCCAGATTTTTAACACTTAATTATTGTTTCTAGAAAGTTTAATTAAGACTAAATTTTGCCCCCATTGCAAAAGTTTAGAATAAACGATTCCTTCCTGGTTTGGCATTATCTATTGTTATTTTGCTTTGAAATAAATACAAGCCATTGACCTTTTTATTGTAAGAGGAAAAACTTTGCTTCATTAGTAACTGTTTATTGACTGATGGTTTGATTAAAAGTTATTTCAGATTTTTGTCCAGACATCATCAAAAACATTACAAATATATATTTTTCTTTAAGAAAGTGGAGGAGGAGATGGATTGAATAAGTACAAACCTAGCACTAGCAGCATTTGAAAAATTTGAAAAATAAATTAACAAAATCTTAGTAAAATCTTTTTCATATAACAGATAAAGAAAACATAAGCTGAAAGCCCTACTTAGAGCACTTTAGTTACATTTAGTATGAAACTAGGCCTAGTTTTCTTAGGATGTCCAGTTGGAATCCTTCACATAGATTGCCTTCTAAAATGTGGTTATTGTTATATCATTTATTTTCTGAAAATATTAAAGCTTTGGAATTTTGCTTAGTCATTTAACATTGGCAATACATTCCTTCTCAGTGTGAGACCTGCTTAATAAGATAAAGGCTGTATTTGAAAACAACTAGGAATGAATTCATCATCAAATAAATGGATTAATCATTCATATAATTATTAGAGTCTGGGGATATTTCACATGTTTACAAATATCATCATCATTGTTATTGCATGTGTATGTGTACATATGATATGTTGAAATGTGTGTAGTGTCCATATACATGTGTGTAGCTGAGCGTGTGTGTGTGTGTGTGTGTCTGTGTGTCTGTGTGTCTGTGTGTACTGGTGAAAGGCAGAGGACAACCCTGAGTATTAACCTTAGGTATGACATTGACCTCTTTCTAAGGTACCTTATTTGCCAGTGAGCTTCCAGAATTGTCTTTGATCTGTTTTCTAAATGCTAGGATAATAGACAAAGGCCACC